>NC_056726.1:1905733889-1906093889 GCF_019279795.1 Protopterus annectens
TATGTCCTGAACATGGAGTGCAGACCTACCTCAGCCCCATAGTCCCAACTTCGTAGTGCAAGGGGATGTATATATAGCAGGTATAGTTGTAGACTATTGCTATTGTAATAGGGAGTATCTTCACAGACATGGCAAGTGTAGGAGGTCACATCTGAATTTAACATGTGTGCCACTGGCTACTGACAGACATCCAAAGTACATCACAATGATAGCACGTAATGCTCCCGTGGACTACAGTAGAGATAATGGCCAATATATGTGGACAGTCTGACATACTCTGGACAGTCAAGAGGTTTACACATAACCCCTTTGTGCAAGACATTTGGACCAATCCTGACAATGTGGATGTTAACAGCCATGTAGATGGTTATAACACGTAACTACTAGCATACATGTGCCCCCCCATTGGTTATGCATTCAAACATCCCTGTCTGTCCTGCCATATAATAACCACTGGTACAGAGATGCCATGGCCACATTCTACCCACTAGATATTGACATACATCTGTACAGCATTCCACTGCTCTGTCTGACATACATGACTGTTATGGTGGCCCAGCAGCAGTGCATCTAGCAAGTATCTGGAAATTACATCTCACTGGGTAAGTAGACTAAGCTGCTAGGCATGTAACAAAGCACTGTGCAGGCTACGGGCAGACCTGCTCAACACTGGCCTACATTTCCTATGGGGAATGCACATGTACCTGCAAATATAGCATGCTCTACAGGCATGCCACAGCACAGAGTAACATACACCTGTGTGAAAGTGCATAACCACAACCAATATGAACAGAGCCACAGCCACATATGGTATGCTAGCGTAATATTACAGTATATGCACTATTTGTTCAACACCAACCTCATATATGCCACTCACACACTAACCCTACATATACTGGGCCGCTACACAGTGTGGTCCAATGCCTGTCTGTGGTATGGGACATGTGCATGTATGGCCCTACAAACATGTAAGATGATAGGGTAACATAGAGTAGAGCAGCATGTAACATCAGATAGAACAGGACCAAGAACAATGGCATCTACCACAGTCTGTACATAGGCAAGGTACATATTAACAATACATACACTGTCGTCAATCACCATATATGCACAGACCTCAGTACTGTACAAACAATCAAAGAATGTCCAGGTTATGTCATCAAATATAACCCCTACTATACATAACATGTGTAGCAGTCTGATATCTCACTGGCTTGTTATCAGATATGATGTCAATAATTATGGTGTACAGCACATATGCACCCCTTACTGCATGACATATGTACAAAGGTTGACGAGGTTGTGGCTGGAGGCACATACACAGAGCCAGTATTGACATGCTGTTGTGATAACCTCATACATTTACTGTTGTAACAGGGTTTGTTGCAACATATGTCCTGTGAGGGATATGAAGTCAGTAACTCTCACTGCTGTCACCATCTACAGACTGCAATCCTCACACTACCTTCTGCAGTTCAATGATAGGTGCTCTGTGGGTAACACCTGAAATGAAAGGCACCACACACTGGCCAGTCTGCAGATGACCCTATAGATGGGTGTTTCATCATAAACATAGCACTGATCTGGCAGGTATTAAAACATGTAGGACGGCCACATCCACATACACACCCTGTTAAACCAACATTACTCCAAATGCAGTATAGCAGCACTTATAGTCTGTAGTCAGGTCAGGCACATCCCCCTCCTGTGTATTGGCCTGTTTCCACAGTGTATGTTGCTTGAGGTAAATCTCCAATCCATCTCAAGATGCTATATGCCAAACAACAGATTGAGTTCCTGCTCACAGTGAAAGAAAGGCCCAGCACCAATGTGATGTTCCTAGATATTGGAGTGTGTTTCCATGCAATTGGCTATGGGAATGTTGCCACAGCTGTTCTACATGCAATCAGCTATAGAGGGGCTGCAATTCTTGCAGAGCACATCAGCTGATCATGAGAATCACTTAAAATACATATGCCGCTGCCTAAGCAAAGCAGGTGTAAGTCTTCACATCCACCAGAGAGGGAGTAAGAGAGGCAGACAAAGGCAAAGGAAAGCCAGGGAGGGGTGTGAGAGTAAAACTTAAGCAAGTTTGTGTCACGCACCTTCCAGTACAGGATATCAAACCCCTGATGATTATGTAGTGCTTTCACACATCAATGCAGTTGTTGGATGCGCCACATAGATTACATGTTGAGGAGCCCTCAGAACATATATGTGATGGTGAGTGACATCTGCAACAGGGATATGGTATTATGTGGTAGGTGTAGTACATGTGCCTATCCTCATGAACAGGTGTCAGCGTTAACACAGCCACACTCTCACTGGGACGCACACACATTGACACACTTGGCAGGGCCAGGAATATAACTCATCACTAGGGGGATTGCCACAAAACAGTAATATGCAGGTATCACATGCACCACAGGGGTCATACGGAGGTTATATGTGCAAAGGGTATGTGGAGGTGTCTGACATCAGACAGCATGCTTCAGTATGCCAATGGGGGTTGTAGTGAGTGTGAATATGGTTATACACATCATACAACATACACACAGACATGGGTTCCAGTACTGACATGCATGGTTGCACTGCTTCACAGGTGTGTTGTGGTTGATGGTGCCAGATGGCTATACAAGGCTAGGTGATGGGTATACCTTGGCATCAAGCCACATGACAATGTCCTGCTTTGTGGCTCAGGTGTGTAGTGTCTGGAGTTGCCCACACAGGTTGGTATTGTATTCACCATCCAGTCACCTGGGTGACTACTGCATGTGGCCAATGCTGTGCATTGCTTGCCATGTATCTGTTCCTTAGTACATGATATGGACAGTGTCTGGGATGTGCACACCTCCCACATGCATATGCAGTGACATGTGAAACTGTACCTGGGTTGTCTGGCCCATGTTGTGTACACAGAATATCATCAGATTTGCCAGTCCTGGCCTCATGTCGCAGGAACTGTTAATGGACAACAGGTTGACCCTACACCTATATTGATAGCATGATACCTGTATTCCCTGGTGTCAGTGGTATCTATCCATACAGGGCTTGTGTTTCAGGTATACCCTTTGTGGGTCACATTTGATGGCACAACAGGTGTTGCAGCTGTCCAATGGGGAACATGGGGGAGGTGCACTGTCATCATGTACATGCCTATTGGACTGATGGACAGGGTGCCATGCCCTCTATGGTCCACTGCAATCACACCATGGTTACAAACATTGGGCAATATGCAGGGTACTACCAACATAGTGGCTGTTGCCTAGGCAAGTGTGTGTGTGTGTGTGTGTGTGTGTGTGTGTGTGTGTGTGTGTGTGTGTGTGTGTGTGTATGAGACATGGGTTGAGAGTGTTCCGTGAATAATACAAGGGTTGCTAACATTGTTCAGCTGGCATTGATGTTTCATTTAGGGGTATGGATCTGCACCCCAGCCTCTCTGCTATTTTACATCTGTTATCCCTGTACGATGGACACTGTAATATATACTTGGGCCACCATATAAGAAGTTTGCAAAACCCACTCCACATTGAGTCCAGTTGTTACACACTCACTTCCACACAGGATACAAATGACAAACACACACACACACACACACACACACACACACACACACACACACACACACACACACACACACACACCATGTCTGGGATTAGAACTCCTACCTAACTAGTATATTACACTACAGTACTACACAGTTATAGGATGCACCACAGAGATTACTGGAGTACTCCTTCCCCAAAGGTGTATTTCACAGTGAATGACATCAGCAGGCTTGTCAAAGTAGGGCATTTGAATTGTACTGAGTGTGACTAATCTAAAATGCATTGCTCCCTACACAGACATAGAAACACACACAAAACATCTACAACTACCATGTGTAGGAATAGAACCCCTATCAGAGTTCTATATCACACTACTGCATGATGCTGTTATAGGAAGCACCATGGGGAACTGTAGAATGCCCCTTCCCCAAAGGTGTATTTCACAGTGAATGACATCAGCAGGATTGCCAAAGAAGGGCATTTGAATTGTATTGAGTGTGACTAGCCTAAAATACATTGCTCCCTATACAGACATAGAAACACACATAAAACATCCACAACTGCCATGTGCAGGAATAGAACCCTACCAGATTTCTATATCACTCTACTGCATGACGCTGTTATAGGACACACCATGGGGAATGCTAGAATGCGCCTTCCCCAAAGGTGTATTTCACAGTGAATGACATCAGCAGGCTTGCCAAAGTAGGGCATTTGAATTGGACTGAGTGTGACTAGCCAAAAATTCATTTCTCTCTACACAGACAGAGACACACACACACACACACACACACACACACACACACACACACACACACACAGTTGCCATGTCTGGGATTAGAACTCCTACCTAACTATTTTATCACACAACAGCAGTACGCAGTTCTAGTATGCAATACAGAGATTACTGGGCTACACTTTTCCCAAAGGAGTATTTCAAGGTGGATGACATCAGCAGCCTTGCCAAAGTAGGGCATTTGAATTGTAGTGCATGTGACTGTCCTAAAAAGCATCACTCTCTACACAGAAAAGGACAGACACACACACACACACACACACACACACACACACACACACACACACACATAGACACACACACACACACACACACACACACACACACACACTTGCCATGTCTGGGATTGGAACTTCTACCTAACTAGTTTATCACACTACAGCAGCACGCAGTTATAGGCTGCACCAAGGAGATTACTGGGTTACAACTTTCCCAAAGGTGTATTTCAGAGTGGATGACCTCAGCAGGCTTGTCATAATAGGGCTATGGGGAGGGCAGTGTGTGTGCATGGGCCATAACCCATTCATCTAGAGGTTGAAACACCACATGTGGGCACATGCAGGGTCATATTCCACAGGTATGTGTATACAGCTGCTAGATGACTAGTTCCTTGTACAGTCATGTTGCACTGCTAGCATTTGCACCACATAGTCTGTAATGCTGACAGATATTGGTGGCTAGTATCTACAATGAGTGACATCGGAACCTCATATGTTTGTGGTCCTTTGGCTGTGTGCTGGGTGGGACAGGCCTGGATGGCTTCTTGTCACAGTCACCCTCTTTCACACATCTATGTATGTCTGCTTTTGGCTTATTATAGTGTGTTGTCCTTAGATATATGTCTCTATTCCTATCTGCTGTGTGTGCAAAGCATGAGTGGTGCATACTAAAAGAGTGTCTGCACTAACATCTGTGACTGCCAAATATGTCTGGTGCACTGGTGTTTGAGACATAGTCTTCATTTGTTTAAGTGTGTGAGCATGCCCAGTATGACCTTTCAGTATACTGTTGACTGACATTGCCTTCATTTCTCTAAGTGTGTGAGCATGCCTAGTATGCCCGTCTGTATTGAATGTGTGGATCGAGTTCAGGTAGTGTGTACTGCAGTGTAGACCTTTGTGTTGTACACCTACAGGTAGTGTGCTGTTTCTGCAGGGTATCCATCGATCATTTGGTAATATGGGGACAAACTGTGCAGGGGAATAGTGTGTACTGTAGATGACTGTGTCTGTGCTGTTTCAGCTTCATGGTACTGCTGTTAGCATATATATTCAGACGTGTATTGTTATAAACAGTGTTGTTTTCTGTCCTCATGTACTGTCAGGTGGACATTCTTGCTCACAGCAATGTCTTGGAGACAACAGTGACTGCAGCTGTGTTTGGTATTCTGGGCAGACACCTACGTATTCATGGAAAGTTATGCCATTCTGGAGGGGGAGCTGCAGACTCTTGGTGCTGGGTTTGTGTATCCGGTTCAGCCCCTTGGTATAGTGCTGGCAGAGGATCCCATACTTGTACGCACATCAACATGACAGAATGGACTTATCTTGCTGTGGAAATGCCTCACAGCTGCACAGATTCACACAGGCTAGCCAGGGGCAGGAGCCATGAGTCAGGACATTTACCCTATTTTGGTGTACAGGCAGGTGTGTAGCCACCCATGTATGTGTTTGCAGCCAGGGATAGCATGTGCACACAGCTTGGTGTTGGACCCTGCACATTCCATGCTGCCCATGCTCCCACCCCCCTCTGTTATTCTAACCTCTTCCATACATTATGCATACATTCTCTGATACTTTCCCTAAGAGTATCACCCCATCACAGGTGTGTGTTAGTGTTGGTCCACAGTTCATACAGTGGGACATGGTGGACATGTTACTGTGGTTTGTCCACATGGCATTGTATATGGCTTATTTGGAGTGTGTTATGTTGTTATTTGGGTGTCCATGACATAACATCCATTGGCAGTACGTGTGAGACACAGGCCTTTGGCAGACACCTGTGGGGCATTAGGTGTTGTTGCATGCCAGATGTGGCAGGTTGTTGCATTCTGTCAGTCCTGCAGTCCCAGACCACCATATAGTTTATTCCCCTGGAGTGACAGGGTAGGAGTGATATGTGTTCATGCCAATACCTCCTAACAGTCTTGCTCAGGTGGTGTGGATGCTGGCAGGGTGCTACCTACACCTAGGGACACACCTGCATGGGACACCTGCAATGCATGCTGCATTCTTCTGCTATTTCCATATACAGATGGGGTCTTACTGTACCCATTAACCACAGCAGGGATATGACCAGAGAGGTGCCTGTGGGTGGTGTTTGCATGAGCTGGGTGGATGTGTGCTATGGACACTACTTGCATCTGACACACAGATATGCATTGGGCATTCCAGTTATGCTTGCATGTGCAGGTACATCTGCTGTTTCCCAATACATCAGTCTTACCTCCTTTGTGATCTGTGAGTGATTGGGCAGACAACACCAGTATCCCCTACTACAGGACCAGATAATGTGATGCATACCTGTATGTACTTTTCCAAGGGTGTGTACATTTCACAATGACACACTATATACTGTATGTCTGGGGTACTTTCCCCTGTGTACTGCTTGTATATCTTGCCCAACAGCCATGCCATGTCAGTTTTTCAAATGGTGACACATATTACCACCATACATTTGCAATGGTTTACTGCTAGCTTGTGTTGTACTGATGGGTATTGTGTACAGCACTGCAGTTGTGAGGACTTGTCCCTGTCATCAATGGTAGTGGGCAATGGCCACTAGACTTACCTCAACATGCATACATACCAACCACTCTCACATGATATGAGACACACACCAACCTAACACACACATACCTGCATATTGTGCAGATGCTACAACATATCCTGCTACCTTGGCCACCTCTGTGCATCTGTGCTCCACTGGTATTATACCTACACATACATGTTACTACATTTCTACATAGGGTTGTGGGGAGGCACACCAGACTGTTACGACGTGTGTACTTCAGATTGGGGGGGCACACTAAACCGTTACTACATAATTAAGTAGGCTTGGGGGGCACACCTGACTATTTCTACATTTCTACACTGGATTGCGGGAGCACACCTGACTATTTCTATATTTCTACACAGGATTGGGGAGGGCACACCTGACTGTTACTACATTTCTACATAGGATGGGGGGGCACACCTGACTATTTCTTCATTTCTACACAGAATTGGGGGGGCACACCTGAGTGTTATTACATTACTACATAGGATGTGGGGGCACACCTGACCCTTGTACACATTTGCTATGACTGTACTGGTATGTCAGGTACTCCATTTCATTCTGTATTCTAACCTATCAGGCTGACTAGAGGCATATCAGTGTACTACAGATCTTAGTTTTGATTGACCTACATATTAGTTTCTGACTTCCTATCCTTCAGAACTAACATCCCACTGCCTGACCTGTTGTAGTCTGTATGTGTATGCCTGGGGGTGGGGGAGTTACCCATAGGCATCATTCAGAGGCCATAGCACAGCCTTTGTTTTTGCTTGTCTACATCGGTCCTGCTGGCTGTGACTGTTGTTAGGTATGTGAACCTCCCTGAGGTGTGAGTCACTTACCTTGTGAGTGACCTAGTATTGAGGGTTGTGCTGCAGGGCTGCCTATGTTGGATGCACATAGTACACTCACTACAAATGGCTGAGCACAGGTAGTGTCATCTTTGGCATCCCTTTTACTGTATGTGAGAGTTAGAGAGAGGTGTTATTCCCTGGGTCCCTCCTGTGTCAGTGTATGTGGTATGCGTTGCCTCTTTGCCAAGGACAAGGCATACTGGGCATGCCTCCTTCTGCCTACTGGTGCAGGCTCAGGTTGTTCCTCCTCTGAGTCACTCTGTGCCTGTGCTGGCCTTGGTAATGGTGGGGGCTGTGTGGCCCTGCCCCATGCTGTTCCTGCTGCAGCTGTTTCTGCAGCATCATATTGTGTAGCATGGTACATACAATGACAATTTGGGTACATGTAGCTGATGAGTACTGAAGGCTCCACCGGATGTGGCCAGGCACCGGAACCATGACTTGAACATCCCAAACACATGCCCTACTATAATTCTGTTCTGTGCATGTGCCTCATTATGGAGTTCTTGTTCGGGTGTGTGTGCATTTCTGATGGGTGTCATGAGCCATGGCTCCAGTGCATATCCAGCACCCCCCACTAGGTGACCGTGAGGAATGCCCCTTTTGGCAAATCTCTGGTACAGCTGCATCAGATGCCAGATGTGGGAATCATGATAGCTTCCAAGGCAGCCAGCACACACATTTATTATTATGCCCTGGGCATCATACATAACCTGGCAGTTGATGGAGGGGAAGCCCTTGCTGTTGATGTAGACCCTACCCCACTCACCAGGTGGTGCTTTGATGCATATGTGCATGCAGTCTATAGCACCCACTACCTCAGGGTATTCTGCTGTTTGGTGGAACAGTTGCAAATTGCTGGCCATCACCTCATGGATGTTGGGGAAATATACATGCTCATCAGGATAAAAAAGTTTTACTGATGTATCTGGTACCTTGGCTTATGCCTTTAAAGAATAAATTATTACATCAGGCAGCCTTCTTTATATACATCTTGCTTAATACATTCAGTTATCTCATAAATTCATTAACAAATCAATGACTTAAAGTGCCGATTACACATTGCCCATACTTTACTATTCAGCATATACTTTTTAATACAAACATCAAAATGCATAAATATGTTTCCATTTCTGATATGATTTTACTCAATTAATTCTGTTAGAAAGATAAATTAATAATGTATAAATTTACAATTTATAATACGTTTATTAAAACTGGAATTAATAAACATATGTATATTTTTATTTCATAATACATTATAATTTTGACTAACTTTTAAGCTTGATTCCAAAATGATTATTTAATCACATTTCAAGAAATAACCCCTAAAATCATAATGATTAACACACAACTGAAACGAATTTCAGCTAGTTAAAAACATGTTACTGAAAAAAACTTCATTTTATGCCCACTGGTGTAGTCAAAAGTGGGCATTTTTTAAAACCATATATGTCCATACAACAAGAAATATCAATTTACCAACTGTGAACATTTGTATCCAATTTCATATTTAAACCTCTAGGATACAATGTCCTGAAATTAATAATACACTTTGACTCCAATACTAATAATTTACTACTATCCGCCTCTCTATTACAAGATTTAGGTTTGGCCAGCACACTAAAGAGATATTTCTAAGCCATCATGTGACTGAATAAAATGTGTCACTACTGGGTTCTCCATCCTACCCCTTCTTATGTCCCCTAGGTGTTCCATAGATTCACAGTGAATCTAGGGGGAATAGTTTATATCATAGGTTGTGAGTGTTCCAAAGTACAATGGTATACTGGACAGACTAAGAGAGCTGTCAAGAAAAAAATTATGGAACACCTAGAGGACATAAGAAGGGGTAGGATGAAGAACCTAGTAGCGACACATTTTATTCAGTCACATGATGGCTTAGATGAATCCCTCTTCTTTAGTGTAAAATAGGTGAAAGTAATATAGTTGATGTTAATACTAACACATCGGAAGAGGTGTAAGATGATAATGATTCTTTCAACAACAGTACTGATAACTTTTTGTTAAACCTATCCATTTATGAGTATGAGGAACCAGATATATATGATGAAAACAAGGAAGAGAGGGTTGATAAGAATGAGCATACTTTGAGTTTTTTTACCAGGCATGGTAAAATGACAATGCCGCATGTACCTTATAATAGTACATTTATGCCGCCCAAAGTGTCTAATAATATTTCAGTGTTTGAAAAAGTGTTGAGCAAACATGTAGAAAAAGAATATGAAGTATTCAAAAGGAATTTCAAATCCTTTAACTTAACTAAAATCCAATGGCAAACCCTTCAACCTTCAACAACTAAGGGGGTAGTAGCGAGGAATATGTGTTCAGACAAGCCAACAAGGGTGGCGATTGGGTAGTTATGAGTGAAGCCCAATATAAAGACATGATGTATGCTTTATTGAATGAAAATGCTGTGTATAAGAAGCTGTTGGTAAACCCAGTTTCAGAATTTAATGAGGAGTTATTTGAGATTTTGGAAAGGGCAGAAAGATTGGGTTTCCTAAGTGCTTCGGATGTTAATAAGCTTGGTTGAGAGTTTTGGTGAAGCCATGTTTAGAGCTATTCCTAAGCTACATAAAAAAATATTCATAAAATACCCGGGAGACCAATAGTCTAGGGGAAAGGAGCTTTTCTCCAAAATTTAGGGACATTCCTGGATTTTCATCTTAAGAACAATTTGAATAAAGTAAGTTCCCATATTAAAAATGGAAAGATGTTGGCAGAGTTGTTAAAGGGCCGGGATTGGTCCGAAGATTTTTATTGGGCCACAGTAGATGTAAAATCCCTATATATAAGCATAAAACATGAATGGGGTTAAAGAACCATAAGCAACATGTTAGGGGAAGGTCCAAGAACAGATTTTTTGATTAATCTCTTGGAGTTTTCATTAACGCACAGTTGCTTTATATTTGACAGTAATTATCACCTGCAGTTGGAAGGGACTGCAATGGGGGCAGCATATGCCCCCATGTATGCAGTACTATTCATGGATTATTTTGAAAGTGTCATATTGTACAACATGATGTTTTATAAGAACAAAGTATTATTTTTTAAAAGATACATTGATGATCTCATATTTATCTGCAGAGGAAACATGGAAGAGTTTGATAGTTTCATAAACATGTTGCAGAATAATCTTTTTGGTCTTGAATTCACTTACAAAATCAATAAGAGGGTTATACAATATTTGGATCTGGAATTTTTTGTGGATGATAGTTTTAGGGTGGCTTATAGACCATATATTAAGGATACAGTGGTAAATAATGTTTTAACTGCAGATAGTTAGCATCCCCCTCATCTACTGGCATCATTGCCATATGGAGAGTTCCTACAAATGGATAATAATACTTCGGATAAAAAGTAATTGTTGAATGAGTTTAACAGAGTTAAGGACAAGTATACTAGAGGTTATCAGATGAATGGAGAATAAGGCCAGGAGGAAGCTTGGTCTGCCGTTGAGTACTAGGGATAGGGTGAATACCCCTAGATGGTATCAAACCAATTTGAGTCAGGAGGCTGATGGGCAGAATTCCCTCTTCTTTGTGACTAAATATTCCCTATTTTTGGAGGTGTTGAAGGATTTAGTGCATAGGTATTGGCCAATAGTCCTCAATGATGAAAAATATGGTGGCATTTTTTCCAGAAAAAAAGAGTGCTTTCCTACGGGAGATCTAAGAATTTGAAAGAACTTCTATCATATGGAAAATTGCAGAAACTACAAGGTAAAAAGGGAAGTTTCCCATGTAGGAATTGTATTGTTTGTGGGAAAATCAGGAATCTAGATGGGGCTGATATTCATGATAAGATCTATAAAGCTAGTGAAGCATACACCTGTACATCTAAGGGAATAGTTTATATCATAGTTTGTGGGTATTCCAAAGTACAATGGTATATTGGACAGACTAGGAGACATGTCAAGAAAAGAATTATGGAACACCTAGGGGACATAAGAAGGGGTAGGATGGAGAACCCAGTAGCAACACATTTTATTCAGTCACATGATGGCTTAGATGAATCTCTCTTCTTTAGTGTGCTGGCCAAACCTAAATCTTGTAATAGAGAGGCAGATAGTAGTTTATTAGCACTGGAGTCAAAGTGTATTATTAATTTCAGGACTTTGTACCCTAGAGGTTTACATATGGAATTGGATACAGATGTTCACAGTTGGTAAATTGATATTTCTTGTTGTATGGACATATATGGTTTTGAAAAATGCCCACTTTTGACTACACCAGTGGGCATAAAATGAAGTTTTTTTCAGTAAAGTTTATAACTTGCTGGAATTTGCTTCAGTTATGTGTGTTAATCGTGATTTTAGGGGCTGTTTCTTGAAATGTGATTAAATAATCATTTTGGAATCAAACTTAACAAAAGTTAGGCAAAATTATAATGCATTATTAAATAAAAATATACTTATATTTATTAATTCCAGTTTTAATAAAAGTATGCTAAATTGTAAATATATACATTATTAATTTATCTTTCCAACAGAGTTAATTAAGTAAAATAATATCGGAAATGGAAACATATTTATGCATTTTGATGTTTGTATTAAAAAGTATGTGATGAATAGTAAAGTATGGGCAATGTGTAATGGGCACTTTAAGTCATTGATTTGTTAATGAATTTATGAGCTAATTGAATGTATTAAGTAAGATGTATATAAAGAAAGCTGCTTGATGTAATAATTTATTATTTAAAGGAGTAAGCCGAGGTACCAGATACATCAGTAAAACTTTTTTATCCTTATAATTTGTGTGATTTATTATTTTGTAGTCGGTTGTGTGGTTTGAAATATACATGCTCACCAACATGTGCTGACATGGCATCCAGGAACTGGTGGAGTACCCTGGATGCTGATGCCTGTGAGATCCCCATCATATCCCCAGTTGGCCTTTGGAAGGTACCTGTAGCTAGTATTCTTAGGCCTACACATACCTTGGTATCCACTGGGATGGGTTCCCCTCTGTTAGTTCTGTGTGTCAGGCGTGGCTGGCACGGCTCAACAATTTGCTGTAGAAGGTCCCTGTCCACCCTATAGTGCTCCACTATCTCCAGCTCATGTAGCCCCTGGGAGGTTACCCTGGGTCTGCACACTCTTCTCCATCTGCTCACTGTGGGTTGATCGACATCATTCACATCCTTACCACCCTCAGCCTCTTCTACAAGTTGTATAATAGCTATTGCAGCCCCTATCATTTTGTTGTTTTGTTTGTTAAAGGTTTCCCACTGGTATACACCAGTGGTGTAGAGTGTGGGAAAAACCAGAGGGGAAGGTGTTTGCATAGTTTATAGTAGTATTCTGGGCTGGTCTGCTGCCTGTGTAATTGGCTGATTCTGATATATTTCACCTGCCAGCTATGCTAGTTCTCCTAGATTACCTTTCTACTGCTGTTTTCCCTTTCCATTGCCTTCCTGTTTAAGCCCAAGAGTGTGCCACACAAACAGAGTGCTAATATGTGCACAGTGCTGCTATTTCCTGGTTTATCTTTTTTTTTCTTTAAAACCCGGTGCAAGGCACTCACACCTGCTTAGGCAATGTAAAGAGTGCTAGGCAGACTCAGACTCACCCTCTTGCTTAGCTGTGCTTAGCTAGGAGCAAGCCCGAGCCACAGGGCTCCAATCTACTTACAGTATACCTGACACACACCCCTATGATGTCAGCTAACTACTAGGCTTGCACCAAACTATTCCTACTCTTACACTGTTGGGACCTGCTAGCATGCTGGGGGAAACTGGGATTCACTATCATTCCCCTCATTTGCATAGGATTGCCTGCTAATGCATAGTTCCATGTCTCACACTGAGCCTCCCCCGTTAGCAACCACTACTCACTGGCCATGTTGTCTTTTCCCTGCAATTGACATTAATGGCAGAATAGTGATTTTAGTTAGAATACTTATTTTAGGTTTATTTTCTTATTTTCCCCCCGATCCCGTTTGAGCACCGCTGCTCTTCGCTTAAACAGCCGTGATCGGCTAAAAAAAATTTAAGTTGATTTTTTTTATTTTTTAAGCTGTTTTCAATGCCAATGGCCTTATACTTGGCCATTGGCATGCTTCCTGACTGATATGCACCCTTTATTTGTAGCTGTCATGGCTCCATTTTGGAATTTGCAGAAATGTACTCAGTTACTAACCGAGTACATTTATGAAAATTACACTAGTCTTGCATGTCTGCAAATTCACCTCATTGGCATGGATTTCTCCTGCAAATGGGGTCATTTTCATACAGGGGCTTAGTCCATGCAGAACTAGTGCAGGAATGCTCATGCACATCCCTGGATCGCACGGCAGACATATTGCCTGCTGGAGTGCCTGCACTAATCCTGCACACAGTGCAAGGCTTGCAGAATCCGGGGGCTTGTCCACATTCCCACCCAACCCCCTGCCAGCCCTCCCCAGGTCCCTATATTTATATCTACTAAACCACTCAAACCCCCGTCCAAACTCATGAACTTATTTTCACCACTTCCACTATGTGCTACAACTGCCAAAAACCACTAAATGAACCTCTCCTAAATGTCACAGTACTGTATCACCCTTCAAACTGCTACTATATCAAACAGGCACAATAAGAATACTCAGAAGCATGTTTAAGTCCCATGTTACATCAAACGTCAAAGTCCACTAACACATCCCAGCTAACAGACTCCACTCAGTATCCTCATGCATAAGAATAAATACAGCCCACATCTGCAAATATCCAAAGAGAAAATACCTAAACAAATTTGTAACACCTGCCATCCAAAAATCATACAAACAAACCAAACCCAACATACTAGTAATAGTCTAAGCATTATTCAGTAAACAGTAGACCTACAAAAATTCTGATCCAAGTGCAACTGTAAATGACACCATCCTATGCACACAAGTATCCCCCAGTATCCCAAGGCTGCACAACACTACCACCATAACAATTTCTCACAAACGGTGATCCCTCCCATCCATTTCATACAACAAATGCCATAATACAATCATACTTTCTTTGCACATCTCACTCCACCTCACATATCACTAGAAAGACTACTCATCTCATACGCTGCTTACACACAGTTATGTAACCCAAGACATGGTTTATTATTTAATTATCTATTTATTGGCATTTGTTTACCAGGACTGTCCACTGGGCTGTTGAGAGCTCATTTTCAGTGGAGGCCCAGGGAGAAAAGCTCCATAAAGAAGCACAATTAACAATATGAAAATGTGCACAGGAAAAACATTCTACAAAAATTGGCTAGACTGAATTTTTGTTTTTAATAGTAATTTGGAGATGTGATTGTATACAAGATGGAGATCACATGGTATAGAAGAAGGAGGCTTAGTACAAGTAAAGATCCCTTTAGCAGAGAGATATTCATGCAAAGATGTTTTGAAAGAAGCATGACTCAGAGTGGTTTGAAATGATAACACAAGGCATTCCATTCTACCAAAACTGCTCACACTCCTCATAATTAACCAAATGCTACTATTTTTCTTTGAGTATGTCTTACAAAAATGTCCACATTTAGCTTGCCTCACTACAGCACAAGACACACACTTCTCCAACATGTGAGCATCCTGATTATCACATAAAATAACAATTACATACATTGTAATACTCAAGTAAAAATATAAAAAAGTCCTCATCCCATAGTACAAATCAGGTAGACACCCTGTAATTACACCACATTGATTGTATTCCTTGTTCTTTCTCCTAAGTAGTTATATACATTCCAACCCAAGACCACAGAAAACACTACTCAGAACAACTCCCACCACCTGTATCTTAATAATACCCATTTGCAAACTAGGTAGGTCCAGTAAACACACAGTGTTTTTAGGCTGAAGGACTCAAACCCTATATCTGAGCTACTTCAGCTTACAGTCTTAGCTTCTGTGCCAACTGTTAGGCTCAATCTTTCCATCACAAAGACAAACTGTACAAGAATTTCACCCTCAAATTGTGTAAGCTTGAACAGCAAACTACATCAATTGCAACTCAGGCTCTCCAAAAACAACGCAGACATCTCCTCACTACCAGACAGGTATTCTTTATCAGCCCAGAAAATAGACTCATGCCCAGTGGGCTTAACCAGTTAACAAATGAAATAAATAAAAATAAATAAATAAATATTATTATACCTAAGATATTCCACTAACAACAGCTGTAGTTTACTTTCATCCTGTCTCTGCAATGGATTTCAAACACATTATCCACACCCAAACTTCTTACCCACACCCAAACTAGTAAACACAAATTAAACCAGCTTCTCTGGATAAAATAAATATGATCTTCCCAGCTTTATTTCAAACAACTGCCTTTAAAAACTAATAGACCAACCCTCTAGTCCCAACAAACCATCTGCAAATGGCATCCTCCTAAATTTACTCATAACAAAACAGCATTCATATCTCATATTCTACTGCACTCCAAAATGTGATCATTGCACAGCAATATTTACTTATTACCTTAAAAAAACAAAACTATTTCCAGTATTAAACCTTCTCAATCCCCAGTTCCACATCCAACCCTCTAGGCATAGAAACTGCCATTAAAATTATTATCTGGCTTATGCTGTACCACATAATCAATGTCAACAAATCAATCACCTTCATTACTGAAGCATTCTGTATCATTCAAAGTCAGATGTTCTCCAAAACTCAGACTAAGAAAAGCAAAACGTCTCACAAACGTAACACCAGAAGTCCTCAAAGACACTGCCAGTCCCTGGATATCGTGGAAAAAATCATAATTTGCCCATTACCATAACCACTACATCTATTTGCACAATAAAGTTTAAAAAGTCAATCAAAAGGATCAAATGTATTTATCTGCATAACAGCAAATGAACACTTTCACTGACCTGAGACAATTCAGTAAAGAGGTTAACCACTTGACTGGATTTGCAAAGGATCACAACAGTGGAAACAACATTACTGCTTCTAGCCTTGTGTATGAATTCTCCAACTCCCTATAGTTAAAGGTAGTGCTCAATTCATCTGATCTGCCACCAACATATCTCTACTTACCCTTATTTTAGACTAAAAGATCACCAAAAAACAATAAACACCCTAAAAAAATCACTGCACAGCAATGAACCCTAAGGCTCTCATGGTATCCCCCTTAATTTGTCAAGAAATAGACAGACTGCCTATCCCAACACATTCAGTGCATTTTCCAGTGTATTCCTAACCAAACATGTCTTCCCATAAGAAAAAGGCCATTATTACATCACATCATTCCTTCATACCTATCTTCCTACTACAAGGCCTAGGAAAACTTCTAGAAAAAGATCTACACAACCAGCTTCATTATCATCATCATCATCATCATCATCATCATCATCACCTGCCTCCTTTTTCCCATTTTCTGTATGGGGTCTAGGAGTCCTGTTAACTGTCACCATGTTTCTCAATTCACTGGCACATTCGTACCTTCTTCGACACTCATGCCCCACTGTGCAGATGTTCTTTTACACAGTCCATCCACCTCTTTGCGGGACATCTTAGTTTCCTCTTACCTTCTTCCTGTCTGACCGAAATCTTCTTCACCAGATTGTCTTCTACTTTTCTGCACGAGTCCAAACCACCGTAATCTGTTCTGTTTGATTTTTTTCTGCAGTTGGAGCTACTTTGGCTTCTCCTCTTATGTCCTCATTTCTTCGTCATGCCCCACAGAGTGCATCCCACCACCCTTCTCAGTCACTTCATTTCCATCACCTCTAGCTTCTTCATCTGCACTGCCTTTACTGCCCAGGTTTCTGGACCACACCACTGTCTTGTCCACCTTACTTTTCAGCTTCTTTACCATTATTCTGTCATAGACTACACCTGACAGTCTACGCCATTTGGCTGCAACCCCTCTGATTCTAGCTTTGACCTCTTCATTTAGACTTCCCTTCTCCTCTATCTCCACTTCCAGATACCTGGCACTGTTTACCTCTTCCACTATCTTCCCTTCTATCTCAGTTCTCAGTTTCGTCTGATTTTCCCAGTTTTCTGCCATTACCATTGTCTTATCTGTGCTTAGTTCCATCTCGTGTGTCTTCAATTTTGCATTCCATTACTCTATATTTTGTTGGAGTTCTTGCTCAGAGTCTGCCTATAATGTCACATTATCTACATACAGCAACTTTGTTGATCTATCCCCTCCAACCTGTTTGCTAATGTAGTCCATGACCAGTATGAACAGCAGTGGGCTCAGAGATGAATCCTAATGTACACCCATTCCCACTGGGAACCCTCTGTGAGATCAAGCCCTGTTTTTATTTGAGTCATAGGGTCCTTGTACATAGCCTGCACTAATTCTATGTTTCTGGGACTTCGAACCACTGCAGTACTGCCCAGATCAGCTTTCTTGGGATTTTGTCATATGCTTTCTCCAAGTCTAGGAATGCCCAGTTGGACTCTTTCCTCACCACTAGCTTCTATCCAACTATCTATCTCACTGCAAACATCAGGTCAGTTGTGCTGCATCCTGATCTAAATCCAAACTGCTCATCTCCCATCTTACATTCTACTACTCTGCGTATCCGTTTATCAATCACCCTCTCTAGGACTTACATGCAATGTGATAGGAGTTTGATTACTCGGTACTGTCCACATTTGTGGATGTCCTCTTTGTTCTTTTACACTGGCATGAGAATGCTTATTCTTCAGTCATCTGGGATATGCCTTTCTCTCCACACGGCTTTGTGGACCCTCAAGAGCCATTTCTCCCATATCTCACCCAGCATCTTTATCATATCTTCTGTGACCTCATCTGAACCAGCTGCTTTCCCTGACTTTATTTTCCTTAGTGCTATTCTTACTTCTTCTAGGGTAGGCTCCTCTTCTTCTCTCATTGCAGGCTGTTTCTGGAGCAGCACAGCTTCTGTTGGATTTTCTTCATTCAAAAGATGCTGGAAATACTCCTTCTATCTGCCTTTGATGTCATGTGGATTGGTGAGCAGGTTGTTGCTGGCATCCATTATGAAGGGTGACTGACTATCTTCTTTATCTTTCTGTCTTTGCCTTGCAACCTGATATAGTTTCTTTTGCCACCTAATGAGTCACTTTCCAGAAATTGGTGGAGTGTCTCTGATGCCCTATTTTTTGCTATTGCAACTACTTTCTTAGCTTCTTTGTTAGCCAAATATTATTCCTTTCTAGCCTTGTTGGCCGTTTCTATCTCCCACTTTTTCCTGTACTCCTTCTTTCTTCCTGGACTTCTACATTCCACCACCAGCTTTCCTTATGTACCTCATTTCCATACCTGACTCGGCCACATATCTGTTTTGTAGTCCTCACACATGCTGTTTTGAGGTGATACCATTCTTCTTCAACTTCATCTATTTGTTCCTCTTCTAGGGATGTTAGAGCCCTGAGTACTTCCTTGAACCATTGTAGTTTCTCTCCAGTCAACTTCCACGTCCCCAGCCTGGTCTCTGTTCACCTTAGAGCCTTCTCTGACCACTGCTTACAGCTGATTTTGGCAATGAGTGGTTTATGCTGTGGGCTGTTTCACTGGAGATGATTTTGCAATTGTTGATTCTTCCCCAGTGCCTACATATACCAATTCAACATTATGTCATCCATTAAACATTTATTTTGAGTTCTGAGCATGCAAACAGCCATACACATTTTAACTGATACCATGTTCACTAATGTTAAGAAAGGATTCCCCACAGCAACACTCTTAATTGATCACACAGAGGCTTTCAGTTCATTCCATCATACACATACACAGATCACCTGCTCTTTACAACTTTGGCTCCTTAACTTCTAGAAGATTATTCTGCCAACCACCACACCAAATGAATATTGTCAGTGAAATACTGTGGATCCACCTTAAAACTTCAGCCAGTCACCACTACAGTCCCTCAGGGACCTACTTTAGTACATATTCTTTCTTAGAAATTTCAAAAATTCTCTCCATGCCAGTTTAGAACATTTAGAGTTGTCTTCTATACAGATGACAAAGCTTTCTATCATTCTTCCAAAATCTCAGTGCTATGATATGAGAATTGCAAACTAGACTCAAAATTTACAGTCATGGGTATAAAGTAAATAACTAACCCTGAGCTCCAAAAAAGACCAACCTAATGTTCTTTAGCATAGATACAAAACAAATAAAGTGTCCTCCATCCCTACACTTCTTGTTACATCACACAAATCATCAAGCATATCACCTCTTTCAAAAACCTAGGGGTAAGCTTTGACATTCATCTAAACATGGATATATAATCAAAATAAGCTCTACACTCTTTGGCTTGCACCAGATCTCTTATTCCTTACCTCAGAAGGAAGGAATGCATTAGGTAAAAACATCTTACATCCACAATAAAAGTATGGCCTGTCACTACCGCCCAACTCCTTAATTTAAAATACCAAAGATCTATAAACACTATCAGACATAATATACACATTTATTTATGTTTCCCCTAGAAATGAGTATCACTGTGTTACTCTCCATTTGATCTGGCTTCTCATCTACCTCATTCATAAAACCTTTTATGTGTATCCTCAAACTCTTTCATAAACAGACTATCTATCTAAGATACCCCCTACCAACTTTGTTCATAAAACAGTAATGCCTAACTACTAAACATACCTATATTCTCATTGTCCTCCACAGAATAGGCTTTCTCATTTCTGCCTCCCAAATCATGGGACTTACTTTCCACTGAACTCTGTACTACAAACATGCTGCATTCAATAACAGCTTCTTACACATCAGAGAAAGAAAGAACCTGCACATCTATCACTCATCCACAAATAGCATAAACTAACCAAGCATACCACTCCCATTACTTACTGATATAACCTTGCTGCTCAATAACTTTAATTCCAAATGATGCATATTATCTACCTATTCTGACTACTAACCCACCATTCTGTTCTCCCCCTCTTAACCATCAAAGTAACTCAATTAACACCGCCCATCCTAATCACCTTATACTCACCTTAACAACTGGAACTTTAAATATATTATATGTTTTGTTTTGATGTTATATTGCTTTAGTTTTATTTCTATTTTACACCACTAACCTGCCTTTTTTTCCAGTTTATGGCTTGATCTAACTATTTTCAGTGCTAACCAATTAATTTTTCCTCAATGATCTCTTCATTTGTTCATTTATTCTTTTATTCCTACATTTGTTTGCCCTTTTATTTCAAACATAATAAAGCACTGTCATTATTATGGAATATCAGTTAACAATCTTACTATTTAAATTTACTTTCTGAAACCAGCATCTTATTACCACTATCTTGCAATTTTCCACCATCCCAAATTGATTTAAATTCCAAGTCAACAAACATCTTCATTTCTATAACCAGACTAGTCTCTGTAGAAGTGACTGAATTTTTGTGTACAAGTCCACCTTATATCTCTCAACTTCTTAGCTCAAAACATCTGGACAAAGTCAAAAATAATGGAGGGACAAAGGTCCAAAAACAGGGACATATTTTAAATGTTGCTGTTATAAACTTAGAATATTGATAGAATAAAACGTTTTGCATTTGAATACATTTTCTAGAGGATATAAAATCTGAAATTCAAATGCCTGTCATTATTTTGTGACTTCTGTCAACAATTTGCCGAAAAAATATGAGAAACAGATCCAAATTAATAGGCAAAAATATGGACATTCTGCCAAAGTCTGGATAGATGAGAGGTATGACCAACCCATACATTTTCCCCAAAGTATGAAGACATTAACAATATTCTGTCATTATGGTCCTTCAACTTTAAACAAGCACTGTCAATCTCAGGTACTATTTTTTATTATTATCCATCCAAACAAAATTCACAGTGTAGCCTCCTTAAGCCACCATGTTTAAATGGAGCCTTCCAGATCTTGGTCTTGGTTTTTGTGTAAGTAAAGAAAACAACTTTGATACTTTAATAATATGACCTAAAATTATTTTTACCATAGTCACATCTGAATTGTATTAAAAACATACATGCATACATATACCCTCACCCCCAAACTTACACACACACACACACACACACACACACACACACACACACACACACACTGTGGGTGTTTGTGTGTACACATGCACCCCTACATGTGCCTGTGAATATATATGCGGATGTATTTTATTTTAATCATAACTATAATTATTAGTTCTTTTTTTTTTTTAGTTTAACCCACAAAATCCTCTATGTTTGCATAAATGACTATAAACCACAAACAACAGTGCAGTGGTATGTTGCAAGACGTCTTCTAAATCACAGCGGTTTTCCAAGGAAATATTTTTTTTGACAACTAATAAATGTCATTTTCTTCTTTGAGTACAGATGGCATCACCAGCAGGCCCACAATTACCACAAGATCCACAAAGCACTCTTAAAATATTTTTAATATGAATTCTCACTCTAATTGCAACTTGAGTACATTTTTAATGTGTATTAGCCACTCGCCAATTAACCCAAGTATGTTTAACATACTGTGTATGTTGTTCCTGAGGTTGCCCCAGCTGAAGCACCACCAATCATTAATAAAACAGCTTTCAGTGGCATTTAACCAAGTAAGCATGGTGTGATCTCTCAAACTAATGGTGTCACTTGCAGCATGATTCATGAACTATACTGTGCTTGGGATATGAACTTAAATATCATCAAAACTTAGTAAAAAATAAGTTATAGTATTTTGAGTGATAACAAACTCTGTGATGATTAGTAGTTTAGCCTTTGAAATTTGCAGTAGTAAACAAGCATTGCTCTGTGGCTTCTCATGAAACAGTACAATGATGATGACCAACAGCTATAACTTGCTCCATTATTTATCTGAGTAACTTACAAGGAACAGAAAAACATCATTCAAAACTGTTAAACACAACAAACTTAATTTTAAGCTAGTAGTTTTACACTGAAGGGTGCATACACACACACACACACACACACACACACACACACACACACACACACACATATATATATATATATATATATATATATATATATATATATATATATATATATATATATGGTTCCCCTTCACAAAATCAAATTACTGAAAGCTTGAAATTCATAAGCTCAAGCCCAGAATCTCGACTTTTCAGTAACTCGAAATTGTGAAGGGAAGAGAATGACAAAAAAATAAATAAATAAACAGTTCACCTACATGTTTGCACGGGGCCGAGTCCCCCTGCACTCTCCCTGCTTAAATATATCAGCTCTGTGACCACACTATAGCGGAGGAATGGAAATCCTCCCATTGTGCGCTTTTGCATACAGCGTGGAACGATAGATTTCCCTCATCCCCACTGTAGTGCAATCTTAGAGTTGGTATATTTAAGTAGGGGGGGTGTGGGGGACACAGCCCCCCATGTGGGGGGTGCAGGGGGACTTGCCCCCCTGCAAAAACATTGTAAAGACATTCTTACAATGTCTTTTCCGTACCCTTTAGAATTTTGAGTTTCTGAAAATTCGATCTTCTGGGTTTGGTCTTCTGAAGTTTGAGTTTTCAGCAATTCGAGATTCTAAAGGGGAATATATATATATATATATATATATATATATATATATATATATATATATATATATATATATATAATTATTTATTTATTTTACATTTGTTGACCGGGATAGTCCAACTGGATGCATGTCCATTTTCAGCAGAGGCCCGGGGAGAAAAGCTCCAAGGGTAAGCAGATACAGCATTATATAATACCAGCATTACATATTACAAACAGACTATTTACAGAGATTACATAAGTAAGCAAGTTAAACAAGTTCCACAGGTTAGAGTTAATCCCGAGCGTAAGTCAGGATTAAATTAAATTACACAGTAAACTGGTTAACAGATTTTTACACATTCTAGAGAGAGTTAGCCAGGCTTGACACATTGACATAGCCAGTTAAGTGCCAAATGTTGTTTGAGTCTAGTTTTAAATTGACCTAAGGTAGAAAGTAAGGTAATGTCAGCTGGAAGAGAGTTCCAGGGTCTACTTACAGAGTTTGCAAAGAGAGTCACCGGCTGTGTTATTAATTTTGCTAGCCTGAATTAGTAGTTTGTTAGAGGATCAAAGCGGTCTAGGATTGTTATAGGGGATGATAATATGTTTAAGTGCAGGAGTATTGTCCGGATTATAGAGGATTTTATAGGCCATAATCAGTTGGTTATACTGGATTAGGCTGGGTAGTTCAAGCCACCCAAGCTGATTTAGATTGATGCAATGATGTGTCCTAAAAGGCAGCCCAGTGGCAAACCTGGCAATGTGGTTGTAGCAAATTGAGAGCTTGTTAAGGACAGTCTTGTTTAAATTCGAGAGTAGAGGGGATGCATACAGAAGGGTTGAAAGAAGGTGAGAGTGAGCTATGGCAATTTTAGCTGGAGGGGTTAGGAAGGCTTTTATTCTGTAAAGTGACCCTAGTTTTTATTGATGGTTTTGATAGTTTGGTTAACATGTAGGTCAAATTTTAGATTATTATCTATGATGACACCTAATAGTTTTGTAGAGGGATCAGGGGAGATTATTGTGCCATCATTTGAATTTATGGTAAAAGTGAAAGCGGTAGACCTACATGTTGGTGAAAATAAGAGCATTTTAGTTTTTTTTGGGATTTAGGATCAGACGACGTTCAGAAAGCCAGTTTTCTATTGTATTAAAGGTGGTCTGGGTAGCTGACCATAACTCTATTGGAGATGTGGCTGAGCAAATAAGAGTAGAGTCATCAGCATATTGGATACAGCTGACTTTTGGGATGACAGTATAAAGGTCATTAATGAAGATGGAGAACAACAAGGGCCTAGTATAAAACCTTGTGGTACTCCAAGGGTGTTAGGTAGATGATTAGATAGTTTGTTCTGCCAGAGGACAGCCTGCTGTCGACCATTCAGGTAGGATTGAAACCATTGAAGGGCCCTAGTATCTAGACACAATGTTTGCAGGGTGTGGATTAAAAGTTGGTGATCAACCATATCGAATGCCTTGGAAAGATCCAAGAAGTGGGCTGAGGATATATAATTATTGTTGCAATTATGATTTATGGTGTTGTTAAAGGCTAGGAGGGGCTGTGAGGAGGACAGAAGCCATGCTGAGTGTCTGCCATAAGCTGATTCTGGATTAGGTGGTGCATGAGTTGTCTATGAATACATTTTTCCATAATCTTTGCAAGTGGAGAGAATATAGCTATTGGCCTATAATTGGAGAATTCAGTAGAGGTGCCTCCTTTGTGAAGTGGGATTACACAGGATATTTTCCAGATGGTGGGAATTTTAGCTTCTACTATGGTTCGATTGATTAGTCTTGAGACGGGGTAAGCAATAGCATCAGCTGATTTTTGTAGGTACTTGGCAGGGAGTTGATCAGCAGAAAGTGTAGTGGGTTTTAATTTTTTGATCAAGGTACAGATAAGTGAAATGGCAACCAAAGCTGAACACGAGTAGGTTTCTAGGGGTGGTACTTTCAGGACCAGGGGAGCTAGGAGGTAGTTGGCTAGCTAGGGCTTGAATTGTCTCAGTAAAGAATCGGTTAAAACTGTCAGAAACATATTCAGGGGTTTTATCAATAGTAGCAGCAGGGATTGGGGTTGAAGTTTGTCCAGGATGTAGTAGATTATTTAAACCTGGCCAAAACGTCTGAGGATTATTTTTATTTACTGTCTGTAAATTACAGTAGTATTATTTTTTGTCTTGTAAAATGGATTTTTTTTAGTTTTGTTCCTGGATTGTCTGTATTTAATGTGATCTTGGGGGTCTTTAGAAGAATGCCATAAAGCCCATGCTTTGTTTCTAAGGGTAATTTTGAGTTTAGACTCTTTAGAAAGTCATGGCACAGTTTTTGCCTTGTTCTCTTTGAACAAATTTGTGCATGCAAATCAAGGATCTCAAGGAATTTGTTGTTAAAGTATGCTACTGCTTCCTCTAAGTGGAGGTGTTTTAGAATAGACCAATTACATGAGTTTAGTACATATATATATATATATATATATATATATATATATATATATATATATATTTTTTTTTTTTTTTTATTAACAGTTAATCTCCTGAACCTCCCAAGGTGCTCCCCATGCTTACTTGGGAAGATTGAGATGAAGGTCCATGCTTCTTTGATCTCCTTGAATTGTTGTTAAATCCAAACAAACAATTCCATGAAACCAATGGTTTCTTTCCTCCCTACAAATTCTGCTGCAGATAAAGGCAGATTGCTGTATCATAAAAATTATTAATGGGTATAGGTTATCCTCATTACACTTCCTCGTGTAAATCATCACCATCAGACATGGATCAGATAAAGTGGATTATTTCATTTGTTTTTGTTTACATAAGTTAACTTTGTAAAGGAACTCATACATAGGCTGCAAAAAGTGCAAAACTCCTATGCCCTGCTAAGAGTCACATTATATGCAGAAATGTAAAGCAGACTAACACGGGATTATGGACCATCTGCTTTTATACTAATATGTGTTGTATACTGCCAGACAAACTGTGATACATGTGAAGTAATAGTAAATATTTGTTTCTGTGATAATCAGATATACATTTCAGTAATATTCTTTGTTTGAACAAGACCCACATTAGCATATGGGGAGATCGGTGTTGCAAATACATCACAGCAGAGACTGCCTATAAAAATCAATTAATGCTTTGAACTCTGGCCCTGCATCTTCTTGTTGTACTCTTTGGTCTATTACACAAATATTACTATACCCCGGATTCTGTAAGCCTTGCACAGCATGCAGGATTAGTGCAGGAGCTCTAGCAGGCAATATGTCTGCCATGTGATCCAGGAATAACCTGTAGGGGTGTGCACAAGCACTCCTGCACTAGTCCTGCACAGACTCAGCCCCTGTATGCAAATACCCCATTTGCAGGAGAAATCCATGCAAATGAGGTGAATTTGCGATCCAGGAGGCTGGAAACCAGTCATGCAGGACTAGCGTAATCTACAGAAATGTACTCCGCCAGTAACGGAGTACATTTCTGCAAATTACAAAATGGAGCTATGACAGCTCCAAATGAAGGGTGGATATCATGTATAAAGCATGCCAATGGCCAACTATAAGGCCATTGGCATGGAAAAACTTGGAAAAAAATCAACTTTTATTTTCTTTTTAGCCGATCTCGGCTATTTAAGGGTAGGGCAGTAGCATGCAAATGGGATCGGGGGGGGGGGTAAGAAAATAAATCTAAAATAAGCATTCTGACTAAAATCACTATTATGCCATTATACTCAATGGCAAGCAGAAGACAACATGGCCAATGAATAGTGGTTGCTAAGGGGGGAGGCTCAGTGTGGGACATGTAACTATGCATTAGCAGGCAAACCTATGCAAATGAGGGGAATGATAGTGAATCCCAGATTTCCCCTGCATGCTAGTCCACTCCCAACAGTGTAAGAGCAGGAATAGCTTGATGCAAGCCTAGGAGTTAACATACATCATTGGAGGTTGTGTCAGGCATACTGTAAGCAGATTGGAGCCCTGTGGCTCGGGTTTGCTCCACGCTTAGTACAGCTAAGCAAGGGTGTGTGTCTGAGGTTGCCTAGCACTCTTTACATTGCCTAAGTGGGTGTGTGCACCGCTCCCCGGGTTTTAAAGGAAAAAAAAAAAGTAAACCAGGAAACAGCAGCTCTGTCTGCATTTGAGCACTATGTTTGTGTGGCGTACCTCCTGGCTTAAACAGGAAGGCAATGGGAAGGGAAAACAGCAGTAGGAAGATAATCTAGGAGAACTAGCATAGCTGGCAGGTAAAATGTATCAGAATCAGCCAATTACACAGGCAGCAGACCAGCCCAGCCCAGAACACTACTATAAACTATGCAAACACCTTTCCCTTTGGATTTTCTCATACTCTACACCATCAGTGTATACAAGTGGGGAACTTTTAACAAAAAAACAACAAAATGATAGTGGCTGCAGCAGGAATCATACAACGACATGTGGAAGAAGCTGAGTGTGGTGAGGATGTGAATGTTGTCGAACAACCCACAGTGAGGAGATAGAGAAGAGTGCACAGACCCAGGGTAACCTACCAGGGGCTAAATGAGATGGAGATAGTGGAGCACTATAGGGTGGACATAGACCTCCTACAGAAAATTGTTGAGCTGTGCCGGCCATGCCTGACACACCGAACTAACAGAGGGGAACCCATCCCAGTGGATAACAAGGTATGTGTAGGCCTAAAAATACTAGCCACAGGTACCTCCCAAAGCCCAACTGGGGATATCATGGGGCTCTCACAGGCATCAGCATCCAGAGTATTCCACCAGTTCCTGGATGCCATGTCAGCAAATGCTGCTGAGCACATATATTTCCTCAACATCTGGGAGGTGATGGCCAGCAATATGCATCTCTTCCACCAAATAGCAGAATACCCTGAGGTAGTGGGTGCTATAGACTGCATGTACATATGCATCAAAGCACCACCCGGTGATCAGAATAGGGTTTACATCAACCACAAGGGTGTGTGATGCCCAGCGGCATTATAATGAATGTGTATGCTGGCTGCCCTGGAAGCTATCACGATTCCCACATCTGGCATTTGATGCAGCTGTACCAGAGATTTGCCAATGGGGACATCCCTTACAGTCACCCAGTGGGGGATGCTGGTTATGCACTGGAGCTGTGGCTGATGACACCCATCAGAAATGCATACACACTTGAACAAGAATGCCATAATAAGGCACACGTACAGACCAGACTTATAATAGAGCGTGTGTTTGGGATGCTTAAGTCACGGTTCCGGTGCCTGGAGACATCCGGTGGAGCCTTGCAGGAGTCCATATTATAAAGCCGAAAACCGTTTTGAGCATATACTACAACAGCGACACATATAGCCTGAACCACAAATACACCAAAACCCCTAAACCGCGAAATTTAAAATCTCGAATCATCATAGTCGGCCAACCCCACAACTCGCTGCATACTAGGTTCATAGGTTCATAGGTTCATACTAGGCAATCTGCCCTAGGGCATTTATAAGCCTAGCCAGAATGTGTTTGGCTTTCGCCACCCATTTTAAATTAATTTTGCTGTGCCCTTTTTCGAGGTTAGTATACTGTGCCTCTGTCTAACAGTGACACAGAAGTGATACCCAGGTTAAACCTACGATCTCCCATCCACTCATCAAGATTCCTCTTGAAGAGAGTCAATGAGGGACTCTGCCTAACCTGGACTGGGATTTTATTCCAGAGTGAAGGGAGCCTCTGGGTTATGAATCTGTCCCTCCAGCATGTCCTATTTATTTCAGTGCTGAGGTTCAAGTCTCTCGATCACATAGCTCGATGGGATTTGGATTTTCTGAGGTGCAGCATGTCCATTAATTCTGATTTGGACATGGCTTTGTACGTCAGGCACAGATTGTCCCTGAACAGGCAGTATGCCACTGAGTAGAGCTGGAGTTTCGTTAACCGGGCAGCGTATGTCATCTGTTTGAGCCCTTTGATCCTCTTGGTGAGGTACTATTGGGGTCTTTCCAGTTGCTGCAAGTGTCTGGTAGGGTACATCCCAAAAGGGGCATTGTACTCAATTATGGGCCTGATGAGGGATGAGTAAAGAAGCACGGTGACCTCCCCTGCCCCTGATCTAGATGTGAATCCCTTCATGATTAGGTTGACTATATAAAATGTTTTTCTAACCACTTTGGCCACGTGGTTGTCAAATGAGAGACTGCTATCAACATGAGTCCCCAGGTCCCTAATTACTTCTTCTGTACTTAATGGATTACCACCTATGTGGTAATTTGTGGGCACTTTGTTTTTGCCAAAGGGGATGACTATACACTTTTTTCATTTAGCTTGAGGCCATGGCTCTGGCACCAGTTGTCTGTTTCTATGAGGGCCTTTTGGAGGATGCTTGTGTCAGCTGTAGAGTCGATTATGGCGCCCAGTTTGCAGTCATCTGTGAACTTGGTCAGCCACAGTCCTTTCGTGTCAGCCTGTACCTCAGAGAAATATATATCGAACAAGAGAGATCCCAGGACTGAGCCTTGTGGGACACCACTTGTAACTGGTTTGGAGTCTGACATGGCTTCAGCAATTCTAACCATGTGGGTTCTGTACTTGAGCCAGTTTGCAACCCATCTAGTGACATAGGGGTTTACATTTAAGCTGGTGAGCTTATCTGTAATGCCCGAGTGGGGTATTGTATCAAAGGCTTCTGCAAGGTCCAGGTAGGCTGTGTGGACCACCTTCCCCTCATCAATGGCCTTGGTGACTGTTTCAAAGAAATCAACCAGGTTTAAGAGGCAGGATCTGCCCTTAACAAAGCCGAACTGGGTAGGATCCAGTGTCTGTAGGTCCCCAATATCTTTATTTATGAGGTCCATGATGATCCTTTCCATAGCTTTGCAGACCAAACTAGTCAGGCTTATGGGGTGATAGTTTCCAGGATCCGTTGAGGCACCACCTTTGTGGAGAGGGACCACTGTTGCTGTACGCCACTCTTTGGGTACATATCCTGTAGTAAGGCAGAGATTGAACAGTAGTTTTATGTTTGGGTTTAGCTCTTCTTGGAGTTCATGTAGGACACAGCCCGGGACACCATCTGGTCCCATTGATGCTGTGTTTTTTGCTTTGGAGAGGGCGGCTCTTACCTGAGCATCTGAGATGTCAGGGGGGCAGCACTCTGCTGGGATAGATATTTGCCCTTTTGATGGGGGGGGAGAAGTTTGTACTGAACCTGTCAGCTAGGATGTTGGCAATGTCTGTGGGTTTGGTGCATTGTTTGTCGTTTTGGACTAATTCTGAGCATATCTGGGAATTCCCACCCAGGTTCCTAACATAACTAAAGAAAACCTTGTGATTATCCTTAGTGTCCTGTGCAATTTTTCTCTCGAGGCTGGCTTTAGACGATTTTATGAGTGCCCGTAGTTTTTTGCTAATACTGATCAGAGATGCCTTCCCTTTTTGGGATTTTGCTCTATCATTTAGTAGCTTCCTCCTTCTATTGTATAGTTTGTTTTTGGCTGGGGTCCACCAGACAGGGCGTCTGCCTTTGGAGGATTGGGTCTTGGTTTTATTTGGGATTGCATGATCCATGCATTCCTGAAGGTGTTCATAGAATGCATTTATAAAGGATTCTGCGGTCTGGGCAGTATTTTCCACAGGCCCGGGGGCTTTGAAGGATTCCATCTCGGTTTTGAGGAGTGTGAAATTTGCTTTAGAGAAGTTTTTCACTGTGGTTTTCTGGGCAGGAGGTGGGGTCGGGATATGAATATCCAGTGAGATTAGTTTATGGTCTGATCTTACCAGTGAGGGATACACTTCTGGTTTGGAGCATAGAGTCCCCATGTGGTGATGATCAGGTCCAGTATGTTTTCCCCTCTTGTTGGAGTGGTAACAAGTTGTTCCATAGCATCTGAGTTTATAAATTCTAGGAACCTTTGGGCTAGGGTGTTGGAGCTAGAGTAATGCTCTCAGTCTATGTTTGGGTAGTTGAAGTCGCCCAATATAATGGTGTTTGGAGAGACCTTCATATTTTCCAGTGTTTTCAGGAAGGCTGAGTAGGGTTCCTGGGTTTGGCAGGGTGGTCTGTAGCAGGCTATAAACTGGAAGGCAGTTTTACCCACTGTTAGTTGCACATGGATAGTCTCTGATGCTTCGTGCTGTGCCACCAACCTGGAGGTGTGGGTATCTTTGACGGATATTGATACTCTCCCCTCCTTTTGTGGTTCGGTCCATGTTTTGGGGCCGAAAAGCATGGTATGAGGTATAACCTGGTAGTGCTGGGGTGCTCTCGGGAGCCTTGAACCAGGTTTCTGTTACTGCACAGATATCAATGTTCTCCATGCTAAGGAGAGTTTTGAGTGCGTGCATCTTGAGATTTAGACTTCTGGCATTGAGTAGCATTACTCTTAGTTTCTTATCCCTTGTGATACCTATGGAGGTGGGTTTGTCTTTTGAGCCTTGCCTAAAAATGGCACTATGGGGGCAGCAAGAGCCTTTGCCAATATCCGAAAGCCCAGGGGGGACAGGTGCAAGCTGTCCCTAGTGAAGCATCGTAGCTTGTCGAGCATGTCATCCCAGGCTGACAGGCATTGGATCCCCTTTGAATGACACCAATACTTAAGCCAATTGTTGAAATTGATCATCTTGTCTTCATATTGTGGCATCATTCTTGGTGAGGGTAAGATGCTACTCATGGTCAGGGTCATACCGGCCTGGGCCACATGATCAGAGAGCTCCTCTATGTCTCTTTTCATGTTGTCCAGGGAGGTACGTCTCAGGTCATTCACACCAGCATGGACAATGACTGAGTCATATTTGTACTTGCCTTGGAGTGACCTGAGTGCTTATGTTATGTGGTGGATCCTAGCGCCCGACAGGCAGCTCACCGTGACCTTCTCCTTGTTCAGCCTGGTGTGCAGGACGTCAGTGTGCCTGACGATAGAGTCACCTATTACAAGTGTATCAGGTGAGTTGTTTAGCCTTAAGGGCTGTGACTGTTCAGCACCCTGGCTTTGTGAGCTATGTGTTGACGTGTTTTGTTTTGGGGTAGTGGTTGCTTGGGTGTCTGCTTTGGAGGTCTCTGCTGCTTAGGCAGATTTTTATTTATAGCCTCCGAGTATGTTTTTGTGTGTTTATGTGTTTGGTTTGCTGTCATGGTAGGTCTATGTGAGACTGGAATTGTAGTGAGTGTGGTTTCCTTCTCCTCCTGACAGGTTACGCCAGTACTGAGTTGAGAGAGCTTAGCCTCCAGTTTGGCTATATGGATGCATCTCTCACATGTTTTGGAATTTGTTGGGAGGAGGAGTGGGTTGTCTGTGTACATGAGGCAGTTGTAACATTGCCTCAAGATTCCCAGATTCACCAGCTGGACCGGAGAGGAGATTGACAACTGACCTTTGGACATGCTAGAATAGTATTGGGAATTCCTTTATAATTGAAAAAAAGAGCCAATGGGGAACAAGGTACTCAAGGGGAGTTTGTGAGGGTGTAGTGCTTTTAATTTTTTAGTGCTGACTTATATAATTGCTTTAGTGAGCAAGTGCCAGGTAACTTAAATGCAATGTGTTACAGGTAACTTAAATGCAAAAATGACAAACAGTAACTTTCTTTTAAGTGAAACAAGGAAATAAGTACAGTAAGCAATGCAGATATCACTAGGGATCCACAGAAGCGCTGAAAAGCCGCGTTTTAGGTGGTATTAGCGTTTCAGGGAAATAACAAGCAAACAAACAACAAGCATACAAACAAAGCAAGATTCAGCAGGCCTGGATCTAGTCTATGCTACAGCAAACAAGGTGTACCAATTTCAGTAAGAAACAGTTGAAATATGCAGGCACTATAAGCCTTTAACCAGAAATTCCCAGCTCAGAAGGGCAGAGTCCAGCCTCTCCTCCCGCAAGAGTGCAGACCACAGACCTTCTTAATGTAAAATAACTGGCCTGAAGCCCAAGTGCTTAAACCAGAACTAATACACTTTTAGAATAACAGACACTGAGCCCTCAATCAGCAGTTCCCAACTTAGAAGGATGTAAGCTACCTGTCCTGCCACCACAGTGCAGGCTACAAACCTTCCTAATGTAAAACAACTGGTCTGAAGCCCAAGTGCTTATTCCAAAAGACTTAGAATGATAGCTACATGTTAATCAAGTTACTACCAAGCAGTAGTAAATACAATTGAACTTTAAAGAATGCCTGGATTAGTGCTCAAGTTATACAAACAAAGCTAGATTCAGCAGGCCTGGATCTAGTCTATGCTACAGCAAACAAGGTGTACCAATTTCAGTAAGAAGCAGTTCAAACATGCAAGCACTATAAGCCTTTAACCAGAAATTCCCAGCTTAGAAGGGCAGAGTCCAGCCTCTCCTCCCACGTTCCCAAAAATAATAAATAAACCACATACATATACTAACCAAACCATACTTCTAACCCTACACTAAACCTTACATACATTACTATCTATGCACTTACCTTAACCTGCAACCTAACCCTAAGATCCGTAACTATTGCACACTTACCTTACGGAGTTATAACCAAACAAAACAAATAATCCACACACATACACTTAACAAAACCCTACTTCTAACCCTACACTAAACCTTACATACATTATCTATATATGCACTTACCTTAACCCGCACCCTAAACCTAAGGTCCGTAACTATCGCACACTTACCTTACGGAGCTATACTGCAGATGGGCCAACCATGATAAATCGACATTTCAACTTTAGTGGTTTTGGACATTTGCCATTTCCGTCATTCACGCAATATGTGTCGCTCTTTTCAGATTCTCTCAGATGGATTTCGTTCTTCTAATATAGACCCACCTTGCAGTACATGTACGCAAACACCACCCACAGATACCTCTCCGGTCATATCCCTGCTGTGGGGAATGGGTACAATATGAACCCACCTGCATATAGTAAGAAGGAAGAATGTAGCATGCAGTGCAGGTGTCCCATGCAGGTGTGTCCCTAGCTGTAGGTAGCACCCTGCTAGCATTCACAACACCTGATCAAGACTGATAGAAATTATTGGCATGAACACATATGACACCTACCCTGTCACCCCAGGGAAATATATTGTATGGTGGTCTGAGACTGTAGGACATACAGAATGCAACGGCCTGCCACATCTGGCACGCAGCAACATCTAATGGCTCACAGGCCTTTGCAAAAGGCCTGTTTCTCACATGTACTGCCAATGCATGTTATGTCATGGACACCCAAATAACAACATAACACACTCCACATAAGCCATATGCAAGGCCATATGGACAAACCACAGTAACATATCCACCATGTCCCACTACATGAAGTGTGGACCAACACTAACACACACCTGTGATGGGGTGATAACCTTAGGGAAAGTATCAGAGAATGTATGCATAATGTATGGAAGAGGTTAGAATAACAGAGGGGGGGGTGGGAGCATGGGCAGCATTGAATGTGCAGGGTCCAACACAAAGCTGTGTGCACACACTATCCCTGGCTGCAAACACATAAATGGGTGGCTACACACCTGCCTGCACACCACAATAGGGGTAATGTCCTGACCCATGGCATCTGCCTCTGGGTAACATGTGCAAATCTGTACAGCTGTGAGGCATTGCCACAGCAAGATAAGGCCATACTGTCATGTTCATGGATGTATAAGTATGGGATCCTCTGCCAGCACTGTACCAAGGTGCTGAACTGGATACACAGACCCAGCAGCAAGTGTCTGCAGCTCCCCCTCCAGAATGGCATAACTTACCATGAATATGTAGGTGTCTGCCCACAATACCGGACACAGCTGCAGTCACCCTTGTCCCCCAAGACATCACTGTGAGCAAGAATGTCCATCTGACAGTACACGAGGACAGAAAACATCACAGTGTATAAGAGTACACGTCTGAATATATCTGCTAACAGCAGTACTATGCAGTTGAAACAGCACAGACACAATCACCTACAGTACACACTATCCCTTGTACAGTTTGTCCCTATATTGCCAAACGATTGACAGATACCCTGCAGAAACAGTTTGCTACCTATAGGTGTACAACACAAAGGTCTGCACTGGAGTACAAACTACCTGGAATCGATCCACATATGCAATACAGAAGGGCATACTGGGCATGCTCACACACTTAAGAAAATGAAGCCCATGTCTGGAAACAACAGTGGACCATACATATCTGGCAGTTGCAGATGTTAGTGCACGCACTCCTCAGTGCACACCAGTCATGCTTTGCACAGACAGTGGATAAGAATACAGACATATATCCAAGGACAACACACTATAATAAGTCAAAAGTAGACATTCATAGATGTGTGGAAGAGATTGACTGTGACAAGGAGCCATCCATTATGAGGCCTGTCCCACCAAGTACACAGACAAATGGCTACAACCACATGAGGTGTAAATGTCACTCACTGTAGACATTAGCCACTGGTATCCGTCAATATTACAGACTATGTGGTGCAAGTACTAGCTGAGCAACATGCCTGTACAAGGAAGTAGTCATCTAGAAGCATTGTACACGTACCTGTAGAATATAACCCTGCATGTGCCCACATGTGATGTGTCAACCTCTAGATGAGTGGGTTATGGACCATGCACACACACTGCCCTCCCCATAGCCCTACTATGACAAGCCTGGTGAGGTCATCCACTTTGAAATACACCTTTGGGAAAGGTGTAGCCCAGTAATCTCCATGGCACATTCTATAACTGTGCACTGCTGTAGTGTGATAAACTAGTAAGGTAGGAGTACTAATCCCAGACATGGCAACTGTGTGTGTGTGTGTGTGTGTGTGTGTGTGTGTGTGTGTGTGTGTGTGTGTGTGTGTGTGTGTGTGTGTGTGTGTGTTGTGTGTGTGTCTGTGTAGAGAGCAATGCTTTTTAGGTTAGTCACACTCACTACAATTCAAATGCCCTACTTTGACAAGGCTGCTGATGTCATTCACTGTGAAATACACCTTTTGGAAAACTGTAGCCCAGTAATCTCCATGACATATCCTGTAACTGTGTACTGTTGTAGTGTGATAAATTAATTAAGTAGGGGTTCTATTCCCAGACATGACAAGTGTGTGTGTGTGTGTGTGTGTGTGTGTGTGTGTGTGTGTGTGTGTGTGTGTGTGTGTGTGTGTGTGTGTGTGTGTGTGTGTGTGTGTGTGTGTGTGTGTCTGTCTGCCTGTCTGTCTGTGAATATTGCTATGCTTTTTAGGCTAGTCACACTCACTACAATTCAAATGCCCAACTTTGGCAAGGCTGCTGATGCCATACACTGTGAAATACACCTTTCAGAAAGCTGTAGCCCAGTAATCTCTGTGCACGTTATATAACTGTGTACTGCTGTAGTGTGATAAACTAGTTAGGTAGGAGTGCTAATTCCAAACATGGCAACTGTGTGAGTCTTTGTGTACAGAGCAATGCTTTTTAGGCTAGTCACACTCACTACAATTCAAATGCCCTACTTTGGCAATCCTGCTGATGTCATTCACTGTGAAACACACCTTTGGGGAAAGAGCACTCCAATAATCCCCATGGCGTGTCCTATGACAGCTTAATGCTGTAGTGTGATATAGAACTCTGGTAGGTGTTCTATTCCCACACATGGCAGTTCTGGATGTTTTTGTGTGCGTTTCTATGTCTGTGTAGAGAGCAATGCAATGCATTTTAGGGTAGTCACACTCACTACAATTTAAATGCCCTACTTTGGCAATCCTGCTGATATCATTCACTGTGAAATACACCTTTGAGGAAGGAATACTCCAGTAATCTTCATGGCGTGTCCTATAACTGCATAGTGCTGTAATGTAATAAACTAGTTGGCTAGGAGTTCTAATCCCAGACATGACAGATGCGTGTGTCTGTGTTTGTCATTCGTATCCTATGTGGAGGTGGTTGTGAGTGTGTAACAACATATCATAATGTCCACTGTAAATGGATAACAGAGGTAAAATAGCCAAATGACTGTGGTACAAATCCATACCCCTACATGTGACATCAAGGCCAGTTGAACAATGTTAGCAATCCTTGTATTACCCAGACAACATTCTCATCCCATGTCTCATACACATACACTTGCCTAGGCAACAGCCGCTATGTTGGTAGTACCCTGCATATTGCCCACTGATAATAACCAAGGTGGGATGGCAGTAGGCTACAGAGGGCATGGCACCCTGTCCATCAATCCAATAGGCATGTACATGCAAACAGTGCACCTTCCCTATGTTCCCCACTGGACACCTGCAACACCTGTGGTGCCATCAAATGTGACCCACAAAGGACATACCATGCCTGAAAAAACATGCCCTATTTGGACAGATGCCACACCAGGGAATACCTGTATCATGCTGAACTGTTTTTTAACTGATTGCTGCATTATTTTAAAATCTGCACTTAAAGTTACATTTAGTCAAATTTGATCGAAAGTTTGCTTGTTTGTTTGTTTAATTTAACTGTGGAGGCTGCCCACTAAAGTGTGCTAGCCTGTGTAACTAATTTATCACTGTTTCTGCATTTTCTGTGTGTTTCTACCAAAAAAACAAAAAAACAAAAAAATAATCCTTGTTTTCCCGCTTTCCTCTACTAGTTTAGACCAGTTTACAGGCATTGCTGTATTCTGGGCTGTGGTGTAGTTCCTGTGTTGTCCATTACCTTACTTGGATAGAAGGAAGTTTCTTTGCTCAGCAGTGGGAGCGGGGAGCCTTGAGCAGCCTACCTGTCCTTGGGGGAAGTGACCTCAGCACAAGAAGCTGTAGTAATTGGTTGTTTGGGACCATTTCTAGCTCTTTTGTAGTTCACTGTTTAAAATCCGCCTCTGGGCGTTTTTTTCTGGCTATACTGCTCAGACAAGCTCCACGTGGGTTTACAGAGTGGTCCTAGCAGCAGGGAACTCAGAAAAGCGACTACCTTCTGGATTTAAGTATCTTTGCTTTTTTTTCATTTGAAATAGCTTCTGTAGCTTACCTTGAACTAGCCTGAACTGTTTTTTAACTGATTGCTGCATTATTTTAAAATCTGCACTTAAAGTTACATTTAGTCGAATTTGATCGAAAGTTTGCTTGTTTGTTTGTTTAATTTAACTGTGGAGGCTGCCCACTAAAGTGAGCTAGCCTGTGTAACTAATTTATCACTGTTTCTGCATTTTCTGTGTGTTTCTACCAAAAGCAAACAACAAAAATAATCCTTGTTTTCCCGCCTTCCTCGACTAGTTTAGACCAGTTTACAGGCATTGCTGTATTCCGGGCTGTGGTGTAGTTCCTGTGTTGTCCATTACCTTACTTGGATAGAAGGAAGTTTCTTTGCTCACCAGTGGGAGTGGGGAGCCTTGAGCAGCCTACCTGTCCTTGGGGGAAGTGACCTCAGCACAAGAAGCTGTAGTAATTGGTTGTTTGGGACCATTTCTAGCTCTTTTGTAGTTCACTGTTTAAAATCCGTGTTTGCACATTTTTGCGCAGTCGTGCACATAGCGCAGCGCCGGTTAAACAAGGTTAAACTTTTTCTGGCTCCGCCAAGTCTGCTCTTCAAATTTTCCCTTAAGGAAGCTCTACTCTTAGTATAACCAGACTACTCACTGTATTATAAGCCTAGCACTTGTTCTCAGTACTTCTCTACTAAGTAAGCACTCTCGTACTAAGTAAAGCACTACATCTACTTACCACCCCTGTGAATATCCACTTCCCTTAAAGGTATACCACTCCCTTATACTGTTCTAGCATGTCGAGTTCAGCTGGTCAATCTGGGCATCTTGAAACAATGCTACAATTGTTTCATGTACACAGACAACCCTCTCCTCCTCCCAACAAACACAAATACATGTGAGAGATGCAACTATATAGCCAAACTGGAGGCTGAACTCTCTCAACTCAGGGCTGGCATGACCAGACAGGAGGAGATGGCAACCACACACACAACAATCCCAGTCCCACATAGACCTACCACAACTGCAAACCAAACACATAAAAACACAGACATACTCGGAGGCTCTAATAAAAAACCTACCAAAACAACAGAGGCTCCCAAAGCAGACATCCAAAAATCCACCACCTCAAAACAAAACACATGCAACACATACTTCAATAAATCGGTGTGTCGACCAATCGCAGCCCTTAAGGCCAAACACCTTGCCTGATACACTAGTAATAGGTGACTCCATAGTCAGACACACTGATGTCCCACTGACCAGGCTGAACAAGGAGAAGGTGACTGTGAGCTGTCTATCGGGAGCTAGGATCCACCACATAACACACGCACTCAGGTCACTCCAAAGCAAGTACAAATATGACTCCATCATTGTCCATGCTGTTGTCAATGACCTGAGATGTACCTCCCTGGACTACATGAAAAGAGACATAGAGGAGCTCTCCGATTATGTAGCCCAGGCTGGTATGACCCTGACCCTGAGCAGCATCTTGCCCTCACCAAGAATGATACCACAATACAAAGACAAGATGATCAGCTTTAACAATTTGCTCAAGTACTGGTGTAATTCTAAGGGGATCCAATGTCTGTCTACCTGGGATGATATGTTGGACAAGCCACGCTGCTTCGCAAGGGATGGCTTACACCTGTCACCACTGGGCTTCCGGATATTGGCTAAGGATCTTGCCACCCCCATAGTGCCTTTTTTAAGCAAGGCTCAAAAGACAAACCCACCTCCTTAGAAAACAAAAATGGAAAAAAAACTAAGGGTAATGCTGCTCAACGCCAGAAGTCTAAATCTAAAGATGCAGGCACTTTGATGTCTGTGCAGTAACTGAAACCTGGTTCAAGGCTCCTGAGAGCAACCCAGCACTACCAGGCTATACCTCATATCATGCTTTTTGACCCCAAAACCCGGGCCGAACCACAAAGGGAGGGGGAGTGTCCATATTCATAAAGGACACCCACACCTCCAGGTTAGTGGCAACACATGAAGCATCAGAGACCATACAGGTGCAGCTAACCATAGGCAAAACTGCTATACAACTGGTAACATGTTACAGACCACCCTCCCAATCTCAAGAACCCCACTCAGCCTTCCTGAAGACATTGGAGGATATGAATGTATCACAAAATACCATCATACTGGGAGACTTCAACTACCCAAACATAGATTGGGTACATTATTCTAGCCCTAATACCCTAGCCCAAAGGTTCCTGGAATTCATAAATTCAAATGCACTGGAACAACTAGTCACCTTTCCCACTAGGGGAGATAATATACTAGACCTGATCATCACAAACATGGGGACAAAATGCTCCACACCGGAAGTATACCCCTCACTAGTGAGATCTGACCACAAACTAATCACCCTGGATATACATATCCCACCTCCACCCCCAGCACAAAAGACCACAGTGAAAAACTTCTCAAAAGCAGACTTTACTCTTCTTAAGACTGAGATGGTATCCTTTAAGCCCACTGTGCCAGTGGATACCACATCCCACAATGCCGAATCCTTCACAAATGCTTTCTATGGACATCTCCAAGAATGCTAGGATCATGAATCCCAAACAAATCCAAGTCCCTCTCCACCAAATGTAAGCATCCTGTCTGGTGGACCTCAGCCATAAACAAATTGTATAACAAAAGAAGGAAGCTACTGCATGTCAGAGTGAAATCCCATGAAGGGAAGACATCTCTGATCAACATTAGCAGAAAACTACATTCTCTCATAAAAACATCCAAGGCAAACTTTGAGAGAAAAATCGCTAAGGACACTAAAGATAACCACAAAGCCTTCTTCAGCTATGTTAGAAACCTGGGCGGAAATCCTCAGATATGCTCAGAGTTGGTTCACAACAACAAAAAATACACTGAACCCACAGATATTGCTAACATTCTGGCTGACAGGTTCAGTGCAAATTTCTCGCCTCCTTCACCCCCAAAAGAAGAAATACTTATCCCAGCTGAATGTAATCTCCCTGACATCTCAGATGTCCAAGTGAGAACCGCCCTAAACAAAGCAAAAAACACAGCATCAATGGGACCTGACGGTATCCCAGGGTGCGTGTTACGTGAACTCTAAGAGGAGCTAAACCCACACATAAAAATGCTATTTAACCTTAGCCTTACTTCGGGATATGTACCTGAACAGTGGCGTACAGCAACAGTGGTCCCACTCCACAAGGGGGGTGCCTCTACAGACCCTGGAAACTACCGCCCCATAAGCTTAACTAGCCTGGTCTGCAAAGCTATGGAAAGAATCATTATGGAACTCATAAACAGAGACATAGGGGACCTACAGACACTTGACCCCACCCAGTTCGGCTTTGTAAAGGGCAGATCATGCCTTTTAAACCTGGTAGACTTTTTTGAAACAGTCACTAGAGCCATTGATGAGGGCAAAGCAGTCCATACAGCATACCTGGACTTGGCTAAGGCCTTCAACACAATACCCCACTCAGGCATCATAGATAAGCTAAACAGCTTAAAAGTAAACCCTTATGTCACTAGATGGGTTGCAAACTGGCTAAAGGACAGAACCCATAAAGTTAAAATCGCTGGAGCAATGTCAGACTCAAAGCCAGTCACAAGTAGTGTCCCACAGGGATCTGTCCTGGGACCCCTCTTGTTCGGCATTTATTTCTCAGATGTTATAGCAAACATGGGAGGGCTGTGGCTGACAAAGTTCGCAGATGACTGCAAACTAGGCGCCATAGTCGATACACCAGCAGACACACACATCCTACAAAAAGGCCTCACTGAAATGGACAACTGGTGCCGTAGTCACGGCCTTAAACTAAATGCCAAAAAATGTATAGTCATCCCTTTTGGAAAAAACAAAGTACCCACAAATTATCACATAGACAGCAACCCAAGTAGACAGTGACCTCTCATTTGACACCCACATTGCCAAAGTGGTTAGAAAAACATTCTACCTTGCACACCTCATCATGAAGGGATTCACATCCAGATCCAAGGATGTCATTGTACCCCTATATTCCTCCCTCATCAGACCCACGATTGAGTACAATGCCCCATTTGGTATGTACCTCACCCGGCACTTGCAACAGCTGGAGAGACCACAAAAGTACCTCACCAAAAGGATCAAGGGTCTCAAACATATCTCTTATTCTGCGAGACTAAAGAAACTTCAGCTCTATTCAGTAGCATACCGCCTGCTCAGAGGTGATCTCTGCCTGACGTACAAGGCCATGTCCAATCAGGATCTGATGGACATGCTCCACCTCAAAAAATCCAAATCCATCAGGACCACAAGAGCTAAAGACTTAAACCTCGGCACAAGTATGAATAGGACATGCTGGAGGGATAGATTCATAACCCAGAGGCTTCCCATGCTTTGGAACAGGATCCCAGTTTGTATTAGGCAAAGCCCCTCACTGACTCTCTTCAAGAGAAATCTTGATGAGTGGATGGGAGATCGTAAGTTTACCCCAGGGGTCACATCTGTGTCACTGCTAGACAGGGGCACAGTAAACTAATTCTATTATATAAAGGGACCCTCATTGTGCCAATACTAGACAGAGGCACAGTATTCTAGATTTATTCTGCACATTTTTGTACCATTTCATGGGGTGGCAAAAGCCACATCACTATGGCTAGGCTTACAAATGCCCCAGGGCAGATAGCCTAGTACTATACTATGAAACTACTATGAAACTATGAATGTTGGTGCAGGATCAGCCTGCTGTCCATTAACAGTTCCCGCCACATGAGGTCAGGATTGGCACATCTGATGTACACAACATGGGTCAGACACCTCAGGTACGGTTTCAAATGTCACTGTACATGCATGTGGGAGGTGTGTACATCCCAGACACCATCCATGTCATGGACTACGGAACACATACATGGCAAGCAGTACACAGCATTGGCCACATGCAATAGTTACCCAGGAGACTGGATGATGAATACAATACCTACTTGTGTGGGCAAATCCAGACACTACACCCCTGAGCCACACTGCAGACCATTGTCATGTGGTCAGATGCCAAGGTATATCCATCACCTAGCCTTGTATAGCCATCTGGCACAGTCGACCACTACACACCAGTGAAGCAATGCACCCATGCATGTCAATGCTGGCACCCTGTGTCTCTGTGTTTGTTGTATGATGCCTATGACCACATTCACACTCACTACACCCCCCATTGGCATACTCAAGCATGCTGTCTGATGTCAGACAGCTCCACATATCCTTTGCCCATTTAACTTCGGTATGACCCCTGTGGTGCATGTGATACATGCACAGTACTGTGGTGTGGCAAGCTAACTAGTGATCAGTTGTATTCCTGGCCCTGTTAAGTGTGTCAATGTCTGTGTGTTCCTGTGAAAGTGTGGCTGTGTTGACACTGACACCTGTTCATGCGGACAAGCAAGTGTACTACACTTACCGTATAGCTACCATATCACTTTTGCAAATGTCACTCACCATCACATATACGTTTGAAGGGCTCATCAACATGTAACCAATGTGAATCATCACATAACTGCATAGACATGTGATAGCACTACATAGTTGTCAGGGGTTGATACCCTGTACTGGCAGGTGTGTGACAGAATCATGCTTAAGTTTTACTCTCCCACCCCTCCCTGACTTATCTTTGCCTCTGTCTGCCTCTCTCACTCCCTCTCTGGTGGATGTGGAGACTTACACCTGCTTTGCTTAGGCAGCAGCATGTGTATTTTAAGTGATGCTCATGATCAGCTGATGGCCTCTGCACGAATTACAGCCCTCCTCTAGCTGATTGCATGTGGAACAGCTGCGGTAACATTCCCATAGGCAATTGCATGTAAACACACTCAAATATCTAGGAACAGCATGTTGGTATTGGGCCTTTTCATTCACTGTGAGCAGGAACTAGATCTGTTGTTTGGCAAACAGCATCACAGATGGATTGGGGATTTACCTCTAACAACATACACTGTAGAAACAGGCCAACACACAGGAGGGGGGTGTACCTGACTAGACTACAGATTATAAGTGCTGTTACAATGCATTTGGAGTAATGTTGGTTTAACAGGGTGTGTGTGGATATGGCTGTCTTACATGTTTTAATACCTGTCATGTCAGTGCTATGTTTATGAGAAAACCTCCATCTGTAGGGTCATCTGGAGACTGGGCAGTGTGTGGTGCCTTTTGTTTCTTGTGTTACCCACAGAGCACCTATCTGTGAACTGCAGAAGGTAGTGTGAGGATTGCAGTTTGAAGATGGTGACAGCCTTGAGAGTTACTGACTTCATATCCCTCACAAGACATATGTTGCAACAAACCCTGTTACAACAGTAAATGTATGAGGTTATCACAGCAGCATGTCAATATTGGCCCTGTGTTTGTGCCTCCAGCCATAACTCTGTCAACCTTTGTACATATGTCATGCAGTAAGAGGTGCATATGTTCTGTACACCATATTTATTGACATCATATCTGATTACAAGCTAGTGAGATATCAGACTGCTACACATGTTATATATAGTAGGGATTATATTTGATGACATAACCTGGACATTCTGTGGTTGTGTGTACAGTACTGAGGTCTGTGTATATATGGTGATTGTTGACAGTGTATGTATTGTTAATATGTACCTTGCCTATGTACAGACTATGGTAGATGTCATTGTTCTTGGTCCTATTCTATCTGATGTTACATGCTGCTCCACTGTATGTTACCCTATCGGCTTACATGTTTGTAGGGCCAAACACAAACATGTCCCATACCACAGACAGGCATTGGACCACACTGTGTAGTGGCCCAGTATATGTATGGTTAGTGTGTGAGTGGCACATATGGGTGGCACAGTGGTGCAGCGGTTAATGCTGTCGCTTCACAGCAAGAGGTTCTCTGGTTCAATTCTCGGCCGGGGTGCCTTCTGTGTGGAGTTTGCATGTTCTCCCTGCATTCGCGTGGGTTTCCTCTGGGTACTCTGGTTTCCTCCCACATTCTAAAGACATGCGTCTGGAGCATTTCTCCCTGGGCCTCCGCTGAAAACAGGATCTGTGGAACCTAGTCGGACTTTCCTGGTCAACAAATGTTGAATAAATAAATTAAATAAATAAATAAGGATGGTGTTGAACAGATAGTCCATATACTGTAATATTACCTTAGCTTACCATATGTGGCTGTGGCTAAGTTCACATTGGTTGTGGTTATGCACTTTCACATATGTGTCTGTTACTCTGTGCTGTGACTTGCCTGTAGAACCTCCTATATATGCAGGTACATGTGTATGCCCCCATAGGTGATGTAGGCCAGTGTTGAGGCAGTCTGCCTGTAGCCTGCACAGTGCTTTGTTACATGCCTAGCAGCTTAGCGTACTTACCCAGTGAGATATCATGTCCAAATACTTGCCAGATGTGCTGCTGCCAGGCCACCATAACAGTCATATATGTCAGACAAAGCAGTGGGATGCTGTACAGATGTATGTCAATAACTAGTGTGTAGTAAGTGGCCAAGGCACCTCTGTACCAGCGGCTATTATATGTCAGGACAGACAGGTGTGTGTGAATGCATAATCTATGGTGGCAAATGTATACCAGTAGTTATGTGTTATACCCATCTACATAGCTGTTAACATCCACATTGTCAGGCTTGGTCCACATGTCTTGCACTAAGGGGCTCTGTATATACCTCTGGACTGACCAGAGTGTGTCAGACTGCCCACATATATTGGCCATATCTCTGCTGTAGTCCACAGAAGCATTACTGTGCTAGCAGTGGTACTGTACTATGATGTCCTTAGGATGTCTGTCAGTAGCCAGTGGTGCACATGTTAGAAGCAGATGTTCATAGGTTCATAGGTTCATAGGTAGGTACTAGGCTATCGGCCCAAGGGCCTACGTAAGCCTAGCCAACTAGGTTCCCTGGCTTACGCCACCTAAGAAAGTTATTTTCCTGTGCCACTGTCAATCAGAGACACAGAAGTGATCCCCAGGGTGTATTTCCTATTTCCCATCTACTCGTCAAGACTTTTCTTGAAGAATGCTAATGAATGTCAACTCCCACACACAACATGTCTGTGAAGACAATCCCTAACAAAGTAGCAATAGTCTACAAATATACCTGCAATACATACCTGACATCCCCTTGCACTACGAAGTTGGGACTATTGGGGCTGAGGTAGGGCTCCACTCCATGTTCAGGACCTATGGTGAACATATATGTATACATAATTATCCATATATCCATATAGATATATACACCTATACATATCAACATACATAAATTATTATGTAAATGTACATATATATGCATATAAACACTCAGATAAACACATATACAGAGCAATGTATGTCTACACATATACAGATAGAGATACATATGCGCATATACGTATGGATATCTACATATATATTGAAAGTAGTAGGTATATCAGAATAGATATGTATGCACATATAGTTATAGCTAGCTACATATATACCAACATAACTAGGCATATCTGTACACATAGGATGTGCATACATAGATATCTATATATACATATATATATATATATATATATATATATATATATATATATATATATATATATATGTGTGTATATATATATATATATATATATATATATATATATATATATATATATATATATATATATTTATATACATACAAAGAGATGTACACATGGCTATATATATGTTGCACTACACATATTTGTATACAGCCATATGTATGAGTATACATGTGTATGTACATGTAGACATATATAGACCTATTATATGTATATAACCATATTCCTGTCATGTGTAAACCTCACGGTTGTGTATACCCTTCCAGATGTATCTCACTGTATGTATCTGCTATGTGTACATTATGATAAAACAGCATATGTGATGCAACAGTCATATTAATAACAAGGATTACACAATTTAGGAAGTAAAAGCAATTTATTCAATACTACTCAATATGTGTATAGACAGCTATATTGGTAAAGCAACAGCTGTCCTCACAGTGGTCATGGCATAGTGGTTAAGTGTTGTGACTTTAGTGTACAAGTTCCTGGGTTTACGTCCTGCAAGGGCTGTTCATTTTGTTGCTGGGTAGAACAAGGGCTGCCAGATACAGAGTGGTCAAGGCAGTTTTGAGCAGCTTTAAGCATGTTTGCATGGGTTTGCACGAAGCTAAGCAGTGCTAAGCTATGGGTAAATGTACGGGCGCTTACACAGTGTAGACCGCTTACCAGTGTGCAAATCAGCTCAGCTGTTATATCGCAGCAATGTTAATACTTGCTAAGCATGGCTTAGCTCTGGTAACCAGGTCACACCACCCAGTCTGATAACATAGCAGGGTAATGACATCTGTATTAAGTGCATGTAATGCCATGTACAATACAGGTGCCTAAGTGCTGTCATTACAGTAGCAAGGGGTGTGAGTGTCATGTGTGGGACACAGATGTAATTAAGGCCTGAAAAGAACTGTTATCCATGTGAATGTGTTACATACAGGGGTAGTAGCCCATGGTACATGCTGTCACACTGGCATGTATTGTATCATGGCAGTACTACTGTTGACAGTGGTTACCCAGGTAAGTGCAGACTGCTAAATATAGTACTGACAACAGGCACACTGTAGGCATAGCTGGACAATAAGGCCTCCCTGTTGTATCCCTGGTGTGTGAGCTGTTGTCACAGTATATACCCCTTACTAGGTAATAATCCGTCATGTCGAATCTAACTGTAAACTACCGTCTGTACAGCACATGTTAGTGAGGGCTTCTGACATGTAGTTCTTGCATACATATTGTTGTCAAACGCCCATCTGTCAACACATTCATCCTACTGCATAGCTACTTACCAAGCTGATGACTGTCAGCCCCTGTACAGATGTGGAGATGACAGGTATCCAGCTGGGATATGTACAGGTAACCTAAGTTTGATTGACACTGACATGTCTGTCCAGCTGCGTAAGAACTGGCACATATAGGAGATGTCACCCTGTATGCACCGCATGCCACGGGTACCTTCACTACACTACCACAGAACATGCTTGGGTACAGGTCTTCATCACAGACACTAACCATGTGCTGTAATACATGTTGCATACATGTCAACTTGATCACTTCAGTGGCCATGTGCAGGAGGCACCTGGAGGATTGGCTGATGCATGTAATTCTCCCTCTGAGGGTCACCACAGTAGTGTCTGTTGATAGATTGCCTGCTGCCACTTGGCATGTGGCAGGATACCACTGCACACACAGCCTCTACACAGCCCATCTCCCCTTGGACAATAGCTAGGTACACAGCTATGACCACCTGCAGTCATACACCCTTGTACTGACACATGTGTATGTGTGCATGACTGATTATAGCAGTGTCTGTGTGTTAGCACACCTGTACTTGGAAATCTCATGAGGGCCTTCACAACCAGTGCAACACTCATTGCCATAGTCAGTTGTGGCTGCTGCTGTATGGGATATTACATGTACCATGTTAGGCTCCTCTACATACTATGTGGCACAGGCAATGACTGTTTTAGTAACCTGTGAAATGTGTTCAACTGTACCCCAGATATGTCACAACCATGATGTCACCACAGTGCCATACGTCATTATGAAATATGACTGCAGACTATCCCTGTGCTGACACATGTACACCTACAACACAAATGGATAACATTATAGGAACCACAATCAACCAGTGTTACTAACAGCTTTAAAGCATCATTGCAGGATGGCTACACTATCTGACATATATACATTACACTTTACTCCTTACAACATGTTAAACTGCAGTATTGTGGTACACTGTAGTACAGTCACTGTGTGCATTAAACCATATTATCCTGCCTCTGCATTGATGGTATGGATGACAGACATGTGGCACAGGTATCATCACATGCACAGGGTTTGATGTCGGTTTACCAGAATCCGAGGGTGGGCCATACATTTGACATCAAGTATGTGGCTGAGGGGTGTACTGCAATGAGCTGGGCATGGTGCTGCGGTGTGTGTGTGTAGGTATGGGGTTGCCCTAGGTGTGTTTGTATAGTGTGTGGGTATGCAAGCGCACAGTTATGTCATGTGGCTTCTACACAGGTGTGTATGGACAGCTGCAGACCATACCTCGCAGGGTGTGCAGTTCACTGCCTCCGGCCATGTACATGTAAACTGTGCCTGGCAGGGGTTCCATGGGCACATCCAGGTACAGGTCTCAATGTGCTACTCTCACCTGCTGATGACAAATGTCCGCTGGTACCAGGTCCCTCCTGGGACTGGCCAGGACCACATGCACTGGGCCTGCTCTGGTGTGGACAGCACCCCACCTCACTGCCGGGGTTGGTACTCCCGCTACGGGAGCCCCTTGGTGTCCTAGCATGTCCATGTTGACTGCCGAGTGTTGGTTTTGCTGGCCTATGTACAAGTTGCCATCGCCATACTGCCAACGCCATATATATGTATATCTGTATCTGCATATATGTGTCTGTGTATATGTATCCTAGGAATGTTGATTGCTTCCACATTGTACATTCCCTATGGGAGCCAGACTGTACTGCTTGATATGTTACTGATACCAGTCTGACATCATACAGGTGAGATGGAGCACTTTTAACATCTTGTGCCTGTGTCATGTCAGGTCCTGGTTATGGGATCTACAACAGTTGGTAGTATATTTGCGGGGGAATACCTATTCATACAAGACATACAAAAAGGAGGTCATTGTCCCACTGTACTCATCCCTCATTAGAACCATTATAGAATACAATGCCCCGTTTGGTATGTACCTCTCAAGACATCTGCAACAACTGGAAAGGCCACAGAAATACCTCACTAAAAGAATCACAGGCCTAAAGCAGATGCCCTACACTGACCGCCTTAAAAAACTCCAGCTATACTCTGTTGCATATCATCTACTCAGAGGAGATCTTTGCTTAACATACAAGGCCATGTCAAACCCAGAGCTGTTGGACATGCTACACTTAAAGAAATCCCAATCCCTCAGAGCCACACGCTCCTGGGATCTAAACCTTGCCATCACAATAAACAAAACATGCTGGAGGGATAGGTTCCTGACCCAGAGACTCCCCAGACTCTGGAATAGATTACCCATACATGTCAAGCAGAGTGCCTCTTTGGTCCTCTTCAAAAGGAACCTTGACGATTGGATGGGAGAAAGGAAATTCACCCTGGGGATTACGTCAGTTGCCCTGCTAGACAGGGGTCCAGGGAAGTAAATAGTGTGGGAAGAAATAGCCAGGGAATTATTATGGCTAGGCTTGTATAGGCCCTAGGGCTGATAGCCTAGTACCAACCTATGAACCTATGAACCTATGAACGTATGTTGTTTGGGGCCTGTCAAGCCCATTAACGGTACATGTGGACATATATGTTTTTGTTATGTTCCAATTTTTATCTACAGATGTATGCCCATATATACCTATATAGATATAGATATATAAATCTGCTTACATATATATAATATATATATATATATATATATATATATATATATATATATATATATATATATATATATATACACATATAGATGCAGGCATATGTATCTATAGATGTATGCATATGTATGTATATATGTGTTTTATATATATATATATATATATATATATATATATATATATATATATATATATATAGCTACATATATAAATATGTTATATCTATTTAGATATTAATATATATATATATATATATATATATATATATATATATATATATATATATATATATATATATATATATATATATATATATATATATATATATATATATATATATATATATATATATATATATATATATATATATATATACACACACACATACATGTTGAAATACATTCTCTGTACTGCTGAATGACTGGGCTGGATATATATTTGTGAAAACATGAGTGTTATGTATATTCGACATGGCTTAGTGGTAAATCACTTTGGCTATGGTTTGCAGGATCCTGGGTTTGAGCCTTGCAGAGACTGTTTAGTTTGTTGCTGGGCAGAACAAGAGCAGTTGGATACAGAGTGATTAAGGCACTTTTAAGCAGTTGCAAGCGGGTTTGCATGGAGGTTAGCCCTGCTAACTTCCGGTTACAATTTCTTATACTCATTTAGCTTCTAAATTGCTTAATCTGTGTAGGCATTGCTTACCCCCATGCAAACAAGCTTAAATATGCTTCCTGCTGCTTAAAAGTGCTTAGCCCCCCTTACCCTCACGCTAATTTCTTTAAAAGAAAAGAAAAAAGGGTTGATAGGAAAGTGGTGAAAAAGGTGCACAAAGAGGGGAAGACAGTAGGGAAAATAGCTAGGGATGTGCAGGAGGGTGTAGGGAAGGTCCATAGCTTCCCAGTTCTTCTACAGCAACAGCTGTGTATATACATTGAATATGGAGGTAGATTTGGACACTCAAACCCCTGAGAGAGGGATGAGGACAACAATAATATGTTGTGATGCCAATTAGACCAGACTACATGTGTCCAGTGGACACGTGTGAAATGGACAGCTATGTATGGGGTAAAATTTTCTTTTTGGAACAGATTGCCCTTTTTTTTAGGTGAGAGTGGGATATTGTGGAAGGATAGTAGATATATTTGGGGAGGAAGGTTGGGTAGGTTAACAGACAAGACAAACAAGATGCATACAGGGATGGTATATGACACATGTGGGGGGTAGACACTTGATGGGGATGGTTGTTGGGAAATCGGAAGCCCATGAGCCCCCTAGTGGAAACAGTGGGACTGAGGTCTCCACCCATGGGTAGCCACCACTGCAGGAAACAGTGGGACTGAGGTCCCCACCTATGGAGGGTCACCACTTCACATTCACAGCCCTGAAGGTGGCTGTGCTGGGGGATGAGTCGCAAAGCCAGGCCGACCCTCTAGTTGCAACACACAGCCCTCAAGCTGGTGTAGCAGATCTCCAACATCCCTGCAGAGCTTGCTACACACCATGACCCAGACCTGGCAACATGGGATAGGTTACCTTCCGTGCCCACTCCCAGGGTGGGACGAGCCCCATCTCATGAGGCAGTTACACCCGAAGGTGGTGCAGTGCAAATGGATGAGGAGTTCCCGGGTTGGGTCCCAGACTTGCTGGTGTCAGGTGCCATGGCCAGCTGAAGTGGGACAGGTGGGTCCGCTGGGACCAGCCTTCCCAAATGTGCTATGGGGTTTAAATTTTATCATCATATGTGGGTTAGTAATAGTCAACACATTCCAGGGTTAGGTATAACAGCATGCATAGATATTCCCATTAACCCAGACACCAGATATGGAACAGTGGTAATAACAGCATGCAGGTATATTAATGGCACCATGCCACCAATGTTGGAATATTTCAATATAGCACATGCATGGAAATAGATTTAAATAAGTATCAACCAATAGGACATAATCAGAACAGTGAAGTCATTACATACCAGTTGAGGTGGGTATGTAGTTTATTGTTGGAGATGTGGTGGGGGAGAGAAAGATGTCAATTAACAACTAGTATATTCCTATAGTCCACAGTACATTCCTAGTCAGTGCTGTTATCTGTACCTTACATGTATTACTACAGTACCCTATAGTCTTAGTTTGGACAGTGATATGGCTGTTGTCATCGTTATACATGAACTGGTTTTATCTACAGTATACACCTCTTACCTGATATACCTGTGGAGGAAATGTTTGCTAACACTAACTTTTTCTACACATACTCCCAGATTCCAGGTTGATGTTGTACACATAACTGTCCATCTCTTTCTGCACAGACTCTGGCCATGTCTTGACCACATGCAAGTGAAGCGGACATACCTAGACTATTGCCCTCTTCAACCTTTAGTGACTTACCGCACTCTTATACAGGCTTTCCTACACAGTTATATTATGTAGCACAGTGTGGGTGACAGTGATCAGTGATACCTTATTATTCAGAGCAACTGCAACACTCACAGTTCCATACAATACCCGAGTAATCAGTACCAGTACAGTCTATCAAACTTTTTATTTCTCGGCACAGTGTTTGTATCCAATGTACGTGTGGGAGCAATGTTTGTTAGCAGTTTGCCACACAAAGTACCAGATTACACATTAGTCTTATGCACATACATCTCACTCTGTTACTGTACACACTCTGGTCACAGGTTGACAACATGGGAGTGTCGATTGGATATACTTGGCTCATTATTCTCATAACAGTTTTGGGAGTTGCTAGAGTGACAGGTTTGTTTTCATAGATGTGTGACAATCAGTTGTATTTCTTGTTTGCTGCTTAAACATCTGGGATCATCCCACAGACATCCCAGGGCCCATATACTGGATAGTTTGGTCTTATCTGTACAGTTGTGGGGTATGATTCTGTATGCAGCCTACTTCTATTCCCAGGATTCAGACCATGGCTGTGTCTGCTACAACTTAAACACTGTCCATCAGAGCTGTGTGTGCTATATAGCTATTGCTGTTTATCTCCTATCTGCTTTCTGTCTTATAATTCTCCTTTGGTCTTGCATTCTGACCTTGTATTACAATACTCCTATACAGGATTTCCTAGACAGTTATATTTTATAGGACAGTGTGGGCAATAGTGATTAGTAATACCTTATTATTCAGAGCAACTGCATCAGTCACAGTGCCATACAATATCAAAGTAAACAGTACCAGGACAGGGTATCATTCTTGTATTTCTGGGCACAGTGTTGGCATCTGACAGACCTGTGGGAGAAATGTTTGTTAGCACTGTCTGAATGTTGCCACACACAGTACCAAATTCCACATTACTATTATGCACATACATCTCACTCTGTTACTGTACACACTCTGGCCACAGCTTGACAACATGGGGGTGTAAATGGGACATACGTGGCTTCTTACTCTTATAAGGTTTTGGCGAGTTGCGAGTGTGCCAGCTTTGTTTTCATAGATGTATGTCAATCAGTTGTATTTCCTGTTTGCTGCCTATACATCTGGGATCATCCCACTGATTTCCCAGGGGGACAGGTTGACAGGTAGCAGATATGGGCCACTTTACTAGACATTCTGGACATATCTGTATAGTTGTGGGGTATGATTCTTTATGCAGACTACTACCACTGGCAGGATTCGAACCATGGCTGTGTGTGCTAAAAATACAACAGTTCACATCTCAGTTGCATGTGCTATTCAGATTTTGTCTGCCTTTTCACTGTTTTCTGTTTATGTGTCTCTCAGTTGTACTAAATGGCTTCTTGGGATTACACCAGACATACACAGGCATTCCTACACATTCTGTTTATGGTGCACAGTGTGGGTAACAGCGTTTAATACAACAGTACTATTATGTGATTGCAAATCTACATTACCATATGATACCAGAGTATACACATGCAGTCCAGCAGTTAGACCTTTATTGTCAGGCTATTACACTTTTATTTACATAAAACTATATGAGACTCTTCCTGCCATATTTTCCAGTGTATGCAGTACTTGCCTTAAACAATACAGGTTTTATACAGGCAATTCATTTACTAATACTTTTCCATTTATTTCCTATGACAGTACATGCAAGAGTATTACTGACTTGCCTCACATCTCACTGCCTGCTCATTTGCTGCTGTGGAGGACATAGGAGAAATATTTAGCCATACCTATCCATGATATACATGAGCTGGCAATTATTACACACATAGTGGAGTGATACTTACAGCTGGGACAGCCCCTGCCATTCTAGCCTCTTGGATCCACTGCTCCGAGAGGTCCCCCTTATGCCACTTCAGGTCGGCATAGTGATGCCTGACCTGCTCACCAGTTCAGGGTATGTCAGTGGCACTGGTGAGGTCACGGGCAAGATGGTCCCAGGTTTCTGCCTTATATTGGGAACCCTGCTACTGGCCCTGCAGCAGTCTCTACTCATGGTCTTTGACAAGGAGTCCTGACATAACTCTGGATTCCTGGATGCACCTGCGCTGTGCCCGGAAGCAAATACCTTCTCCCCTTTCTGCCATTGTGCCTGCAAGGGGGAAGCTACAACCAGTTATGAGATGTATTCCTGCCTGTTGGGTTTAAGTAGGGCTGAATTCCCACACTTTTCCATGATTGGCCGGTTTTGAAAAGGCTAGGCTATGGGCAAACCTGCTTACCTAAGGTTGGCATTGTTTAAAAAGGTATACCACTGGGCACATTGAGATGGCTGGCCTACACATTGCTTACATCTCCTAAGCTGGCCTGTGCAATGTTTAGCGCTGCTTACATTAGACTTTGCATTATATTTTCTTTTTGGCATTGATTTATTATTCATTACATCTTATATATATATATATATATATATATATATATATATATATATATATATATATATATATATATCTATACCTGGTATCCATGATTCCTGTGTATGTACACTGTATGGGGTCCTTATGTTTTATTGGGGACTTCAACACTCTATTACAATTACACCTCACATCTGGGCTTACTGCTGTACTCCAGTTCACATATGTATGTTATGTAGTGGGTTATAGAACATATGGCTGTATACTGATCCCTTTCACAGGTTCAGTTTGATTTTACTATAGTGAGGACTTGTTTGGTGATACCTCAGTCATCTGTACTGCTGTGAGGGCTTGGTGGTTAACTACTGTGATTATAATGTATTGGGTCCTGGGTTCAAAACCTGCAACACTGTTTATTTTGTTGCTGGGCAGAACAAGGGCCATTGGATATAGAGTGATTAAGGCACTTTTGAGCAGTTGTAAGTGGGTTTGCGCAGGTTTGCGTGAGGGTAAGCAATGCTAACCTCCTGTTAGATATGCTTACAGAGAGTTAGCTTCATAATTGCTTAACCTGTGTGCACATTGCTTACCCCCATGCAAATGGGCTTAAACTCGCTTACTAGTGCTTAAATATGCTTACAACTGCTTAGTGGTACTTACTCCCACTTACAATTGCACTGATTTCGACATAATATCTAATGTTTCTTGGGAAGGTGGGGGATTTGGAAGCTGTATGGAGATTTCATTCATTACATATTTTACCTTCCATTTGTATCCATGATTCCTGGGTACATATACTGTATGGGGCACATGTGTTTATCTGGGGACTTTGCAACATTATGACACTGACACCTCACATGTGCATTCAATACAGTACTCCATTTCACAAATATATGTTACTTAGTATGTTATGTAACAAAAATATTGGTCATAATGTGATTTGCCATGGAAAATGGATTGTGCTTCCGTGGGACTTCAACAGGAAATGCCTGCTCATAAGGCAAATGCTCTGGCCACTACACTACTTATATACTGCTTCATTTGCATATATCTTTTTTGTTATCCTATTCAGCCATTTAAGCTGAATTCACCGTAACTAAGCAATGGGCACACCCGTGCACCTACGGTTAGCTTCAATTGGATTCATAATAAAAAAAGTTTGTTTATTTGATTTTTATTTACTATTGCTGTTGTACACGTGGGGGAATGTTGCTGGGGATATGCGGACACCTATGAGCGGTCTCACTCATTCCTTTGGCCTTTTTGCTGTTCTTCATTTTGGGGGCGTATATATTCTGAAATCTCTGCTCTCAGACATGCCCCCTGCACTCGTACATGCTCCATGTAAAATTAGGAGCTCAGACAGCGTGCCTTCTTTAATAAGCATGGCACGCTGCTGTCCTGCTCCTAAATGGCTGTTTCTGTGCAGGACTAAGCTAGTCCTGCATGGAAGATTAGTAAATCTTTGGGGATAGTCTTTTCTTATTTTTGTCTTTCCTGTCTATTTCTACTTTGTGGTAATTTGCTAGTTAGCTTGCATGTAGCTGGTAACTGCTGCTTTGCAGAGCAAAGACAGCAATGTATGTTGTTTTTATAACTTAATTATCTCCTTAATTGTATTTGTTAATAACAGCTTTAGATTATTTGGATGGAAACATTGCACAAGAAAGTAAATAAACAGGAAGGCATTTAGCAGATGAATACATACATAAAGGAAAATGTCACACAGTGAAAGAGTGTATGCAGTGTGTGTGTGTGTGTGTGTGTGTGTGTGTGTGTGTGTGTGTGTGTGTCTGTGTGTGTGTGTGTGGTGAGAGTGTAATGAAATACACAATATTTTTACTGTTTATGATTTTCTTTTGAAAAAAATGGAATCTGAACAATGTAGGATACAACAGTGAAATATTACATAAAACAGAATTACTAACCACGGGATACGGGTGGCAAATCTCTGTACATTATTTATTATAGGCTATGCCCTATGCTCATTTGCTGAGATACATTTGTGATATACTGAAATAGCTGGCTAGACCTGGCCATATATGAAGGAAGAATGAAAAAAGCCTGAGGCAACATCCTTTCAAGCAGTAGGAGTAAAAATAATGGGAGTACCTAAGGCTAGCCAAGTTGTGAAATCGCAGTTCCAAAACAGCTTAAAAAAGTTGCTTTATCACATGTAGCCAGAAAAAAAAATAAAGCATCGAGTTTAGTATTCAGGAATATGTTAAAATGGAAAGTAAAATCTCAAGTTGCAAACTGAAGTGCTCAGTAAAAACAAGATACAAAACTCCTATGGAAAGATAATACAATTTATGCAAATAAATAAGCTGTATTTATCTATAAATATGTATGCACACACACACACACACACACACACACACACACACACACACACACACACACGAAGATGTATGCACATATATGTTATATATGCATTTGTATAGGAAATATTTAGTTTTTAATGTTTTAGATATTTACTACAGTGATTTAACAGCAAATGGCATCACTGAAAACATGCTGCATACATTTAATGGATTTCTGCCAAAGGGGAGCATTTGAAGAATCAGTATAACATTCTCTGAGGAAAGACAAATCTGTCTAATGAAGCTTACAGCAGTAGTTCTGGTCCTTCTTTTTCTGACACATGGCTGACTGTCAGCAATGACTGCTGTTAGCACCTGCTGATATTCTGGCTAAAAACGTTTGTTGTCTTCATCCCCACCCCCAAAGTTTCACAGCATCTGCTGATATGACTTTTTTCTCTAACGTTTTTCATTGTTTTATTTTCATCTGCTTCTAAGAACAAGATGCATTATAGAATATTAATGTATCTCTGAGCTTTGTCTATGTCCACTGTGATGAGTCAGAATACCTCAGGTTACTGTACTGTGATGACACACAGAGAAGCTTAGTGGATACATTTAGCTGCAGTTGTTTCCAAAGGAGTGCATGTGACATGAGTATTTATTAATTTATTTCACAATAGTAAATGAGGTAAATTAGCTGAGCTTGTGGATGTCTTACAGACATGATATGTAGTCAGGATTCATGCACTGCCAAAAAAGAAGATAATGTCTCAGCAAATCAGCTTAAAATTCTAATGCTGCCTAAGAACAGCATAACACTTAAATGTAAATCCAGATGCATATTTGTAATGTTTGCTTGTAGTATGCACAATACTATTAGCTCATATATCTAAAGCAGGTAAGAATTTTACAATGCATGATGTGGCTATATTCAGCAGGGAAATTGCATTGCAGTAAAATTCCTCCATCTGGACACAAATATGCTAATCATTTAAATGTATTCTTGTTGTGTTATACTACTGTGTATTTTTAATACTGCTTTCATTTCATCTTTAGAGTGGGGCAAAAAAGAGAAACAATTGGGATCCAGGTGATAGAATACATTAGCAAACATATTGAAGGGGGGATAGATCAACAAAGTTGCTGTATGCAAGCAATGTACCATTGCACGCAGACTGTGAACAGGAACTTCAGCAAATGATAGGGGGGATGGAATGTAAAACTGAAGGAACATCAGATGAAACTAAATACAGACAAGACAATTGTCATGGCAGTAAATGGGAGAAAGTAGAAGAATCTGAAAACTAAGACAGAAGAAAAAATAGTGGAACATGTTAACAGCTTCACATATCTGAGAGGTGTTGAAGAGGAGAAGAAAAGTCTGAATGAGGAAGCTAAAATTAGAGGGGCTGCAGCCAACTGGTAGGGAGTGGTGGGATAGTGTGTGACAGAAAAGTACCAACAAAGCTGAAAAATAAGGTATATAAAAAATAGTATGACCAATTCTTCTGTATAAGAAACCTAGACAGTAAAGGCAGTATGGTTGAGGAAGACTGAGGTGATAGAGGTGAACCTAATGAGATTGGTGGTTGGTTACACCCTGTTGGACAGAAAATGTATGACATCAGAGCAGAAACAAAAGTAGCTCCAGTTGCAGAGAAGCTCAAACAGTACAGACTATGATGGTTCAAACAGATGTGCAGCGAAGCAGAAGACAATTTGGTAAAAGAGATTTTAGATAGGTAGGAAGAAGGCAAGCAGAAATGAAGATGACTGGTGAACAGAAGTGTGGATGAGAGAGGATCAGTAACAGTCAGACATGACTATCAAAGAATGTAGGGCAGTGACATTGAATCAAGAGAGGTGGTGACAGTTGATAGTACACCCAAACTTCATAAAGAAAATGGTAAACAGGGGTGTTGATGATGACAATGACTCAGGATCCAATCTCCATGTAAAGAAAGGTATTGTTAAAGCAATGCTAACATAACATTTGCAGTCTAGCCCTAATACAGAGTATAACCACAAAATAAGCAAACACACTGGCTGTTTAGACTTCTCACTGTAAGTTCAAGATGAGTAAGTACATTCTTCAAAATGGTAAACATTTTTGGATGTATGAACTACAGCTAATGTTACTGTGCTACAGAGAAACCCTGCCCCTTTTCAGAAGTATAGTCTTAGAGTTGGGTTATTGAGGTTGCAGCCCCCAGTGATGGCAACTTATGGTGGCTTATCCTATGCAAACTTAAACTTTTTATATGTAAAAGTGAGTTTTGCAGTGTGCTTCCTTTTTTGTACTTCAGTTTTCAATGTTGTAGGACTCACACAATGGAGTATTGAGCTTTGAACAAGCATTGGCTGCACAGTTCTCCCCAAACAATCGTGTTTTATTCCTAAATGTCCTACCTAGGATTCATTAAAATGTTACTCAGTTTGTAAGGGTGCCAGCACCTGATAGGCTAGAACACAGTAATTATATAAAGAGAAATGTGACATGTGAGGCTATGAAAGGATAGTCCTTACAAGAAACATATTTAACTTAGGCAGCACAACTCAGTGGTGCAGTTATACTACTCATATGATAATACTTCAGAGTGAATTTGTCAAACAGGACATAGCTTGTGGTGCTCTGTGTGCACAAGAAATACAACACAGAACTGTACATAAAGAATCCAGTGCACATCTTAATGGTATGTTAACCAGATCATCTTGTGTAGCCTACTTAAATAGTAAAAGATTATCAGGCAAATTCAATAAACCCTATACAGCAGTGCACTGTTTCATATTCAGTAAGTGGCTGCACATGGTGTGTAGAGCCACACAAGCATGATAAACACCTTGCCATACTAATTACAGCATAAGCAGTTGAGTTCTATGCTAATCACCCAATCGAAGATGGAGGAACTATTCAACAAATTTTAAAACAGCTGTACAGACTCACTGCTAGTTTTCCCTGTGAATCCCAAAACCTATTGGAATACAGACACGGAAAGGAGTCTACACAGAAACAATGTTAGGGGCTGTTGTCATCCTCAACTCAGACCCATTGCAAACAGAGAGGACCCCATACCAGTGACAAAGTTATGTGAAGCACTTAAGAATTTTAGCTACAGGAACCTTTCAGTGGCCAACAGAGGACATGCTGGTGGTGTCACAGTCATCAGCATCCAGGATCTTCCATGAATTCCTGAATGCTATGCCGCAATATGCCAGTGACCACAAATATTTTCCACATATTCCTGAGGACAGAGCCACAAATATGCAGGCGTTCTACCCTGTAGCACACTACCCTAAAGTACTGGGTGTCATAGATTGTACACATATAGTAATTAAAGTACCATCCGGGGAACAGAGAAGGCTCCACATAAATAGAATAGGCTTCCACTCTGTTAACTGCCAAGTTGTGTGTAAGGCTATGAGAAGCATCTTGAATATATATGCTGGCAACCCAGGCAGTTACCATGACTCACATATCTGGCACATGTCCCAACTGTATCAGATATTTACTAGAGGTGATATCCACAGGGTCATTTACTGGAGGATGTAGGCTATGCACTGGAAGTGTAGCAGATGATGCCCATCAGAAATCCACACACACACGCTGATGAATGCCATAATGAGGCACATGCTCAAACCAGAAATATCATAGAGCATGTCTTTGGGTTGCTGAAGTCATAGTTCCAGTGCCTAGATAAATCTGTGTGAGCCCTGCAGTACAATCAATGTACATGCACTGAAGTATTCACCATCTGTGCCATGCTTCACAACATCATCCTGAGAAAGCAGCTTCAGCTCATATCCCACCACCAACAGCAAGATCATCACAGCCACACACAGATGAGGAGACAGAGGAGGAACTAGCAGCTCTTGTGCATGTAGGCAGATGTAGGTATGCTCAATATGCCCTTGCATTGGCTAAGAAGCAAAGTATAGCACACTCACCACCTAAGGGACTAAAACCTTCATCCTATGCACATACATATAGTACCACTGATGCCAAGCAATGCTCACATCCTTTATCTACCCATGTAATGGCTATGTACTCTTAGCAGCAGAGAGAATCAGCCCTGAACCAAACTTGTTGCAACTGCTGGATTTACAAGGTAAATGTTGAATCTGGAGTGTATTGTGTAATAATATGAATGAATGGCATATCCTTGCATTTTCTTACTTGGTAATACAAGCAAATAAAAGGTGGGTGATTAGTACAGCAATGAGTTTAACATGCCAAAGCAGAGACTTACATGAACATGTGTCCTCTATCAAGTAATAGGCCTCAGGCATCAAAGATTTACAGATTCTTACTTCTCAAAAGTATTGATGGTCAACAGATGTCCTCATTTTACTGGAAAATCATGAAAGAGAGAAGTTAGAAAGTAATGAGACACATTTCAGTTTCAGACTTCACAACCCTCAGAAGATTATTAAAAATACTGATGCAAAAATGTTTTGATCCTATCAACTGTCAAACTTTAAGACCAAAATTTGTCAAAAGTACAATCAGCAAAACAACATCACAAATGCAGATATACTAAGCACTAAGTCAGTTCTGCACCCTGAGCACCAGACACAAATGTTATGTATCCCTGAATCCAAAAGATATAAAACAAGGATATGGCACAGTTATCATCACTTGCACAAGGTGGGGGGGGGGGGGGGCTAGGCTAACACAAAAGGTCAGTGAGTGTTTGTGAATAAGAAATAGAAACTGGCAGAAATTTGGATAAAGTAACAAATGGCCAGTGAGACAAAATGAGCTTTAAGCTTCACATCTGAACCATGTAACTGTGTGAGGTGTCAGGCCTCATAACACCCCTGGGCGGGTGTTAATTGCACATTAACATACACCCTGTCAGGCAATATTGCTTGCTTAAATACACATGTATATACGATCAAGCCCATGTTGCTGCATATTTCACACTAGGTTTAGAAACTCGTCCATATTGTGTGACAAAACTGGGAATTAGATTTAGCAAATGGGACACTTTCTGCAAAATGGATGACCTGTGGAATGTTTGAATCACTTTCTGGAATGGAATCAGACTTTTGAACACATTCTGGTCCGGAAACAGTGTCTGACTCATTCTTTGATTTAGAGTTTGCTTCACAGATACAATGTTGTGACTGCAGTGATGTTGATTCTGGTACAGTAAGAAGATATCTATGATTCCTCTTACACTCCACACCTTCAGAATTTAGCAAGTAGTATTTTGGCTTGGCACAGATGCCTGTAATCTGTCTTATTCAATGAAAACCTTTTGTCATCTAGACTCTTACCATCTCTCCTTACTTTAACGGATGAAGTAATTTGCTTGATCTGTCGTAAATAGATTTCTGGATATTGCACTTTTTAAACAATTGAGCCTTGATGATTTTATTGTTCTTGGGTTTAGGCTGCAAGAGACTTTAAGAAATACGTAGCATAGTTCTAGTTTGCCTGGAAAGTAGTCTTTGAGCAGGTGAGCCAAGCATATCATCACAAGGTATGTTTCTGAGATTAAGCAAATTCAAGAATACATCAGTATTGTCACACATTGACCTTTCTAGTAATTGCTTTGCACTCTGTACTGCATGTTCAGCTAGACTGTTGGACTGAAGATATTCAGGACTACTAGTGACATGTACAAAGTTCCATTCTTTTGCAAATATCTGAAACAACTCACTAGTGAATTGAGTACCATTGTCAGAAAAAAGTTTGTGTGGGCTACCATGAACTGAGAAATGATGTTTCAACTTAGTAATAACAGCAGTTGAGGTTAAGTTTGGTAGTAGATCATTCTCAAACCAGTTTGAATAAGAATCTACCAAAACCAAGTAGTGTTAATTGTTCCACTCAAAGATATCAGTTGCTACATTAGACCAATGTAGTTCAGGAATTTGATTTAGCTGAAGTGGCTCTCTTTTCAAATGTGGTCTAGTACTATTGCATACTGTCCAAAAATAAAACATTCTAAAAATGGTTTTTGATAATGAAGGCCAAAATACTAATTCTCTTGCTCTTCTCTTATAGGATGTGAATCCCGGGTGACCATGATGCAAAATCTGAATATATTCTTGTTGTAAGGAAGCAGGAACAACAATTTTAGGACCGTTGAAAATAATGCCATCTTCCATCAACAATTCATCTCTGTAAGGAAAATACGCTTGCACCTCAGGTGATACACTAGATTGCTTTGACGGACATCCAACATTAATGTAGTGATTGAGTTTCTGTGCCCTTGGATCAGTCTGAGTGTGATCGCTTAACTCATCAATTCTAGTGGTGGAAATATTATGCACTGACATCACATCAAAGTCAAAAGTCTCTGCATCAAGTTGTTCTTTTGTACTTCTGGGAGATCTGGATAAGGTATCGGCCAGATAAACCAATTTGCCTTTAGTGTAGACCGTAGACCAATTTGAATTTGTACATTTGCAATTTGAGCATTATTCTTTGTAATCTTGCTGCAGCAGAATGCATAGGCTTCTTTAGAATAGTAACTAGAGGTTGATTATAAGTTTTAATCTGAATAGCTCGACCATAAATAAAATCGCAAAACTTGGAGCATGCAAATACTATAGCCAAAAGCTCTTTCTCAATTTGAGCATATTGCATCTCAATTTGGGTTAGTGTTCTTGATGCATAGGGTACCGGTCTGCCCTCTTGAAGTATAACTGCGTCTAGGCCAAATTTTGAAACATCACAGAAAGCATAACTGATTTGTTCACATCATAGTATCTTACCATAGGTGGGGTGGCAATTTTCTGCTTCAAGTCTTCAAAAGCATTCTGATGATGTTCCAACCATAACTATGCAACATTTTTGCATGTCTTATGTCTTAAAGATGTTGTCAACTCATTGAAGTCTGTTATAAATATGTCTAAATAATTGACCATGCCCAGAAAATGCTGCAAACTTTGTAAATTGTATGGCGCTGACATTTCTAGAATAGCTGCTTGCTTGGTTGGGTCAGGTCTCAAGCCTGTACTTGTAAATAAATGTCCTATGTACATAACGTCTGGAAGTCTGAATTCGCACTTCAGAAGATTGAGCTTTAAGTTCACTTCACGTGCTCTGTCTAGAACTTTCTTGAGGTTTCTGTCATGCTTTGTTTCACCATTGCCTCCAACCGACAGATCGTCTACTATTATGGCGCAAGGATAACCTGAAAAAATTTGTTCTACTGCATGCTGAAATACGTCACTTGCAGAATTTATTCCAAATGGCATCCTTAGGAATCCGTATCTGCCAAACAGAGTACCAAAAGTAGTTAGAAATGAGGATTTGCAATCAAGCAGTACTTGACAAAATGAACTTGTTGCATCCAAAACAGAAAATACAGTGGCATTCTGTATCAAAGATGCAACTTTTTTGACTGTGCACATTGGATGATATGGTCTTTTTAATGCTTTGTTCAAATCTCTTGGGTCAATGCATATTCTGATTTTATCTGAAACTTTCTTGTGAGCGGATACCATGGACAAAACCCATTCAGTTGGTTCTGTGACTGGACAAATCACACCTTGCTCCACCATTTTATCCAGCTGAGCTTTAACTTTATCTTGCATCACTATCAGAACTCTTCTTGCTGGTCTGACTATGGGGGTGACCTCTGGGTCTATCTTCATGGAATATACAACTGGAAGTTTGCCTAATTTGTCATCGAAAACAGCATACTCTGAGAAACGGGCTTCAGAGAAATTGGAACTCAGAACTGTACTCACATGATGAACTTCTTCAGCAAAAAAAAAAAAACAGATTCATTCTTAAACACTCTTTGAGACGCAATAAAGATTGCACTGGTCGTTGGACTACATAGAATAACAAGTTGTACCAGTTCTCAGCCAAATAACATGAAAGTATCACTGAACCTTCGGTTTGAATTTCTTCCCCTCTATAAGCAACAAGTCTTGCACTACTGGTTACATTTGGTTGTTTGTTAGTTCTCACTGTTGCAAATGTGTCTGCTGATATAACATTACTCCTTGGCTAAGTGTCTATTTTCAGCTCTGCGGAATTTTTCATTAATCTGGACAGTACAAAACACTTCACTTCTTATTAATAAGTTTATTGCATCAACTCTTTCTCCAAGCACTGATACACCATTTACATAGAAACTGACTGCTTCAGCTCTGCTTGATCATTTTTCTTTTTTTGTGCAACCTTTCTTTACAACTATGTGAGGCTTACTTGATTTACAAAACTTTTAGAAATTGTTCCATTTTTTACACTTGTGACATTGCTGACCAAATGCTAAGCACTTCTCTCATTTAGACTCATGATTCACACCAGAATTGTGACAGTTAACAATAAAGCTAGATTTGGGCTTTGCTGATTCATGCTTGTGTTGCACTGAGCTGCCACCGGAGCTTGCACTTTTCCTGGAACTTTCTAGAAAACATTGTGGCTTCTTTGGAAATCCTGTAGCTGCCACATGCTTAGGTCTGTTCTCATTTGGTATGTGTTGTATACCATCTACATTTGTTCTGGAGCAAACCGAACCTATACCTCTGTCACCCACAAGCATACTCCTATGTTTTTCTGTCACCTCATGGATTTGACAAATCTCCATGGCTTTGCTCAATGTTAAATCACTGTTACAAAGTAAAATCTTTCTCACAGCAGCACTATTAATATGACATATAAGTCTGTCCTTTATCACATTCCCCCGGATTCATGAAGCTCGGCGCAATGACGGTGTAAGGCTTGCGCTGGCCGTGTGGCGTATATATGGAGTAGTAGCGCCATATGCATATTAATGAAGGCATGCAGCCACCACAGCCACGTGCATAGGAAATGTGCACGAGTGCATGGGGCATACCGAAGTTGTGGAGGGAGGTGTGTCAATGTCGGTTGCCGATGAGCAACCTAAACTGCTGAATAGTATAGTCCGCCTGCAGTAATACTCGCACCTATCAGTGTCCATGGAGACTGAAACGTATACAAAGCATGCAAGATAGTCCCTGCGAACAGAAAATGAAGAAGCAAAAACAAATGCACGATAGGGAATAACAGGTCCCTACCCTTGAACAAATGACAGAAAAACCGCGTGCCCATGGTCCAACGTAGTGTTTATAGTTATACCATGTAGAAGTGAAACATATCATATGCTAGGGCGCCGCCAGGAGGTACATCCAGCCCAATGGAGAGGGTCACCAGCTGACCCATAATGTGAGGGAGGGCACAGAGATGTGCAGATGTGTCCATAACAAAATACACGAGGAGAAATGTAGATATATGTAGTGACTGTATGTCCGAATCATATCCCACAAGGGATGTAATAGTCACATACAAAAGGTATGTCTGTATCCCACATAACAAATGTGATAGGGAATAGAATACAAATGTAAACGAATCAGGAGCATAGAAACAGCTACAACAATAAGGACACATGTAGGCCGAAAGGAACAGTATGACCCGTACCATCGACTAAGAATACCACCTGTCCCTCTTTGCGAGTGACAGTACCGCTGCGGCCAGATGTGTCCTGACACAAGCATGTAATCATGGCAAATGTGCAGAGATCATAGGACATAATTATCCCTCAGACATCATGCAATAGTGGCATTAAACAGTTGTTCTCCACACGTATACATAAATGTCATAAAAAGAATAAGCCACTGAAATGCTACAAGACTAAAGCTTAGATATAGGCAAGAGTTGTAAGTTCTATCTGCCGAACTGACCATGGGTATGTGTCGGCATGGAAAATGTGTTATGTCCACCGCAAATGTTACATCGTGGCCAACTGAAAAGGTGGAAACAGTACCGTAGACTGTGGGGAGGCATTGTCCACAACAGTCGGATATGTGGAAGGAGTAGCATGGACATCGGAAAAGGTGCCATCCCCCCAATGAGCACAACAGGTCTGCAATTCCCGGGAGTCATCGCTAGAAGCCAAACTAGTATGTGACACAGCCGAACGGGTAGTAGCCAGGTATACCAACTAAGTAACGAAAGTGAAATATGGGTGTGTACCTATGTGTGTGAGGTATAGCACGTGGGAAGCAGACATGGCAGGGTAGTTCACACAACCATAAAGGTACCCGACACCTGTAGGGCAGTCAATGTGCTACTCTGGCCGTGTCATGGCCCAACAACAAAAGTAGTGAGCTATCAGATGTGAGTAATTTGCATGTGAGGGGTGGATGGGTAATGGCAAAACCCACAAAGGCGATACTGTGTCGTATGCAGAAAAGGTGAACCAGAGGTATAGGAGGGGGCAGCGGGTGAAGTGGACATAAACACAAACACATGGAGAAACAGCTGCAAGACAAGCAGACAGGCCATAGTGTAGAACACAATCCCACAAACAAATGTGTCATGTAAATGTGTGATCAAAATGTATAGATATGTCACCATCACATACCCACAGGTTGGTCCTGATGGAACTGGCCATAACAAATGCAACACACCTGGCTGCATAATGGACTACCCAGCATACCCGCCACATCACACAACCCAGCCCCATAACAGAACATTCACCAAATCCACCCATACGTGGCCCACTGGTCCGTTGCAGACACAGCTACACATAACAACCCCTACGCATATGTAGTAGGTATTGTCACCCTAGGCAGTGTCAGGATAGCAAACCATGTATTCCCTGCATGTTAAACCCCCTGCACATTTTCATAAAGCCAAAATACATTTCAATATCATTTGTGTGTGGAATGGTCCAATTTCTGGAATATCCCTTACGGGATAAGTAACCTGTGTAAATAGTAGAACAGGTATGACGACAAGATGTCCAATCCTGTACATATCTGGACACAAGTCAGAATGTGAAGTACAGGTCCAAGACACTGTCCAGACCTGAGTGGTCATGCATAACCCAGTACCCAGGATAAAACACCTTCCCGTAACGCACGTGTCCCCACACAAATATGCGGGAGAATATATCGCACACTTGCATAGTGGCAAACAGCAGAAGGGTGAGGAAGACACCCGACATTAACAGGAGAACCTGATGAAGTGTGAGGGATACCTAGTGTGTGCCGGCGTGACTGACCATACCTGACAACCCGTGTGAGTTAGATATCCAGACAGAGCTGTGACTACAAGTGAGACAAAGGTCCAACAGCAGGTACAATATGCAAAGATAGCTGTTAGAAGTTATTCATGTATGTGCAGTCTGAGTACCCGGGAAGTCCACTGGGCGAAGAAGTGCCCAGTAACAGCGGAGGCCCGGGTAGAAAAGCCCCATAAGCAATACAAGGAAATAAAGGCTACATAATGTTAAAGGTAAAATACAAGAGTAAAAGGCATACAGTCAGGAAATACACATGCATAACATGTGCATAATAAGACAGTGCAAATACAGAGTTTGTAGTGGTAATACAGAAATGTACAACAATGACATACTGGGAGTCAAGTGAGTGTCAGCTAAGTCTGGTTAAGCTGGAGGGTAGAGAGAAGCAGGAGTATGGAGAGCTCAGAGGAGTGAGATCCGTAGAATGTATAACAGGTGCAAGCAGGAATATATCCATGTGGATGGATAAACATAGATATATCATAGAATGACAGTTTGCACAATGGCATTAATGTCCGGAGTATGAAGTCTGAAACTCAACTGTCTGCCAGCATGTCCCGACATCTGTCCCTAATGCCGAGCTACTGCTGTGCCAGAACACAACAGCGTATTACAGAGGTTTGTACCATATCACTCAACTGTCCAGATATTCGCAGAATGACCTGAGTGTTGGCTCATAGTGTTGTGTGCCTCTGACAACCTGCGTCTGTCCGGTAAATAGGTGTGGATTGACGTCACAAAATAATGAGCATTAAGTATAGCACTCCACATCCCGCAGAAGAGTCATGACAATGCAAAACCTAGTATTCTATCAATGTTATAAGCTTGTAAGGAAACTAGTTAAAATGTGTCCCTCTTACTCTCCCCATCATATAGGGTTTGCGCAGATTTGTTGCTCAAAGAGGTCGAGAGGTATGGTCCGTACATATGTACAGTAATAAGTCATGACATTTGTGTAATGTACAACTGCATACCTGTAGTCACAACATGTCCAAGAAAATAATCCCCGTATGAATGAATACAGGTAATAGTCAAATGTGAATGGGAACCCCCCCGCTCACCGTGGAGTATGGACCGTAACAACCCCACCCATAATATGTACAGCCAACAGAATAAGCTCTTGATAGGTGCCCAAACACGTGTCTATAAATACAGGTAAAATGTTCATAATAGGGAGATGCTCCCTGTCCACATGCTTCATCTGACATTTGAACTCAGCCAGGGAAGTTCCATTCACCAGGCGGACAAGCCCATACCCAGATCACTACATGAACAGCCTGACAATCAGAAATGTGTATGTGATATGACTATATGCCCTGGTGTTCTGCATATCCTTGGAGTGATTAACAATGCAGCTGGGGTCCACAGCAGTAGGCAATATGGAATGTGTAATATGTAGTACCACGTTTCCCACAGCAGGGGAATGGATGCCTGTGTTGTAAGTGAAGCGGTGAGGCGTATGTTGATGTAGCTAAGTACTATGGGTATGCATATCAATGAGGCAGAACAGCACTAGAATACTGTTTCCGACATCTGTCCAACATGAATGCAGTCCCGGTTGACCTACAACCACTGCAGATATCCCTGTAAAGTGTAATGGATGTGTTCATGCTTTACACACAGTTAAATATGTAAAGGTGAACCATGTGTTTCACACCAGTCCATAAACTGGACTACAGATGAGTAAGTGTTACGGTCAGACGTATGAAAGGCCGCGCAAGCACACATTTATTAAACAGATGTAACCCACAACATGTAAATGCAAGTGCGCCTGTGCGTATGTGATCCGCTCACAGCATAGTAAATGAATGCTGTTTCCCCCACGTTAGATATACATGGCTCAAACCTGTTAACCCCGTAAAGTATGAAACCGGACAAAGGCATGCAAACTACCGGTACAAATAGGGACAAACCCCAGATATGTGCCAGAACAAACTTAGAAAGTGGATAGAATAACGGGTGTGTCAGTAGCATGGATTCTCTGAAGGGTATGCAGTCGTAACCTGAACTGCTTGCCAGTATTTCCCAACGTAAGTCTTAAATGAAATGCCACTACATTGCCAGATAGACACAAGTTTATGAAAAACACACCGAAGATAAAGAGGCAACCAGCTGTACACTCTGCGATGATCTGTACAGTGGAAAGGTATGGTATGGATATAGATATATGTGTATACACATAATCCACAGACGTAAACCAAAGCAAATTATGAAATGAGGACTGAACATGTATATATGTATACACAACAAGCATATGTCCCGTAGATATGACATATGTACATAAATAGGCCACGGCATAGCTAAAATGGGTAGACAAACAGACATGCACAAAAGGTGAATAAACCGCTGCCTTCAAAACCATTGGCCAGAAAGTGACAGTCCAGCAAGTTCTACACTTTAAACATGCATATAGGTGTCCATTGCAGGACCCCAAAAATTGATCCATACGTAGAGTCAACCGTCATTGATGCAAAATAAGTGACCTCAGCAAATACGATATAGCTGTACATGCAACAGTAGCAGGTGCAAGGGTAATGACACATGTGTCGATAGAATGTATGACGTACGAACTGATATCCGGAAAGTGGGGAGTGCATATAAGTGTCTCCACACTTCAGTACCGCTCACATTAATTATATGTAATGGGTACTGTGGACGGGTGTCAGGTATGGGAATCATGGGTATGCAGAAATGGGCCTAGGTGTTGTTTGGCAGAGATTTAGTAGGCCCGCCCCGTGGGAGTGATGTGGGTATAGCACACGCCTATATTCTCAATAATGGGGCAAACCATCCACTGGATATTGCGTAAACCTTTGTGGGAATATGTAGGGCCCTATATCAGTGTCATGTAGACGATTATCATGGATGGACATGCGTACGACCAAGATGGTAACCATAACTGGCAAACAGTCAGAATAAGACAGCTGCACTAAGGCATAGTACATGAAATACAAATAGGGACTATATTAGATATACCCCAGACAAAGTCAGAATGTTGATAGAATACTGGCGTAGCCAGGAATATGAATGTTATGAGTGTTACTAATCATGACATAGAAACGTCAGTCACTATTATCTAACCGCACAGTTCATAATGCCTTGCCAGTAATTTACCAGAAAGGCACATTACTATGACAAATGTAACAAGAGCAAAGGTCAAATGTCAGGGCGTTTACCCATAATGTGTACAGGTTAGGGGTATGAAGGTAACCTGTCCAAAATACATGTACAGAATTAGTGATACTAGGTGGACAGGTGAGAAGAAAGACATCAGGACAAATGACAAAGCATGTACAAGTCATACGCATGTACTCCGACAAATGTGAATGACAACGTATGCTCTGTGAAAGTCAATGTGGAAGGTTAATAGACTCAAAAGAAATGTGTCCCTCAGGGTGTCATGCAGTGTCACCATTACAATGTACAGTCCCCCATACTCGTACGTGAGCTCTACCACTGACAGAAAGCGCAAATACCGGCGTACACATACGGTACATGATAGACTAATTAGTGTAGATAAGCAGCTGTTGGCCTATGTGAGGAATACAACCCTCTGGGTGGGTGTGTCCTGCAATATAAATGTAATGGCATGTGGCCTGTGATGCCGCCATACAGTGTGTGTATTGGTGTCAGAAAGGTGGATATCTTGTATCAGACACATACTCCGCAACTGTACAGATTTACGCAGAATGTGCAGAGTTCTGCCTCATATGTTTGGTGTGTTCCACGTAACATCAGTACCATTCTGGCAAATTCCTGATAACTGAAGTCATGACATAATGACAAACATGTGAGTTTAAGACACCAAATCCATCAGAAAAGTCATACTAATGCAAAACCTATTATTGTGTCAACTATCTACGTTTGTAAGCGCAACATGTCAATACTGCCCCTATGTGTTCCACTATCAGTTAAGGCTTTGTCCAGATGTTTGCTCTAGGAGGTGGAGTGGTATGATCAGAAACAGATACATGTGTGAGGAAACAGCATTATCGACTGCAAGATAACGCTAAAGGTATGAAAAGCACTGCAGTAGGATATTCAGTACTGTCTGCAGGTATGTGCTGACATGTCAAATGACACAGCAGTCTACATGAAGTACCTATAGGGCTGTCACCTTTACAAATGATGATAGAGGGACATACCCACAGCCATGCACACAGCACAAATAGACATACACACAGCAAAACTAGGCCATGATACATGAAGCCTCCGGCGTGTATGAGTAGAGTGAGAGTACAGCAAGGATAGATGTCTGCCAAGCTATACAGCAAATGCCTGTAAGGGCATGTAACACCGCCCGTAACATGGACGTTGCATGGACAATGTTGGGATTTGCAACATACCCCATTGGTATGTGAAAGCTATGCAAATATGCGATACATGAAACAGTCAGCTGTCCATGCAAGAGCAGAGTTATGGGCAGAAAAAAAAAAAAATATATATATATATATATATATATATATATATATATATATATGTATATATATGTATATATATATATATATAGAGAGAGAGAGAGAGATACAGACATACACACAGAGACACACAGACACACACACATGGCAGGGTTGTAAGCAGAACACGAATGTAACCACTGTACCACACAACAGCATTACGCAGTGACAGAATGTGCAACTGTGAGTAGTAGACAGCGGAAATCACACAGGCATACGTCTAGCCTGTAGATAGCGGCATCAAAGGCAAAGACGCCACACAGATGTTATGGTGAGTGAATACTGTAAAAGCAATGTACTGTTGTCATGCAGCTGGAAACACACACTTGGCAGAGCTGGGAATTGAACCTACACCTAGGTGCCCTATCACACTACAGCATGACGCATTTACAGAATGCATTACTGAGATTACTAAACACAGCAGACCCACAGGTATTCTTCTAGGTGCGTGTCAACATCCGCAAAGGCAAAGATGTCAGCAGGATATATCTGTGGTGCGAAGCGTCTAAAAGCATAACCTGAGTCCCCAGGCAGACGGGAGCATGCACACACACTTGGTAGGGCTGGGAATTGAACTTAAACCTAACTACCCTATCACATTACAGCATGACGCATTTGCAGAATGCGCTACCAAGATTACTAAATGCAGCAGACCCACAGACATTCTTCTAGGTGTGTGTCAACATCCGCAAAGGCAAAGATGTCAGCAGGATATATCTGTGGTGCGAAGCGTCTAAAAGCATAACCTGAGTCCCCAGGCAGATGGGAGCATACACACACACACTTGGCAGGGCTGGGAATTGAACTTACACCTAACTACCCTATCACACTACAGCATGACGCATTTACAGAATGCACTACCGAGATTATTAAACACAGCAGACCCACAGGCATTCTTCTAGGTGCGTGTCAACATCTGCAAAGGCAAAGACGTCAGCAGGATATATTTGTGGTGCGAAGCATCTAAAAGCATAACCTGAGTCTCCAGGTGGACAGGAGCATACACACACACACACACACACACACACACACACACACACACACACACACTTGGCAGGGCTGGGAATCAAACTTACACCTAACTACCCTATCACACTGCAGTATGATGCCTTTACAGAGCGCGCTACCGAAATTACTAAGCACAGCAGACACACAGGCATTCTTCTAGGTGCGTGTCAACATCCGCAAAGGCAAAGACATCAGCAGGATATATCTGTGGTGCGAAGCATCTAAAAGCATAACCTGAGTCCCCAGGTGGATGGGAGCATGCACACACACACACACACACACACACACTTGGCAGGGCTGGGAATCAAATTTACACCTAACTACCCTATCACACTACAGCACGACGCATTTACAGAACGCGCTACCGAGATTACTAAACACAGCAGACCCACAGGCATTCTTCTAGGTGCGTGTCAACATCTGCAAAGGCAAAGACGTCAGCAGGATAAATCTGTGGTGCGAAGCGTCTAAAAGCATAACCTGAGCCCCCAGATGGACGGGAGCATAAACACACACACTTGGCAGGGCTGGGAATTAAACTTACACCTAACTACCCTATCAGAATACAGCATGACGCATTTACAGAACGCGCTACCGAGATTACTAAACACAGCAGACACACAGGCATTCTTCTAGGTGCGTGTCAACATCCACAAAGGCAAAGACGTCAGCAGGATATATCTGTGGTGCGAAGCGTCTAAAAGCATAACCTGAGTCCCCAGATGGACGGGAGCACACACACACACACACACACACACACACACACACACACTTGGCAGGGCTGGGAATCAAACTTACACCTAACTACCCTATCACACTACAGCATGACGCATTTACAGAACGTGCTAACGAGATTACTAAACACAGCAGACACACAAGCATACTTCTAGGTGTGTGTCAACATCAGCAAATGCCAGGACGCCGGCAGGGATTGTATAGAGAGTGTAAGATCAGACATAGTTCTGTCCCACGGTAGACGTATACAACCACATGGCAGTGGTGTACTCGGGGCAACTATACATGTATGGAGCACTACAACAACAATACATAGACACAGTACACACCACAGACAGTACACCCTTCCAGATAGTCACCCAGTGTGTACTCCGTAGGCATCCATCCTGACGTTGAAGACGGACATCCGTTGCCTGGATGACCACCATGGCAATACAGGATGTCAACGGCCATGCCCATGCACAGAGGGACATCACCGACACAAGGTGTCACTCGCCATGGAGGCACACCTGGTAATATACGTCAGTTCGGACTGTACTGTGCGTCGATCTACACAACAGCGTACTGGGCATTCTCATACACTTAGCTGTTGCAAAGGGCCATCTTGCATGCAGATGGAGTGTAAACATGGAAGGTCTCAGTTTGGACTGTACAGTGTGTCCATCTACACAACTGCGTACATGGACTGTACTGTGTGTCCATCTACACAACAGCATACAGGGCATGCTCACACACTTAGCTGTTGCAAAGGCCTGTCGTGCATGCAAATGGAGTGTACACACAGAAGGGCACAGTACAGAAGGGTACAGTAAGGTATAACTGTCCTCACGCACAGGGTGGTCACACATGCAGTGATCTGTACACACACAGCTGCCATCACAGCTGTCACAGGTGCAGGTCAGACATGTACACACTGCAGTGTACACTGTAGCTGTCAAGTCATCACCATGTCATTGGTGCAGCACTACACAGCCTTACAGTACCACAACACCATGTGACACATGATCACTGGGCTGTACAGAGGTGTACACCAGCTGTGCAGAGTACACATGTACCAACAGGGATCCAACAGGTGTTATGCATTGCAATGATACCAGTATACATGAACAGGTCGGCTCAAGACATACCACACCCCTTACACAGCTGTGACACATGACTTTTGCTGTACACCAATGAACACATCTGGATATGTCATACATGTGATTGTGTGGATGTGTGCATGGACTGCACACACAACACATACATATATAGCCATTGATGTACCTCATGCATAACAGTGGCCTAATCAATGCTACACATGCAAATGGAAGGTGGGTCCATGTCTGTTGAATGCTTACACTACAGGGGGTAGCAATGTTGACTGGGACACATACCCTTGTACTGGTCGCCTGTGACACCCGTGATATCATACCACAGTCCATGTGTTATGTATGTCAACACACACATGTCCAACAATAGCAATGCATACAAACATGGCAACAGGAAACACATGTGACATCTGTACTGTGCATGCAGCAACCATGCATGTGCAGTGGCGATATCCGTAACATAGTTGCACCTAACTACGATATGCAGTCGCAATGCAGACCCATCATTGACACCTGTATACGGTGACATACAAACAGCACGTATGGAGGGATGTGTGTACATAATGTGGTGAACCACCTGTGTAGATGTATGTGTGCAGGGGGTGGCTCACAGTTGTGTCACACCATCCTATCATGCCAATGTGCAAACAATGCGCTATGTCGCTGTTACGTGACGGTGCTGACATAATGCATACACAGCGGTCAGGTGTTACCAACTATATGTCACATGGCACCTGTAACACCTACAACCTCCCGTGTGCATATAGCAGCACATATGCCAGATATAGCATTGGTACACATAATGCAATCAATACCGCTGCATGTCTATCAAACGTGTCATCATATGGCAGGTGTATCATTCCCAGCACTGCCATGTGTGTCCGAATATGTGACCAGAGATGCCACATATCGCGGTGAATATGTCCCAGTTTTTACACATCCCTGTACACCGTTGTAGAGATCTGTACATACGTCAGTGTCGGAAGCATGATGTCGGCCGGTGTGGTGCATTACACACGTCGGCTGTCCGTATACACATGTGTGGTCACCACAGTGTGTGTGTGTGTCTGTATGTATGTCTGGTGCTTGGTGTGAGGGTGTATGCTAATATACAGTGAGAAATGATCACTAACCCCACATGGTGACTAACCCATAATGGTGATGCAGTGCACTACCCTGTTGATGCCATAGGTCCCAGCCATACTGGCTACCTGTGCATGTTCCTTCTCTGTGACACATCATGTGGGTGCATAGTACTGTGAGGGTGATGACCACATAGGCAAGAGTCCCGACCTGCACACTATGGGGTGTGCGTTACAGTGGTGTACACCCCGTGAATGTGGCCATGTTCCCGTACTGTTACAGGGTCCTACTGCTGCACAGTGTGGCCTCCAGCTACCAAGTGACACCTCACATCATCATCGGCCAGACCATTGTGTACAACCCCTGCACCATGTCACCATACCTGTAATGTGTCCTGCTATGTATGTCCCGTCTCTGTCCAGTGTAGCCTGTGGCACTGACCACATGCGTCAGGTGCAGTATATGTGTGGACATCTGTGTCATGTTGGTGTTTCCAACAGTCAGGTTGAGAGTACATGTAGCATGCTGATATTGTCAGACGTGCCTGTGAGTAATCCACAGTTACATGTGGGGTACTGCAAACACTGCTACCTGTAGGCACTTGCAAGTACACCATAGGAGGGAACCAGGGTATCACAACCATCATTTTGCTACAGATGTAACCGAGACACATACCGTGAACACATCACAATGCATGCTGCACCTGCACTACATGGTATGACCAGTGCATGTCGACAGTACACAACCTATGTCACATACACATCTCTCAGTATTCACACACAACCACTGCAACATACACATCCCTCACTATGCATACGCAGGTAATATTACATACACCTCTCACTATTCTGTTCACCCTGTGCATCAGAATATTTGTGCATAACCCTGCACCGATGGTGTGGATGACAGGGATGCGGCACAGGCTTCATCATATGCACAGGGTGATATGTTTGCCAGGGGCATAGGCTGCACCAATGGATAACATCATGTGTGTGTGTAAGGGCCGGTGAGTTGATTGGACATGTCTGTTCAGAATGCATGTGGATGTTGTGGAGCCCTACACTTGTGTTTGCTGTGTGCGTGTATGTGTGTACACAGTTCTGCCATTTGTGAGGCCTACACGGGTAAATTTGACAGCCCCAGATTGTACAGAGCAGGTTGTACAGCTCACTGTGTCCGTCCATGGCCGCGTGACCTGTGCCTGCCTGGGGTTGGGGGCACTACCGCGTGGAGGTTCAGAGTGGCTACTGTCCGACACATGTCTGCTGGAACTGTGTCCCCACTGAGAATGTCAGGGCCACGTCCACGCGGCCTGCTGTGTCCTGGTGTTGACAGCGCAGCACCAGCTGCACTGCTACTGCTACCAGCACTATGGGGCAGGCATGTGAGGTGGCATGCTCACGTCGACCTACACTGGGTGGTGTTGCTGGCCTCGTCCGCGTGGCCTCGCCTCACTCCTACCGTCACATGTACACACTGCAGTGTACACTGTAGCTGTCAAGTCATCACCATGTCATTGGTGCGGCACTACACAGCCTTACAGTACCACAACACCATGTGACACATGATCACTGGGCTGTACAGAGGTGTACACCAGCTGTGCAGAGTACACATGTACCAACAGGGATCCAACAGGTCTTATGCATTGCAATGATACCGGTATACATGAACAGGTCGGCTCAAGACATACCACACCCCTTACACAGCTGTGACACATGACTTTTGCTGTACACCAATGAACACATCTGGATATGTCATACATGTGATTGTGTGGATGTGTGCATGGACTGCACACACAACACATACATATATAGCCATTGATGTACCTCATGCATAACAGTGGCCTAATCAATGCTACACATGCAAATGGAAGGTGGGTCCATGTCTGTTGAATGCTTACACTACAGGGGGTAGCAATGTTGACTGGGACACATACCCTTGTACTGGTCGCCTGTGACACCCGTGATATCATACCACAGTCCATGTGTTATGTATGTCAACACACACATGTCCAACAATAGCAATGCATACAAACATGGCAACAGGAAACACATGTGACATCTGTACTGTGCATGCAGCAACCATGCATGTGCAGTGGCCGATGTCCGTAACATAGTTGCACCTAACTACGATATGCAGTCGCAATGCAGACCCATCATTGACACCTGTATACGGTGACATACAAACAGCACGTATGGAGGGATGTGTGTACATAATGTGGTGAACCACCTGTGTAGATGTATGTGTGCAGGGGGTGGCTCACAGTTGTGTCACACACCATCCTATCATGCCATGTGCAAACAGTGCTATGTCGCTGTTACGTGGCGGTGCTGACATAATGCATACACAGCGGTCAGGTGTTACCAACTATATGTCACATGGCACCTGTAACACCTACAACCTCCGTGTGCATATAGCAGCACATATGCCAGATATAGCATTGGTACACATAATGCAATCAATACGCTGCATGTCTATCAAGCGTGTCATCATATGGCAGGTGTATCATTCCCAGCACTGCCATGTGTGTCGAATATGTGACCAGAGATGCCACATATCGCGGTGAATATGTCCCAGTTTTACACATCCCTGTACACCGTTGTAGAGATCTGTACATACGTCAGTGTCGGAAGCATGATGTCGGCCGGTGTGGTGCATTACACACGTCGGCTGTCCGTATACACATGTGTGGTCACCACAGTGTGTGTGTGTGTCTGTATGTATGTCTGGTGCTTGGTGTGAGGGTGTATGCTAATATACAGTGAGAAATGATCACTAACCCCACATGGTGACTAACCCATAATGGTGATGCAGTGCACTACCCTGTTGATGCCATAGGTCCCAGCCATACTGGCTACCTGTGCATGTTCCTTCTCTGTGACACATCATGTGGGTGCATAGTACTGTGAGGGTGATGACCACATAGGCAAGAGTCCCGACCTGCACACTATGGGGTGTGCGTTACAGTGGTGTACACCCCGTGAATGTGGCCATGTTCCCGTACTGTTACAGGGTCCTACTGCTGCACAGTGTGGCCTCCAGCTACCAAGTGACACCTCACATCATCATCGGCCAGACCATTGTGTACAACCCCTGCACCATGTCACCATACCTGTAATGTGTCCTGCTATGTATGTCCCGTCTCTGTCCAGTGTAGCCTGTGGCACTGACCACATGCGTCAGGTGCAGTATATGTGTGGACATCTGTGTCATGTTGGTGTTTCCAACAGTCAGGTTGAGAGTACATGTAGCATGCTGATATTGTCAGACGTGCCTGTGAGTAATCCACAGTTACATGTGGGGTACTGCAAACACTGCTACCTGTAGGCACTTGCAAGTACACCATAGGAGGGAACCAGGGTATCACAACCATCATTTTGCTACAGATGTAACCGAGACACATACCGTGAACACATCACAATGCATGCTGCACCTGCACTACATGGTATGACCAGTGCATGTCGACAGTACACAACCTATGTCACATACACATCTCTCAGTATTCACACACAACCACTGCAACATACACATCCCTCACTATGCATCGCGAGTATTATTACATACACCTCTCACTATTCTGTTCACCCTGTGCATCAGAATATTTGTGCATAACCCTGCACCGATGGTGTGGATGACAGGGATGCGGCACAGGCTTCATCATATGCACAGGGTGATATGTTTGCCAGGGGCATAGGCTGCACCAATGGATAACATCATGTGTGTGTGTAAGGGCCGGTGAGTTGATTGGACATGTCTGTTCAGAATGCATGTGGATGTTGTGGAGCCCTACACTTGTGTTTGCTGTGTGCGTGTATGTGTGTACACAGTTCTGCCATTTGTGAGGCCTACACGGGGTAAATTTGACAGCCCCAGATTGTACAGAGCAGGTTGTACAGCTCACTGTGTCCGTCCATGGCCACGTGACCTGTGCCTGCCTGGGGTTGGACGGGCACTACCACGTGGAGGTTCAGAGTGGCTACTGTCCGACGACACATGTCTGCTGGAACTGTGTCCCCACTGAGAATGTCCAGGGCCACGTCCACATGGCCTGCTGTGTCCTGGTGTTGACAGCGCAGCACCAGCTGCACTGCTACTGCTACCAGCACTATGGGAGCAGGCATGTGAGGTGGCATGCTCACGTCGACCTACACTAGGTGGTGTTGCTGGCCTACGTCCACGTGGCCTACGCCTCACTCCTACCAGATGTTCCAGCACAGACAGCTCCCGCTCGCGGATTGCCATGCCTCGGTCAAGGATTCTGACCATTTCACAATCGCCTATGCAGAACATCAGCAATCTGCTGTTGAGCATTTGCCAATGCCTGGATGTTGTCATTTAGGGTATGGATAGCAGCCCTTTGCAGCCTCTGCCCTTCTCTGTTCTGTCATTCAGCACGTGCCTGTGCCGCTATTACAGTCTAGAACATGCGTCTGGTGATACCAGCTGCTGCACTCTGTCCTGCAGGTGCATGTCTGTCAGAGGTCCTCCTACGAGCAGCACCGGCCACATGCCTGTGTGGCACATCTGCAGTCATTACACTGACACCATGGTGTGTAGACACACCTTCTATAGCCACCACACATTCCTGTTCCATGCTAACAGACGCTGACTGTCCTTCCTCTATGGCCACTGGTGATGCGGTATGTGTTGGCATCAGAACTGTGTGCGTGGAAGAGGGGGGCATAGCTGGGATGGTAACCATTGGCACAGATTCAGCCCCTGACAACCCTGCCTGTACCTCATGCATATGTTCATCACCGCTAGTATCTGTGGGGACACTAACATCAGATGGACCGCAGGAGGGTAACGCACCTACATCACCTGTGAATGCAAAGAAATACTGTAAAGTACAATAGACACAGACACAGACACACACACACACACACACACACACACACACACACACACACACACACACACACACACACACACACACACACACACAGACACACAAACACAGACACACACAGACACACCATGCATGTGATTTGTCAGATGGCATGCAGCATGCCTGCAATACAGCAGAGGGCATGCAGCTCAGACATTAATAGTGTTAGTAAGCATACCTCCCTGGGGTGCACACTACAGCAAGCAGGTGTCATATCAGTAGCCATGCAGTTCACACAATCATGGTAGTATGCATGCATCCCCGTGATACACCATGTGGCCCAGAACAGGATAACAGTGCACATGGCTGACGTAACCTTGACATGTAATCTGCTGACATGTGCATTAGCATGCATACATGTCTGACACAATGGTGTCCTGACACATGTAAAGCATCATAATGGGCTTCACATTGCAGTGTTGTGTGCATGCCCTACAGATAGAATGCATGTTTAGCAAATGTGCATGAGCATGGGAGGGTAGTGTGAGCCGTCTACATTGCTATACAGTGTGAAGTACAGACACTGTGCCATTGCATGGTATCATGAGGCATCTATGTTGCTGTAGAATGCATAATATGTACACATTGCATAGCCATAATTGCAACACAGTCGTGATGTTCAACAGATCGTATATGGTAGACTTCAGTGATACCTCCAGTAGCTGTGCACAGGCTTTTAGGTTGTCCGGTGTACCACATCAACTGTATAATCGATCAACTAAGGCTATAATTGGACCATGTGTGGACAATGTGCAACAGGGTGTATACACATCCCATGTACTGTCTGGCTACATGTCTCTGGCCATCCCCCACGGCAATGTGTGCACATGTGTTGACCAATTGTGTGTGATGGCCATCTATCTCACATGTCTGTGTTGTCCCATATGACATACACCCATAGATGTCAGATATGTCACGATCCACAGGGCTATGCAGACAACAGGTTGTATGTTTGGTATGTGGGGTATAGGTCATGCGATAGTGTGACAATATTGCAGACAGAACACTACATGTCTGGGACATGTCAGGTGGCACATCACAATGTGTGCACCCAATGCAGGGGCATATGACACAATGGTGACACCTGTGGGCTGCCCATATCACAGCTCACTGTGTGGTACTGTGTGCGTACCACACATGTTGTTCAAATGCATACTACATATGCCTCCATTGTAGAACACCTCCACCGTTGTATGCACAGCTGACCACACATGTTGCAATGACAAGTACTGTGGTTTCAAGTCGGTGTATCATTTCATTTATATATATTGCACATGGGTGGCCTGTGTGAATGACGGGTGATGCGACCTGCATATCGTGTCTGGAACAAACATCAGATGTGCACGTGTTAACTGGCCACATGGCAAATAGATCTACACTGTAACATGCCTGATACTGATGACAGTCTCACCTGCAACAGACTCATGTCTGTGCGGCACGCCGGAGGTACCTGTATAGGGGTGACACACCAGTATGAACATTATCCATGATTGTATGACAGCCACAGGTTGCACTGTGCATGTGAACACATTCACCTGTGTAATTGCATATAGTATGCACGTGTGCATACACAGCGTAGCATACTGTAGTATGCAGCATGTGTGTCCACATACCTTGCATATGTTGTTACTTTACATAATGTACAGTGACACATGCAACTACATGGGATATAATAGCCATATGTGCAGTACTGACTTACCAGGCAACTCCAGGCTCATTGGTTGGAAGACACCCACCTCCATGATGGCAGCTAGTGTTTCTGGATGCTGTTCCCTGGGTGTCCCCAGACTGGCTAGTAGCTCCTCGGTGTGTGTGAGTGGGGGTTGGGTTTGTGGCCCACCACCTGTTCCACCTTGTTCCCTGGCAATTGCAGTGGCACTCTGTTTTGCATGTCGTATCAAGTCCATGCAGTGTCTGGGCACCTGCTGGTAGGTGCGGTTATGGCCACCCACATCGTTCACCCTCCTGCGTAGATCCTGCCACAGGTCATCCCACTGCTGGGCATGCTGTGGCACATAGCTGAACAACAAGTCATAGTTGTCATGGAGCTGTGGGATGAGGACATCATCCTCCTGGTGGCTGTATGCTGGGAGGCGTGTACGGGGCATTATCTGTAAGACATAATGATGGTGACAGGTCACAGTTTCAGAGATGTACAGAGATACTGCTGCACATACATTTCTATGACATCTACTACATCTGCACAGTTATCTTTGCAAAGCATCATGACACTGACACGACTGACATGTTTGTGTCACACACATGTCACACCCATTATGCATTGGATATCATCACCATATATGTGTGTCACCTCATTACATTGTTCATACTCCATGTAAATGCTGTCTTGCTGTGGGCATGTCTATTTGCCTGCACTTGTGTTCTTACCTTTCTGCACATGCCTGGATGTGTCCACGGTAATGCTGTTGACCTGAATGCTGTGTATGTCACATATCAACACAGACACAGCCGTAATGGACTTGAGCAGGGACAATGCACACATACGCATGGACACTTGTACATGCATGTGTTTTGCCATATACATCTACACAGCACTGTACAACTGTTCAACATTCTGCCACGGATCGCCTGTATTGCACATGTGATATGTGATAGACATGGGACAATGGCTAGTCAGATGACATTCGCAGGGATGGTTATCAACCATAGCATGTGCGGGCATGGTTTCCAAGCTGTAACAGACAGCCATTATGCCAGCACAAGGTGCATCATTGCCACATTACTGATCCAGTCAGTTGATAGTACATCTACCAGGTGGCCATCACACCATGTATGACTGGGATGACATGTGCAGCTTTGATGGACAGGGTTGCATGGCATGGTGGGAGTATGTCACTTATATGGCACAGGGATCTGTCCAGCCTGTGGCGATCCTAGTATTAGGACGGTGGCTGTCCATGACATATGTCTTATAGATCAGGATATGGACATGAAGCATGTCCATCATCATGGTGTAGCAGATGTCTTTCTGCAAGGTAGACAGCATGCTGCATAGTGGTAGTGAGGATTGTGAAGGCTGGTATCGCACATCCATGCATAGCCATTACCCCTTAAAGGTGGTATGTGATCCAATATTGGTCACCACAGTGCTGTATATGCCTGTCCAGTGATCTCCGTGCTCATGGATGGCACCCTGACATTACATGGGTACCTCATATGACTACTTAAGGGGCCTGGAGACGTCACCAAGTCGGGGGGGTGCACTGCACAGCACCATCCCTTACACAGTGTCCATAATGTTGACCACAGCCTAGGTAGTAGTTTATGGGTACAGGGATGTTCACCTAGCGGTGACAATGCTGGTATCATCCATCAGACTGTGCACATATGTCACACACCTCACCCACACAGCCCATTCTGTATGTTGTTTACAACATTGACACAGCTATACTGATAGGTCATGGCCATTCACAGCCTTATATACACAGATGCCTAACATTTGCCTCTGTGGTATGGGCTACAATGAGAGTGGGGTACAACACATTAACCCTGTTCTACTGTAGCTGACACTGGTGTGATGTGCACATGTCACTCTTGCACCTTTTGTAGTTGTGAGTCTGTCAACAGGCCACTGGTGGAACACTCCTGTGACATACAAAGGTATTTGTAATCAAATATCTGTGCTGTCTTGTACATCTGTACTGATAACATCTACAGTGATAATGGTTCATGGACATGCACACCAAACTCAGCAGGGTTATAGTGCGGTGCCACCCAAAATGACTGTCATCACCATTTGTGGGCTGATATTATCCAACACCCTATCTGTATTGTATGGTCATGCTAGGCACTTGTTCAGAATTTGTGAGCATGTCATGAGCTACTGATTACTATAGCACCCATTCCACACCATTTCCCACAAGTACACTGGCTGTCCTACACTTCCCAGCTTGCTTATGGTACAACAGCTGTTGTACACACGTAACGCACATATCCTGTGAGACATGGTTGTATATACAGGCATGTCCAACTGTCATGTACCAGTGCTACTGCCTGTCTATATGAGGGATATGTCGTACATGTGGCAATAGAGCAATTGTCTCATGTACACATTCAATGCTCACCTCCCAACATACGACACTACAGCCTGTGGGGGATGCACTTCTGCAGCCGTGCTGGGGGCATAGCTCTCAAGTGTACCTCATTACGTGGAACGTACCTCATTTGGGGTCTTAAAAGGTGCATGTTCCTGAAGGTTCCACATTGAAAGGGTCTGTCACACATTCATTGTTGGAAATTGTTTACCTGCTAGCCATGGCTAAATAGATGGGAATCAAATTAATTCATTACAATATCTTTTTTATACGTAAAACCAGCCTATTTTAGCCATCATATGCCCTTCCTAGTTGAAGCTGTTAGTAAGCCAGTTGTAAGTGTTCCATGTTTTGCCCATTTGTCACACAGTATGAGGGCTAATGTTCCTCATTTTGAGGACAGAAAGTTGACAGCTATGGCTGGGGGTAATGCTGTCACCAACCCTGACTGCACCTGACAGTCATTTGGGGATGTGTAACATTTGCAACACACCCCACCCATCACATAGTCTCACATGATCTACACCACTGGCCACACCTACGAGGACAACTTGTGGAGTACGTCTCCATACTCAGTGTAGGCACCAGAGGTAGCCCCCATCATGGAAGACAACATCACCAGCTTATAGCCCAGAGACTCATGTGTGCCCATCACATACAGCCAATAGGGAATTATAACATTCACAACACACCAGTCATAGGTGATTCTGTAGGGAGTCACACTGCAGTTCCACACAGCAGGCTACACAAGGCGATAGTTGCTTACATCTTGCTGTTGGGTAACTGCTTCTGCAACATAACCTATGCACCCATGCCACACCTCACCAGGTACGATGTGACTGTCATTCTCCATGTTAGTGTGACTGCCCTGTGATGCCGCTTTACAGATTACGTGTGCAGGGACATGAAATAGCTCACCAGTCTTATAACCCTGAGGGTGTGGGCCAAGCCCTGGGGAGCATTTTGCATTCATCCGGACACGATACCACTGTACAACGACCGACTGTGTCACTTCAACAGTTGCCTATGCTCCTATTGTCATTCCACAGGCATCTGGTATCTGTCCGCTTTGACTGACCTGGTCAAACACAATGCTGTGGCACAGATGACTTGCACCTGTCAGCCCTGGGAGTACAGCTCACATGTAAGGCTCTTGCTGTGTCTATACTGCCTGTCTTGCACAGTTTCCAATAACTGTCACTGGCAGAACGGGAATTAGCAGGCATGACATGGGGTCATGTGACACAATGCTTGCATCTTCCTATGTGAAGCACGCAGGCAAGGCACACCTTATAATACACCACTCAAACATCTCTGCAGTGACTGGGACCTGCCTCTAGGCTCTGCAGAGCACACCTGCAATGACAGGTTATAGACAGACCATACCTTTCAGGCACATACCTGGACCGGCACACCCACAGCTGTGGGGTTCCTATATCCCACTATGTTTTGCACACATCCTGGCTAGTTACTTAGCACAATGCATCAGAGGTGCTCCACGTGCAACTAACTGTGTCCGGGACCGCTATACACATTGTAGCAAGCTACAGAGTCAACATCATACCCCACGGTTAACATACCTTCTTTATTGGTATATTGGACAGTGGGCCTCAGACAGCTACTACTGATGTGTGACTGACACTACCCCACACTTAACTGGGATAGCCACTCATGTACCGACACATCCATGAGTCATAACCTCCGCTCTGCTGGATCAACCCATACACACCACCTCCAAGACCTACATTAACCTTGGCATGAACACTACCACCATGTGACTGGTGTTACACACCTGGGGTTATCCCCTCATTGGTGGATTCCGAACATATGCTAATCAACCTTGTTAGCCACATCCCGGCACCACACCCATCACAGCATACACAGTACATGAGTACTACAACACCTACTACAGACGTCTGCTGACAGCGGTTGTTAACATCATGACACCCGTGCAGATGGACAATGCACATACAAATGCTTACACATACCCCAGTGCACTTCATTAGCATGTACACAACTGCATGGATCATGCTATTCCACACAGAGCCATGATGGTACACACCAGATAACAGACGCCACTCTGGTGGTCATGTTCCATGGACATATGATGTACAACAACAGGTGTAGGCTGTTGCACAGTGGTGTACATTCCCATGTGTGGGGTGGCTCACTGGTCAGCCGTGGTGGGGCCACAGGGTCCCTCATCACATACTCCAAGACTAGCTACGTAAACATGACTGCCACACATTCCGGGGTGTACCACCAGGCATTATGGTGGTATGTCAGTAGTCGATGGCAACACCCACATCTGCTGCAACATAAAACAGTCACTCAGGAACATTACAGACCCAGGTGATGTTGGCAACATGCTGGAGGATGGATTCAGTGCTAACATTACACCCTCTCACTCACTACAGGGCCACAATCCATACATGAACATTGTTATGTCCTTGTGGTCACACCTACACAGTACTGACCTACACTCTATATGTCCTGGGACACTGGCCCCATGTCACCTTCCAACGTCCCAGGCTGTGATGTCCACCGACCTCTGAATGACATGTCTCCCCACTAGGCCACCATATTCAGTAATAGCCTTGTTTCAGACATTGTAGCCCCTGAATGGCACACAGCAGCATTTATCACACTACACACAGGTGGCACCACAATGCACGAGTGGGACTATAGTCCTACACACCTGACTGGACTGTTCTGCATGGCTATGGGGCACATCATCAAGGACGTCATTCACAGAGACATTGTTGGGCTCCCGTCCTTTGCTGCCACCCGGGTTGGGCTTGTTAGGGCCAGAGCATGGCCCCTACACATGGTGGACTCCTTTCATACAGTTACCACGGCAGTTGCTGATGGTACGGGAGTCCACACATCATACATTGTCCTCTCATTGCCTTTCAGCACCATTCTCCATTCTGGTATTGACAACATACACATCCACCTGCACATCGTACCCTATGTCTCAGGATGTTATGCAATGTGGCTCATGGATAGGACACACACAGTGAGGCCAGCATGCCATAGTACCTACTACATGTCAGGTACATTTGGCATACCACAGTCCTCAGTCATAGGGCCCCTCATGTTCAGTATATACTTCCCTGCAGAACAGGCTAGCACAGGGGACTTTCCCTGCCTAGCTTTCAAACCCCTGCATACACAGCGCCATGATTGCTCCACCAGCTGATACTGACTCCATCCATATGGGTGTCGCTGTGACAGATACATGATATGACTATCATGGCATCAAGCTGCATGTCACAAGGTGCATGCACATCACCTTTGCATTACACCATTCACCCACTGACTATCACATGGGTGGTAGTCCCCTACATACATATCACATTGTACATGTTTGCAGTACACACATATGTCACACCCACTCCTGTGGTTAACGTATTGCCACTGTGGCATGGATATCCTTCTACATGGCTACACCTATCTGTACTGGGTGTGTAGCTGGTACATAGGCACCCATTGTACCTCTGAACTCAAGACATCTACACACATTCAAGGGTACACCACCCCATTTAGGGTGTACCTTATACAACAGCTATAGCTTTACATACCACGACATTAACACGCCATGACGTTTACTGAGCTCCAACAGTTTAAGTATGTGGCTGCACTACGGACACCACATCTGTACACATTTGCATACTACATACTCAGAGGTGATGTCTGCTGATCAGGCAGGGCCCATGTCCACAACATTATTAATGGATATACTCCTCATACGCGACATAAGCAAAAGCCACTGTGAGCAACATGCTCATGGATATGTGCACACACGCCACAATGTGTAGGATGTGCTTGAGGGTTACATTCCCAAACCGGACACTCACCATGCTTTGGAACATAAGTCCTATGTACATCACGCAGGGACAGTCAGTAACACTGTTCATGTGATACCTCCCTTGGTGGTTGGGAGACACATGTAGGCCTGGGGTCACTGCAGTGGCTGTACTGTGCAGAGGTGCAGGTGACACATGGCTCTGCTGTTCACAGGACACTACCCTAGAGAGGTGCCACTAGTGTGAACACTGTAGTTGTGCTTACACATGGACTTGCCAGACTGCATAGTACCCCACTATGCACCTGTGAAGCTATTACATGTCCTTTGTGCATGGTTACTTGGTAGCCCTTCCATTTAGATTAGCTATCATGCTATTACAATGTCCCATGCCTACAAGCCATATGTATCCTGTTATTGTACATGCCAATAGACGATACCTATGGTATGCATGATATGCCTGTTATGCTGTGTAGAATATCTGTCATATCTACCTACAATACTATACATTACACATAATTCACATAGTATCCCATAATGCAAAGCATACTTGCACAGTGAGACCACCTTAGATATGTCATTAATGTTATATGCCTATACACATGCGTGCTGTGACAGTATATCAACATAACTATCCCCTGCTATGGCACGTCCTTGTTGGACATACCCTACCACTGACGGTGGGTTGTATGGAATTGTTCTGTTTAACGCCCTCATGTACCATCCCTTGTGGTGTCTGTGCTGTGTACCTTGTGTCCCACTGCTGGACGTACAGTTTCTACAAGCGTTAGTATACTCAGCAGGACATCACTACATAAATACCTTTCCCCACTTTATGCATTGCAGACACGTTTAATTAATGCAAACCTGGCTATACATACAGTAAAACTAATTAATACAGATCATGCTATACATAGCCTTACATATCGGGTGTTCTACATACCTTGTTATCGTTACGGCGTTTCGTTTCTATCTCTCTCACAGTGTTTCAACTGGTATTCGGTATGAGCATATGGTTTGAATGTCTGCCAAGTCATCCTTATATACGTCGATACCTGTAACATGTGGATTCATCCCGCCAATTGGTGTTCCTAAGTGACTAATTACTTGCATATCAGCTGTGCAGCTACTCCATTCGCCAATTACGTGGCAACAGTGGGGTATAATTGAATTCACCACTTGGGCGTTGCCTATTTGCCCTACCTTTGGGGAGACGGTCTGTATTGTGTTTTGTTATGTGTAATTGCAACTGCTATGCATGGAGACAAGTATACTTTGGATTCATGTCCCCCGTGGATTGTGTGTGACAGGTAGAGTATTTGGTTCAACATGTGGGTGTACCTGTCATCCCAACGTCTAATAACGGAGTATTGCACACAAAACCTGTAACATGGCTGTTTGTTCCATTATACAACGCCTGCAATTTTGAATGATGCCTTTAATTGTGTCTCTCACACGGTATGTTGAGGGTTCTGCAGTTGTAATTGACTGACTGGATGTTTGTGCTGCTATTACAGTCTGTATTGCTTTAGTTTCTAGTGTGGGGGATGTCGGTGGGTGTACGTAGCATATACAGGTTTGTGGGCCTTGCATTTCTACATAATCCGTATATATGTGTGTGGGCTCCGTCCCTCATTAGAGAGCTAACAGTTAGTAGACTTATGTTACGGGATTGTACTTTGGGCCGTTGTTAATTGGTTTCTATATCGTCTGCAGGTGAGCTTGCTAATTGTATACCTCCGTAATTGCAGTGATATATCAAAGGATATGTGTAAGTGACAGCTATCCCTTGTATTTCTGTCCCAGATATTTGCAGTCATTGTGGTTGTGTTGGTAAAAGAGCCTGTTTGCCATGGGTTGCCACCTTTTCATATGGTCATTGTTGGACACTTGCGGGACACACAGCGGTGTTTACAGACCAACATGTAGCCACAGTCAGTACACAGGTTAGCACATACTTTTATCCTCAACACATACCTATTGTTGTGGGACTTTGGCTACTTTTCATATAGCATGTAACATTTACGTTGCTTACATACAGGCATAAATATTAAATATGACTATTACATTATATATGGGACATATTTATGTCCTACCATCTCGGACATTTGCCCTTTGTACTGTTTTATGTCAGGACACACCTGCCCAAGGTGGGGCTGTCCCTCCTACTGTGGGACAGGTAGTAACCGTATGCCTATGGCTAGCTATACCCACATCTACCGTACTGATCTGCCTCTGACTTGGCACTAACAAACACATGTTGTGGACACACACACACACATTACAGTCACACGGAGACGCACACGGCACCCTCAATGCACACTTACACAGACTACGGCACTCATAAACACAGTTGAACACAGTACCTACGTGGACCGCAACACCGGCAGCAGTGACTAAATGTCCCTTCATAACATCATACTATTACTCGCGGCTGTACTGTTCCGGTACTGTGTTCTATCGGTCTTTCAGCCTCATGGTTAGGCATGTCGGTATGTTACACATTCCATGGTTGGTGGCATCCTATTTATTTGTACCTCCAAGGTGTTATGAATGTCGTTGAACTATCTATTATATTTGCAGATATCGCTGAATCCATCTATATCACCATATATCACTCTATTACCCTTTCTATCTGTATTATATATATGCATATGTGTACATATATATATATATATATATATATATATATATATATATATATATATATATATATATATATATATATATATATATATATATATATATATATATATATATATATATATATATATATATATATATATATATATATATATATATATATATATATATATATATATATATATATATATATATATATATATATATATATATATATATATATATATATATATATATATATATATATATATATATATATATATATATATATATATATATATATATATATATATATATATCTGGCGGAGAATGGGACAGGCACACAGCACCACCATATGCTGTAAGGCTCATGTACTGTTCAGGTGTTGGCATTCCGTGTTCCACTAGCTGTTGTGTTTACAATGTTTGAGGGCTGCCTATGTAGGAGTCACACATTGGGCCACCTATACATTACAATTTACAGGTGGTCATGTTTGTGTGCCATCCATTTTACTGTGTGTGCAGTTGGAGAGGTGTCAGTCCGTAGGGGCCTACACTGTCAGAGTATGTGCTATTCGTTCCCTCTTTGCCAAGGCGTAGGCATATTGGGCATGACTCTGTCTGCCTACTGGGGCTGGCACAGTGTGTTCATGGTCTGAATCCCTCTGTGCCTGTAATGGCCTTGGCAATTGCGGTGGGCTATGAGTGCCTTCACCATTTTGTCCCTGCTGCAGCTGCTTCTGCAGGATCATATTATGTAGCATGGCACATACTATGACGATGTGGGCACATGTGTCTGGAGAGTACTGCAAGGCTCCACCAGATGTATCCAAGCACCGGAACTGTGATTTCAGCATCCAGAACACACGCTCTATGATGATTCTGGTTTGTGCGTGTGCCTCATTATGGCATTCTTGCATGGGTGTGTGTGCATTTCTGATGGGAGTCATCATCCATGGCTCCAGTGCATAGCCAGCATCCCCCACAAGATGGCCATGTGGGATGTCCCCCCTGACAAATACCTGATACAGCTGTGAGGCATGCCAGATATGGGAGTCATGGTAGCTTCTAGGGCTGCCAGCACACACATCCATGATAATGCCCTGAGCATTGCACATGACCTGGCAGTTGATGGAGTGGAATCCCTTGCAGTTTATGTAGCGCCTACCATGCTCACTGGGTGGGGACTTGATTTGTATGTGCGTACAGTCTATCGCACCCAGTACCTCCGGGTAGTGTGCCACATGTTGGAAGTGGCGCATATTGCTGGCCAACCCCTCCTGAGTTTGGGGGAAGTATATCTGCTCATTGGCATGTGGTAACATGGCATCCAGGAACTGGTGTAGTACCCTGGATGCTGATGCCTGTGAGATACCCATTATATATCCAGTTGGCCTTTGAAAGGTACCTGTGGCCAGTATTCGCAGGCTTACACATACCTTCGTGTCCACTGGGATGGGTTCCCCTCTGTTGTTTCTGGTTCTCAGGCATGGCCGGCACAGCTCCACTATTTGCTGTAAGATGTCCCTGTCCACCTTGTAATGCTCTACTATCTCCAGGTCATGTAGCCCCTGGTAGGTTACCCTTGGTCTGAACACTCTCCTTCTCCTCCGAGGCCTGCGGTGGTTGTCGGCATCATCCTCCACAACACCGTCAGTCTCTAACACATGCTGATGAATCACAGCTATGGCAGCTCCCAACATGTACATTTTAAAAGTTCCCCGTGTGTTTACACCTATGGTGCAGTGTTTAGGAATACACAGGTGTGTGTTGGGTGCTTTCACACTTTATACTATTGTGCTGTGAACACCGATGATGTCATAGGGTGTGTATGTACGATCGTAGCTACAGGGTATCTTATGTGTTTTACTGCCGGAACTACTATTGTGGTGCCTTTGGTGTTGAATTACATTTGCCTGCCGTGGATTACCTCTTGACTTTCCCTTTCCATCTCTGCACGTTGCACCTACCATTTTCTGGCGTGCATCCTGCAGCCTACATTCATTTGTACTTTCCTGGACCTGGCGTATCTTGCGTTATGTGTGCTACTGCCGGTCTGCTGTCGGCTTGCTTTGCTCTGCTGTGTCAGGTCTCCTATCTTTGCAATCCAATACCTCCCCTCCTTTCTTTGCATTCCAATGCCTCCCCTATCCTGTTTTGCAGGTTTCTGCAAGCAGACTTGTCAGCTGCTGTTGATTGGCCATCGTGGGTTGATTGGTGTTGATTGCTCATTAGTACTCCAATTACCCTACTTCAGCATTTCCTTCTTTTCTTCCCCTGACCTTCCTGTTTGTGCTATTGTTTGCGGCGTCGTCCGATTACTGGGTTTCGGACGTTTTCATCCCCGTACACATGCGCTTTGGGGCACCATGTGTGCTCTCAGCTAAACGATTCTATACCTTCCTCCCCACCCCTGTCCTGCAGCTTTGCTTAGCAATGGACAGGCCAGATTTGCTTTGCTCCAATGTGCTTACTGCTACAGTGGCACACCCCTCTGCTGATGTCATGTATCTCCTCTGAGCCACTCCTCGGTGTTATACCGCTGCGCCATATGGTACAACCTTCATCCGGCGGGACATTTGCGATTCAGTATTATCTGCCTCATTTGCATGGCATTGACTACTAATTCATAGTTACCGTGCCGAACACTATCGCAGGCCCTTAGTAACCCTTGCACCTTGGTTGTGGTGTTCCATGCCTACCATTGTGTATTATGCTGTAAACCTGATTTCTATTACGTTGCGATTTTATGACATTTTTATATTATTTCTTTATGTTACAGCTTCCGCACATGCCCCGCGGTTGTGCTGTGCGTTACTGTGGACATGACATTAAATGTTGTTATTTACATGTTGTGCATCTTTTCTTATGCCATTGGCTGTGTATTTCACCATTGGCATATGTTAACGTTGTGATACCTGGGTCTGGCCCTCTTCCATAGCTCCGATGTTCTGTTTGGGAAAATGTCAATCGTGTTTTTTGGTTTACATTTCCGTGGGCTTACGCTACGCCTGCACCACTTCATGAATCACTATATGCCTTCATTTGCATGGTGTGACACTGCACATGGGGTGATTAGCATACCTAAGCCGGGGGCTGTGCAGTTCTGGCATACGCTGGTAGTGCACGTGGAATTGGATCGCACCTGAATCGCTCAACGGCCATATTTGGCATTATATCACCTACGCTATGCCTGTGCCTGACGCAAGCTTCATGAATCCCGGGGATTATCTTTTAGATCACCAAACTGACATGTTTTAGCTCTGTTTCTCAAGTCAGTTATATAAGCTGCAAATGTTTCCCCTGGTTTCTGAGCTCTTGTGTAAAACAAATTCCTCTCTAATATAACATTCATCTGGGAGTTGCACATTTCTCTAAACTTGCGCTTCAAACATTTGGGGTCTTCCCTTGATTCATCTTTTACAACAATATGATGGTCTGCACCTTCTCCTTCATACACTGTTGGTGCATACACAAATGAATGCTCTCCTTCTATGGTTTCAGATCTTGCTAGATTTATCAAAATGAATGCCACGGTGCATGCATCTCTATCTGTATAAGCTGCTTGTATGAAAATATTGTACTCTTGCTCAAATATTCTCCAGTTCTCTGCAATATTCTGAGCAAACAAAAATGGTAAGGTTTTCGAAATCTGTCTGCCATATTAACACATAAAGTAAACAAAAAAGCACCAGCGTTGCAAGTCCACAGAACTGTTTAATGAGTTACAAAAAATAATAAAACAATGTTAAGCACTTTCATCAACAAGTATGACTTCTTCAGAACAAAGAACCAGTCAAAGAAACAAGTTTAAATACACAATGTCTGTTGGCCATTGGTTCTAATCCAATCAATTCTAACAATAAAAATTCACTGCTCATGAAAATATAAATAATTAAAACTGAAGTATTTTTTACAAAATTAGAATTAAAACATTAACTCAAAGCCACATTGACCACAAGAAATATTGTAAATGCAATAATCTATTACATTGTAAACATAATATATAATAAAATACCAATTTATAATTGGTTTACTTTCAAAATTCCTGCAATGTATGATAATATTATTAAACTAAATCCGCCTTTTCCTTGAGAATAGGCATTATAGTTATATGCTCATTTAATCCTGGTGGAAAATCCACGGCTAGCCTTAACTGCCACAGAAGCTCTTTTTTGTGTAGTACATTTTGCCAGTCTCCACCTTTCAATTCAACAGTTACAAATTCAAGAACAGCAAACTTAAAACGTAAAATTAATGCAAGAAATACTATGGTTATATAGGGCTTTGGTATCTTTTTTATTTTTGATGTCATAAAGGTGCTCATATATCCTGGTCTTGAACATTCTCTCTGTCTTCCCTACATAGAATGAAGAACAGGTATTACACCTAGCTATATATATCAACTTGCTAGAACAGCAATTGCCACTTTTTAAAAAAACATGGGCAGGATTCACGAAGCCTCCATGTAAGAGATACATGACTTACACGGAGGCTGCAGTTAAACAGTGTGATGCCAGCATGTCATGCATATGCATGAGGGCATGCTGAATCACACCAAAGGCTAACACGGTCCGTGGAAGACAGTAGGTGGTGTGTCCATAGGCCGAGCCCTGCAAGTGAACACGCCCCCAGAAGAGTAAAATTGCCCAAAGTAAACACCCACGACAGAGGCCATGGAAATGTGAATAAACACAACACAACACATGCCCCCACAGACTATGAACATAAAATATATAAATGAACATGTTATATATTTTTTTTAAATCGTAAAGATGTTTGCCTGTGAGTGCGCTCGTTTGCGCGGGCGTTCCCGTAGCTTAGCCACAGTTAGCAGTCAGTGGAAAAGCATATAAGAACTAAATATGCAAAGTAAGCAAAGAAGCAATAGCGTAGCGGTAGAAACGTCGGCTGAAGGGAAGGCATTCATGGTTCGAGCTCCCACATCACCAATTTTTATTTTTAGTAAAATAAGCATGAAACAAGTCCCTGACAAACATGTACACATATAAATCATAGTTTATGTAAAATGTAATGAAATAGTCCATTTATTTTGAAGAAATGTGAGATAACAAAACAATAAAAAATGCGAGATGTGCCTATAGCTGAGCTACAGTTTAACAAGGTGAGTGCATCTGCCCGTAGGTGAGCAGTGGTTTAACAGGTTTAAAATGAGTGCCTGTAGGTGAGCAGTGGTTTAACATGCTGAAACTATGTGCCCCTAGCTGAGCTGAGCGTAATATGCATGCTAACAGCCAAATGAAGCGTAAACCAGCATACCACGTTTGCGCGAAGCTGCGCACCGTGCCAACAAGCTAACTGACGGGCAACATTGAGCAAGCCGTATCAAAACTGCCTTTACACAGACACGCCCCTCAGCCTGTCTAGACAGTCATAAAAAATAAAAAGCAGTGGTCAGGTTCGAGCCCAGGATACTATGCACCATAGTCAAGATACTGAACCACTAATCCATGACAGCAGCACCTATAAATGCAGTAATAGCAAATATATAGGAATTAATACAAAGTGGAGCATGACAAAGCAGGTCTTGTGAAGTTGATACAATTCCAAAATGGCCAATCACAGATATGTGCGGGAAAAACGGCATATATAAGCCCCATAGGCGGGAATACACAGCATAAATGATTGTAAAACTAACTTGCAGCCAGAATGTCAGGAGTAGGTGAGGGTAGTTGCTTTTGAGCACAGAGGTGGGGCATTGAGGAGTCCAGATACATGGTCTGGCTCCTAGTCCACAATCATGAGGCCCAACTCATGCAGGGCCAGGTCCTGTGGGGAGCATATAGGGCTGAGGCGTTGGACCGGTTGGCTCATGATCTCACCAGTGCCACAGGGATTCCAAGGACTGGTGAGCAGGTTCGTCACCACCATGCGGACCTGAAGAGACGCAAGCAGGACCAATTGTACCTTTGGATCCAGGAGGCCCGGCAAATGCCCAATGCCCCACTACTGAGTAAGTTACATTTAATTATGTATGTAAGAAATTAAACTAGCTGATATTATGGAGATGTGTATTCCAATATTACTTCATTTATATTACAGCTGCAGGTGTTCGTTCTGCGAACCGCAGAGCCTATGGCAATAGGCTGGTGCGGTTGCGCCACCAGGCAGGTCAGTAATCCTCTCCCAGTAACTGTAAAGAAATATAAAAGTATGACAGTTGGCAAAAGAGTGCAGTGTAGTCACTAAGTAATAGAATGCGCAAGTAACAGTGTAAGAGTGTTTGCAAGTATTGCTTGATTACAAAAGTGTGTTGCAGTCTGTAATCCAAACAGTAAATGAAAATGTCTGAAATAAAGTCTGAAATAAAGATGCCCCACCTGTAATATAATAGTACACAACCTGCAGCAGGCTGAAAAGTACAGCTGCAGAAGATGAGCAAATCACATGTGTGAAATATACCCCTGTTGAAATACTGAAACATGACAGAAGTGAGATTGCTGGAAAGAATTGTAATAACTACAGGTAAAACATGTCAATAAAGCCAAGAAGTAAGTACCATCCTGAATAGTAAAATGAAAACAAGTGAGAGAGTGTGAGAAAGATTTATGAATCCACCAATAAAGTAGTAATAACCCCTGAATAAAGTATACTGCAGTCAGTACAGAATGAAATGAATGTGAGAAGCAAAACCAAACAGCGAAATCTGTTCAAAGTGTTGCTGCAGCTGGAATGTGTATCCCAAAATCTGGATATGTTGCTCTCAGTCTGCAATATGCAGCTAGTATGATTGTCTGACATACCAAACATCCACAGTTGTCTATAGCTATATAAAGCAAATGTAGCACGATGATGTAGCTTAAAAAAGCCAGATATGAATGTGTATGAAGAACAATAAAATGTATATTGATGTAGCAGTAACAGTCCTATCATCAAATTGAAGTAGTTATCATATAGGAAACTGTAGTTAGAACAGTAGTGTGTATATATGTGCAGCTATTAGAAATGTACAGCATACGTATTGGTATTCGAAGGTGTTAATATTATTTTCTTCACCCCACCCTATATCCACATATAACCCATTCCACGTGGAAATGGTATGTGCAATCACAATTAACACCCCTGGACATTTGTCCTGTTGAGTCATAAATATTTGCATGTCCATTGATGCATCTGCCCTGTTCATACATCCAAACCTGATGGCCTGTTGCCATCAATCAACCCTGCATGTTGTTGGACTGTGTATTGCTAGTCAAATTATGCATGTGTTATGCTCGCTGTTCAATGGTGTGAATATCTGGGTGTTTGGTTAATGGGAATGCTAATGCATGCTGTTACAACTAATTGCGAATGGTATTATATGTTACTAACCCAAACTGTCATGACATAATGCAAAACATAGGACGACAGGGAAGGTGGGTTCCAGCGGACCCACCTCTCCCACCTCAGCTGGCGAGTGCACCTGGCACTAGTGCCCAGCCTGGACCCTCCTCCGGTGGCCCTGTGCCACCTGCGGGTGGAAGTGCTGCAGGGGATGGGGCCCCTCCCCCTCTGCAAGCATGGCCGGAGGAGAACCACCACTCACCATCCGTAGCGTCCGGCTGTGGTGCATAGGGAGATCCGGGACTCTGTTCTTGGGCCCCTACGCCAGCTTGAGGCACAGGTGGCACAACTTACGGGCATGCCTGTTGCCCGGCCTACACAGCCCCCAGCACAGCCCCGTCCTGGGCAGTGAAGGAACAGTGGCAATTGCCCATGGGTGGGGATATCAGTTCCACTGTTGCCATCTGTGGGCTCATGGTCTCTGGATATCCAAACATCCGTCCCCATCAATTGTGTAACCCCCCCCACACGTGTCATACACCACCCCTGTATGCGTCTTGTTTGTCTTGTCTGTTGACCTACCCAACCTACCTCCCCAGCTATACTGACTTCCTTCACCTGACATACCACTCTCAACTGAAAAAAAAAAAAAAAAAAGGGAACTCTGTACCCACAAAAAAATTACGCCCCATACATAGCTGCCCATTCCGCATACATGTCTGCTGGACATGGAAACTATCAATTACAATTGGCTGTACAACAAGTATTATTGTTGTCCTGACACCTCTCTCAGAGGTGGAAGGTTTCAAATGTCACACCAAATTAGATACATATGCACAGCTGTTGCTGATGAAGAAATGGGCAGCTATGGGCCTTACCTACATCCCTCCTGCAAATCCCAAGCTTGTTTCCCTACTGTCTTACCCTCTTTTTGTCCCCTTTTTCACCACTTTCCTGTCTCCCCATTTTCATTTCTTTCAATGAAAATAGCGCAGGTGTGCGCCAGAGTAAGCACTGTTAAGCGGTTGTAAGCGGGTGTGCACATGTATGCGTGGAGCTAAACGCCAGTGTGCATGGGTAAGCTCCGTGCAAACCAGCGCTAACCCGGTTACAACTGCTTAAATGTGCCTTAGTCGCTATGATTGACAGGTCCTGTAGTCAGTTCAAAAGCAAAATAAAATCCCATTGTCAGTCCCGAACCCAGGACCTTGGAAACAGTAGTCTGCATGACCTACCACTAAGCCATGACTCTTATACAAGAACATGTTGCTAAAATCAATATATCATGTAATAGTATGAATGAATGTAAAGGGAATATAGGATGTGTAGTACACAAAGCATGTCATTTAGAATTACTGTCAAAACTAGTGGATTTCCATAATAGTAGTGTGTGAACAGAAACAGCCATGCTAGTTGGTAGCTCGTAGGTAATAATGTCAGTTAATGTACATATATAAATGTATGTATATTTACATATATATATATATATATATATATATATATATATATATATATATATATATATATATATATATATATATATATATATATATAGTTGTAGGTGTCAGTGTGCATACACACTTACTACAGGAAACAGGAGAGAGGAATGGAGAAATGTGAATCTACAACACAGCCTGAATCATGAGAGAGATACTAACCTTTACACTCACAGAACAGTGTCCACAGAATACCAGCATGGTCCCCGCCCTTACAATCTGAAAGTGCAACGCCTATCCCACATACCCTTTTATAGCACTGTCCTGAAATCACAGTGAGAACTGCAATCAGTACACAACTGGCTGCATACAATTAGCAAATGCTGGCTTACAATTGGTGCAGAGGCCATCACATGGACTTATGCAGATACCTACAAAAGCATCCTGTACTCACACTCCACCCATGCAATATGTTCATTGCACTGTCTGGAGGCAGACAGAGAGAGAGAGAGAGACAGACAGAGACAGAGAGAGAGAGAAAAAAAAAACACAAACAACAACACACGGTACACACACTGAGTCTAAGCTGTCAGCAGTGACAGTAGCAAGCCATGCCAGCAGCAGCAGGAAGCAGTAGTAGCAGTAACGGAACCAGCTGCGACAAACACAGGTAATGTAAAGTAGCAGGTTAATAGTCTGCATAATGTGAACCCTCCATATGTGTCATAGGTCTGTATCTATAGGTATGTCCATGTGATATGTTGTGTGCACGTAGTTCCACCAAAAGGGGATGACTATACATTACATGTCAGTCAGTGTTAGGCCATGATCCCGGCAAAAGTTTTCTGTTGCAGTGAGGCCTGTCTGTAGGATGTGTGTGTCAGCTGGTGTAACGACTATGGCGCTTAGTTAGCAGTCATCTGGAAACTTTGTCATCCACAACCCACACATGTTCGTTTTTACATCTGAGAAATAAATGCCAAACAAGAGGGGTCCTAGGACAGAGGCCTGTGGGATACCACATGTGACTGGCATTGAGTCTGACATGGCTCCTACAATATCGATATTATGGATTCTGTATGTCAACCAGTGTGCAACCCATCATGTGACATATGTAGTAACATGTGAGCTAATGAGCTTGTCTATGATGCCTGAGTGGAGTACTGTGTTGAAGGCCTTAGGCAAGTCCAGGTAGGCTGTATGGATTGCGTTGCCCTCATCAATGGCTGTAGTGACTGTTTTGAAAGGTCATCCAGGTTCAAAAGGTTCAAGTGTTCAGGTACATATCCTGTAGTACGGCCAAGGTTAAATATCAGTCTTATATGCGGTTGTATATCCTCTTGGAGTTCACGTAGCACACATCCAGGGATACCATCAGGTCACATTGATGCTGTGTGTTCTGCTTTGCTGAGGGTGGCCCTCACCTGGACATGTGAGATGATAGGGAGGTTACATTCAGCTGTGATAAGTATTTCTACTTGTGGGTGAGAAGGAGGGGGGATACATGCACCGAACCTGTCTGCAAGAATGTTGCCAATATCTGTGTGCTCGGTGAATGTTAAGTAGGTGTGTATTAACTCAGTGCATATCTGAGATGCTTGGTCCATATGTGTAACATAACTGAAGAAGGCCTTGTGGTTATCTATAGTGTTCTTGGCCATTTCCCTCCCAGAGTAGGCCGTGGATGTTGTTATGAGAGACCGTAGCTTATTACCAGTGCTGACCACAGATGCATTCCCTTAATGTGAATCTGCTCTGTCCTGCAGTAGCCTCCTTCTATTGTTATACAATCTGCCTTTGGCTGGGGTCCACCGGACAGGATGCCTAACCTTTGTGCATAGGGTCTGGGTTAGAGATGTGTGTGCATGTTCCATGCAATCTTTGGGATGTCCGTGGGAAGCATTCACAAAGGGGTCAGCAGTGTGGGTTGTGGCTTCCACTGGCCCAGTGGGCTGCATGGATACCATCTCAGTCCTAACAAGTGAATAACTGTCTAATCACATACATATCACAGTAGTCTACTGTGCTGGTGGTGGTGGTGGGATATGTATATCCAGGCCGAGTAACTTGTGTCCAGATCACACTAGTGGATGGCGTTCCACATACAGTACCTTGGTATGAACCCCCAGAGTGAGGTTGTGCATTGGACCTGTCGCAGTGTGCTGACCGATGGGGCATGCTACTATGTTGTATGGAATGTGGCAGGTATTGTTGCACAGGTGTTGGCTGAGCACTGATATCTGGCCATGTACTTGTGTATCCACCAAGAGACACACACATGCTACATATGGGAGTAGTAGTATATCACTACAGTTGAGTAGCATGTATAGTATGTGTGCCATATATTGCTGACATAGTCTGCTGATATCCTGTTTGTGTTCTCTTCCAGGGAGATGGCGCGTCAGCGTAATCCCGCCTACTCTGCAGCAGAAGATGAGGAGATACACCAGAGCCTGGTGCGGGATTATGACATACTGTTTTCCCGCACCAGCCAGAATCAGCAGGAGAGGGCTGCACTGTGGCAAGACCTTGTCCGTAGGGTAAATGACATTGGCATGCATAATAGGACATATGAGCAGGTATGACATCACTGCAGTGATTTAATCAGAAATGTCCATCAGCGTGCGTCGGATATCCACAGGTAACAGGTTGCCACAGGAGGTGGGGTGGCCACACATCCCCCCCTCACCAGACTGGAGGGGCTACTCCTAAGTGTTGTGGCTCCAGCCCCGGAACAGCAACAACAATACACCTGCATCATGATGGAGGCTGGATCCACACAGCAGCATGACATGGAGCATGCAGGTAATATGCCATATGCACACTTGACTGTTCTGTTCACTGTTAGTTTATGCATGTGTAAGGTGTGTCCATGGTATGTAGCTGTCAACATAGTATGTAATTGTGCAGGTGTGATATTGGCAATATCAGCAGCTGACGTGTGAAAGGCAACTGGTGTACTACTGCACTGTATCATATGCAGTATCAATGGCACAGTTGTGCCCACTGACATTAATCTCCTCATTTCTGCAGGTCCCTCCAGTGTTACAGCAAGGCAGGCCATCCATGCTGGTGAGTGTGTTTAACAATACCTATAATAGTCCTGATAGTGCTAGTAATACTAGTGTAACTCAGTAGTGCAATGTGTGTCTACTGAGGGGTGTGAATGTGTGCCTGTTTCCATGTGTGCATGTGTGCATGTGTGCCTGTGTCCATGTGTGCATGTGTGCCTGTGTCCACGTGTGCATGTGTGCATGTGTCCACGTGTGCATGTGTGCATGTGTACACGTGTCCACGTGTGCACGTGCCCATGTGTGCATGTGTGCATGTGTGCCTGTGTCCACGTGTGCATGTGTGCATGTGTGCATGTGTCCATGTGTGCATGTGTGCATGTGTGCATGTGTACACGTGTCCACATGTGCACGTGTCCACATGTGCATGTGTGCATGTGTCCATGTGTGCATCTGTGCATGTGTGCATAAGTGCATCACTGGCAACATTTTGTGGACACTGTAAACTGTGTTTCCTGTCTTCCTCCCACAGGTTCTGGTGCTGCTCTGGTGTCCTGCAGCAGGGAACCCGAATCTGGTGCCACAGGTACTGGTAATGATGATATCTGTGTAATGGCACAGGAAGGTGTGTCAGGGTCCGCCATTGGTCAGCCAATTGACAGTACACAGCTGTCATCCCCATCATTGCGCACAGTCATCCTGCCAGTACATCCTATGTCACCATTGTCCCTAGGTGATGGACAGGATACAGTGGGCATTGACCAGGGTAATGTGGTATCTGTGGCACATGCTTCCCCACACAGCAGCCATGGGCAGGGTCCTGCGATGGTACCACACAGACAGTTGCCCATGGGTTCTTGTGGGAGCATCCGTGGGCGTACTGCCTCTGGCAGACGTGCCCAAAGAGGTCTGTCAACCTCAGCTATGTTTCGGGCTGTCATGCAGGCACAGTCGTGTATGGAAAGGTACACCAGACAGGGTCTGAGGGAGCTGAGAGCATGTCGCAATGACTGACAGTATGCGTGACATCTCGGATGCTATCCGTAATTTCACTGATGACATAGACTGACATTGTGGGGACATATTACAGCAGTTCCACAACAACATGTCCATGAGCCAGGGCAATGGTGGGCGGTTGCGGCATTGATGTGGCTGTATGCCAGCAACAGCAGCAGCTGGCAGTCGGCGCGGATGACAACAGGCCCACGCTTGCCCCCATAGTGCCAGCAGCAGCCCCAGCAATGCTGTGTCGGTGCTGTTATCAGAATGCCCCAGGAGACCATGTGTACGTGGCTCTGGACAGTCCCAACAGGGACCTGTGTCCAGTCAACACACTCCCGCTTCTGATGACAGTACCCAGTCTGGCTTAGTACTGGATACGGTCCGTAGCACCCCTGCCAGGCACAGGTACCGTGTCCATGCCCACAGACACTGATCTGTATGACCTGCCAGGTGCAGTCTGTGGCTGTCCACAAACCGCTGTATATGGCAGCCATGAGGTGGAACTGTGTGCGTGCATACACACACATGCGAAATGTTAACACCTAGGGATACCACATACATGCACACACTGCACCAACAGTGCCCCACCCTGTACTGCTGTCCCTCACCAACACACATACACAAACATGTCAATTGGTGGTATCAGTGGCAGACTCAGGCATACCTAATTCACACCCTGTGCATATGATGAAACTGTGCCACCTCCTGCAATCTCCAACATCAGTGCAGGAACAGGTAAACATGTTGCTGATGCACAGGGTGACTACATAGAAGTGTATTAGTAGTATCATGTTGGTAACAGTACAGTGTGCTGATATGACTGTGTGTATATCCCAGCATGCCTGATGCAGTAACCGTATGACTGTCCTGAATTGTTACCTGCACCCATAGTGCGTACCAAAGTGTAACAGCTGCACATTATTGCATACCCGTGGTAAGGATGTCAACAGATAGCCACATACATGGGTAGCACAGGGGGGAAGCTAATGCAAGTAGTGATACGCAATGATGGACATGTACAGTAATGGTGGCAAGTTGCCCACAACGACTATGCAATGTGGATGTTTGTGCATGTTGATATGTGTGAAGTACCAATGTAATCCAAATCACAATTAGCTATGACATAATATCAGTTCTACCATGGGCAACTGCGCTGTGCATTCCTGGGTACATGTTGATAGTGCCTACATATTTGCACTGTTACCTACTGTTAGTGTTACCCCTTCTTTGTTGTACAATGGACTACTTCCAGCCCTGCTTACTGTAGCTTTGTTTGCATGCATGCTCGTTTGGGGTTCCCTGGAACACTGCTTCCACCTGCAATGCAGAGTTACAGTGCTTCTGTGGACTCCTAGTGACATCTGCATAGTGTACGATACGTATGTCAAGTTTACACATGACAGAACGTCACTGTCTGTCCTGTTCGCATGCACGTTGCCTGTGACACATCGCCCATGTCTTACCTGGCATTTCCCACGTGTGCAGTCATATATGCCAGTGCTATGAAATCAGTAGCAGTACACCCACACATACACACCTTCAGTATGTTGTTCCCCATTGGCCCTATGTGTTGGTAATCACCATGGCAATCACACTACTAGGGTAGCATGTGCAAAGGTAACCTGTGAATCACCTCTATGGTCCAGTTGTGGTTTATGTGAGTCATGTGGAAATGTCACAGCTGCCACATGTATGCAGTCAACCATCACCCCTGGCCAGGAACATACAACACATGTGTGGGATGCCACCACATAGCCAATCTGGGGACTGAGCACTCTGAACCCAGTAATGCCATACCCTGTCAGGTGGCATGACATACTACAGTGACTACAATACCAGTCAGACATAGACCCGCACTGACAGCAATCTGAACACACTTGGGCATACTTGGAGACTCAGAATAGCATCTTGCCTGAGCATCACACACCTCTGCAGCTGGCACACAGGCATACGTTACGTCGGAACAGAGCACATGCCACACATGGCACACACATCCCATGTGCCACACACTCACAGCCTGTAGGGCTACACAACACACCTGCTACAGATGTGTCAGGTACCTTTCTTGGTCGCTGCAGTGGGGTCCCACTCAACAGGCTGTACATGGTGAAGGTCACAGTGATATGCCTGTGGGGCACTATGGTCCACCACAAAACACATGTATACAGGTCAGTCAGAGGCATGGACACATATGACTCAGTCATTCACCATGCCACTATGGATGACCTGAGACATACCTCCCTGGACTACATGATAGGGAACATAGAAGGGATCTCTCAGCATGTGGCATGGGCCAGTATGAGCCTGATCTTGGTTGCCATCATACCCTCACCAGGTATGCTACCACTATATGTAGGAAGGGCGTTTTATGTCTACATTCTGCTCAATCTCCAATGTCATTCATAGGGTATAAACTGTCTGTCAATGTGTGCTTACATGCTAAGGAAGCCACAATGATTTGCGAGGGGCAGCTTGCACGTGACACCCATGGGCCAATGTATATTGGTGAAGCCCCTTGATACACACATAGTGCTTTATGCTGCAGGACACGGATTACATAGCCACCTCTGCGGGTATCACACAGGATAGGACACTAACAGTGATGCTACACAACACCAGCAGTGTACACCGCAAGATGCATGCACTGGACACTGTCCTCAACACGGTGAACTGCAATATCTGTGCAGTACCAGAGTCCTGATTCACGGCTCACAGGTGCAACCCATCACTGCCAGGTTATACCTCATACCATGCCTGTCATCCCCGACACATGTAACACACATGGACAAGGGGGTGGTATCCCAAGGCACCACAGATACACACACCTCCAGGTTGTTGTCACAGCACAAAGCATCAGGGCCTATTCATGTGCAGCTAACAGTGTGTCGGACTGCCTTCTGGTTCATAGCCTGGCACACACAACCCTCCCATACACAGAAAACCCACCTATCCTCCATAACAACACTGGCAATATGACAGTCTCAAGAACTGTCTTTATATGGCTGGACTGCATCCAGCCAAACATTGTGCGTGAGCATTACTGTAGCTACAACACACTAGTTGAAGGGTTCCCAGCATGTGGTCACTGAATTGCAGTGGAATAACATGTTACCACTCCCACAACAGGTGGGAACATGCAGCACCTGTACATCGACTACATGTAGACTATATGGTCTAGACCAGATGTGTATCCCCTGCTGTAGGTATTTTACCATATACACCCACACTGTATAGACACATACCGCGTGAAGCCCCTGCACAGTAAGACACAGTCATATTGTTATGCATTGCAAATACCATTTATCCACTCGAGGCACGTGTCAGACATGGTAACTACTGCAGGTCACAGGTATTTATGTGTATGTGTCACACACATACATCATGTGTGCATTGCCATTGCTGGTTTAGGCAATGGCATGCATTGTTATGCACAAAGACCCACACAAGGTCATAATGTGTGACACAACCACACGTGGCAGTTGTGGGTTTCCAAAACATACCTATCTGTACTCTGACAATGGTAATAGACCCAGTAGCGGAGCGCACTATTGGCATTACTGGCCAACTAGCGCTGTTTGGCTGTGCTGATAGTGTGGTGACATCCCCTGTGTTTACTGGGGGAATATGCAGCATCTGGTGTATTGTAGTATTTGCCAAAAGGATCTGTTCTTTCACACTTGCAATTACACACACCCTACTACCCCTCACACACTTGCCATTTAAAGGATTCATATTCCTACCTAACTATGTCACGACACGTGAGAGAGACGCATTAGCGAAGCACACTATTCGGATTACTATGAGGTTCCTCTTCTCTAGCTGTACTTATAGGGTGCTGACATCATCAGTGTTTGGAAAGGGTAATGTGCATCATGCAGTGTGATCTCCTGATTGCCAAAACTAACATGTTTTTATACAGAATTGCAAACACACAAACTCCCCACATCCAAACACACACACACTTGCCATTTGCAGGTTTCAAACCCCTACCTAACTATGTTATGACACTTGAGAGAGACGCTTTAGCGGAGTGCGCTATTCGGATTACTGGGAGGTGTTCCTTCTCCAGCTGTATGTATAGAGTGCTGACATCATCAGTGTTTGGAAAGGGTAATGTGCATCATGTAGTGTGATCTCCTGATTGCAAAAAAGCACATGTCTTTCAGTTAGAATTGCACACAAACAAACTCACCACATCCAAACACACACACTTGCAGGTTTCAAACTCCTACCTAACTATGTTATGACACTTGAGAGAGACGCATTAGCAAAGTGCGCTATTCGAATTACTGGAAATTGTCTCTTCTCCGCTGTACTTATAGGGTGCTGACATCATCTGTGCTTAGCTAGGGGAATGTGCATCCTGTAGAGTGCTTTCACAGTTGCCAAAAGGGACATCTCCCTCACACAGACTTGCATACACACTAACCCCCCTCCACACACACTGGACAGTTGCAGGATTCAAACCCCTACCTAACTATGTTATGACACTCATGACAGACACATTAGCAGAGCACGCTATTTGAATTACTGGGAGGTTTTCCTTCTCCTGCTGTACTTATAGGGTGCTGACATCATCCGTGCTTAGATCGGGGAGTGTGCATCCTGTAGAGTGCTTTCACAGTTGCCAAAAGGGACATCTTCATCACACAGACTTGCACACACATCAACCCTGCTCACCCACACACACACACACACACACACACACACACACACACACACACACACACACACACACACACACACACACACTGAGCATTTGCATGGTTCGAACTCCTACCTACCTATATTATGACACTTGAGAGAGACGCATTAGGGGAGCACGCTAACCGAATTACTGGGCATCTGGTCTGCGCCTGCAGTATTTATAGGGTGCTGACATCTTTATTTCTACAGAGGTATGTACATCTAGTACTACCTGTCAGGTGGGGGATAGCATATATATGCATTTGCAGCCACCTACGTCAGGGTCAGATATGCACATCGCACTGGCAGGTTATGTTCTATACCATGCTTCGTGACCACAGGACCTGTAACACACAACACAACCAGTCCAGAACACCACTCCCACATCCAGGACACACACTTTGCTTCCCTGGGAACAGTGCCGGGATGTGCAGGTGTCACATACACCATTCCAGTTGTTAACATCAGGTACAGGCATATTGTGTGTGAGAACTACTCAGGCCTCTACCACTTTACCCTACAGCCACTACAATTTGTGGGTCCATGTGCTATGGCAGAACCACACACCACAGCCACATTGTGGAATACATATTGCACCTGTCCATCTGCAACATGGGTACTCACTGTTCCACACCAGAGGTAGACCACCATTGTTGACATCTGACCATACCCACCTTTCCCTGGACATCCATATCCCATCCCCACCCCCAGGCAAGGTTGTCACTGCACACAAACTGTATGTAGCACAAGCAGACTCTACACTTGTGAAGACTGGGGTGGACGACTTCAAAGGACCCATGCTGGGGGACTATACTGGCCACTCTGCATAATCCTTGACATTCTATGAGCATGTGTAAGGTTTGCATTGATCATGCTATCCCACATATACCAATGACTGCTCCACAACAAGACACCTGTCAGGTGTACACCAGCCATATATGAGCCATCCAACAGACAGAGTGAGCTAATACATTGCAGAGTTGTAGCCCACAGAGGGAGGACATCTGTGAACAGTTCCGGCACGACACTTCATTCCCACATAATCATCACAGCACAGTGTTTTACAGGGGAATTGTCCAGACAATGCAGATAGGGCTCCCCTCAGTCTGTTACTGATGGCCACTTACTGTTAGAGGTCCTCAGCAACCCTCTTCCAGCACACACCAACAACATGGCTGTGGCTTAGCACATTCAAACCCTGGGATCTCCACTGTGCCCCTGCTTGACAGAGGCACAGCTCACTAGCCTCACACGTTGCCTTATGTGACCTACTTTACAGTGGCACAGTAGCCTACTGTACTGGGGATGCAGATGCCAAGCACACTCTGGCTAAGCTGTCATTCCCTAGGGCAACAAGCCTAGTATTGACCTCTACACCCATATGTTCAATTGTCAGATGCACAATATTTGTTGTGCTGTTATACTATTTGCAGGTCTTTATTGCCATAGCATTCCCTGTTCCTATGAACAACTTGTGTATCTGTGGAAGATGTTTGAATATGAGGGTGATCCACTATATCACTTATGTCTCTGTAGTCATTTACTGTGTGCACTGGGCATATTGCTGTGTTGTGGTTGGTTCCTGGAATGACATGTACAAATACCAGATATGCATGGCCAACTGCTAAATGGAGATATTGCCTAAGTGTGTGAGCATGCCCAGTTCAGCCTTTCCATGGTATGTTGTCTGACATATGCCTCATTTATCAAAGTGTGCGAGCATGCCCAGTGTGAGCTTTCCATATGTTGAACTCTGAAGTCCACCACATATTTGGGTGTGTGTGAACTTCAACAATATCTCACGTTTATGGTTGCGTGTTGGGTGTCATGTTGTGTACTAACTGGCCAACTGCTTTGTGTCTGCCACAACAGGGATTATACTGTGCCTGCAGGGATTGCATGGGATACTTTGCAGACAGTTGTCAACATACTTTCATAATGACCTAACACTGTAGTACCGTATGGTGTACTGGTTCAGTACTTTCACTGTGGTGGACAGTATCCTGGGCTTTAGTCCTATCACTGCTTGACATCTTCATAGTGAGCACAACAGACTGTGTAGGGGCCAGTTGTGCACATATGACCATGTTGCATTATGTTCAGATATGGACTACCTACACCAGGCTCGTCCAACATTGGTAGTGTATTTCACAGCATAGGTGGACATTGGCAAACACTAGCGATGTTCCCTAGGCCATTTCTGATGCTAGTCACAGGGTGTGTTTGTCCTTCGACACACATTGTAACTGGAGATTGCCATGACATATGTCATGGTTAGTATACTGTGCCTCCGTCTACCACTGACATAACAGTGATACCCAGGGTTAACCTACCATCTCCCATCCACTCATCGGGATTCCTCTTGAGGGGTGTCGATAGGTGACTCTCTGGCTAACCTGTACTGGGAGTTTACTCAAGAGTGGGGGTGCCTTCTGTGTTATGGATCATTCTGTACAGCTTGTCCTATGTATGTCAGTGCTGGGGTTCAGGTCTCTCATGTGCATAGCTCACTGCCATTCAGATTGTACAAGGTGCAGCATGTTCATTGATTCCAGCTTGGACATGGCTTCATACATCAGGCACAGCTTGCCTCTGGCTGGGCAGTATGGCAGTGTGTGGAGCTGCAGTTTGTTTACTCAGGCAACACATGGCATCTGTTCATGCTCTTTGCTACTCCTGGTGGAGTACTGTTGTGGAATTTACAGTTGATGGAGGTGTCTGCTGAGGTATATCCCACAGGGGCTATTGTAGTCAATTGCGACACTGATGAAGGATGACTGCAGAGCCACAGTGACCTCCCCTTATCTACATCTGACAACCTTCATGATTGGGTGGGTATATGGTATGTTTCTGCGAACACTACAGCCACATGTTTGTCCAGTGCAGGATATCTATCACCTTGTGTCCCCAGGTCTCTCATTACATGTTAGGTACGTAATGGGTTAACACCTGTGTGGTAATTTGTGAGCACTTACTGTATATCCACGGTGGTTGTCTATACACAGTTCTGCAATTAGCTTGCTTACATGGCTATGGCTCCAGTTGTCTGTTTTTAGGTGGCCCTTTTGTGGGATGCTTGTGTCAGCTGGGGGTCAGATATGGTGGGCTGTTTGTACTCCTCTGCATACATGTTCAGTCACAGTCCTTCCATGTTGGCCTGTACCTATGGGACATATATACGAACGGGGGTCCCAGGACCAAGCCTTGTGGGATGCCACTCATATCTGCTTTGTAGTCTGACATGGATGCAGCATGTCTGACCATGTCAGTTCTGTCCTTGGTCTGGTTTGCAACCCCTCTACTGACATAGGGGTATATATTTAAGCTGGTGAACATATCCATACTGAACTCGTAGGGTATTGTCTGGAAGCATATGCACGGTCCAGCTACGCTGTCTGGGCCACATTGCCCTCATCAATAACCTTAATGACTGTTTCAAATGGGTCAAACATGTTTAGGGGCAGGATCTGCAGTTACGACAGCCACACTGTGTAGAGTCTGTTATCAGTAGGTCCACGATAGCTTTATGTCTGCGGTACATACTGATCCTTTCCATAGCTGTGCAGACCAAGCTTGTCAGGATCCTGGGGGGGTAGTTTGCAGTATCCATTCAGGCAACACCTTTGTTGTGAAGGACCACTGTTGTTGTACACTGCTCTTTGGGTACATATCCTGTAGTAAGGCTGACATTGGGCAGTAGTGTGATTTGGCATTCCATTATTCTTGGAGTCCATGTTGGCCTCAGCCCAGGACACCATCACATACCTTTGCTGCTGTGTGTTTTGCTTTGCAGATGATGGCTGTTACCTCAGCATCTGCAATGTCAGGGGACCAGCAGTCTGCTGGGATATATATTTTGCATTCTGGGGGGGGGGGTTTGCACTGCACCTGTCAGGTTGTATGTTGGCAATATATGTGTGTGTTTGGTATGTTGTTTGTAATATCTGTGTGATTCGGAGCATATCTGTGGATTCCCGACATGGTTCCTACCATCAGTTAAGTAAGCCTTGTGATTATCCTTAGTGTCCTGTACAATTTGTATCTTCATAGGTTCATGGGTTCATACTAGGCTATCCACCCTAGGGCATTAGTAAGCCAAGCCAGAGTGTGTGTGTCTTTCGCCGCCCCTTGCTATGTGACTATTATGGCCATTTATGATTTTCTTTACTGTGCCTCTGTCTGGACGTGACACAGTGAAGACCCCCAGTGTACATGTACGATCATCCATCCTCTTGGCAATATTCCTGTTGAGGGATGTCAGTGAGGCGCTCTGCCTAACATGGTCTGGGATCCTGTTTCTGGGGGTGGGGAGCCTCTGGGTTATGTATCTGTCCCTCCAGCACATCCTATTTCATTATGTGTTGAGGCTGACATCTGTCACTCTCACAGCTCCAATGGCTTAGATTTCCTGTGGTGGAGCATGTCCATTACTCCTGTGTTGGGCATGGCCTTGTACAACAGACATGCAATGCCTCTGTGCAGGCAGTCTGTGACTGCATTCAGCTGGGGTGTCTACAGCCAGGCAGCATATGACATATATTTGACACCCTTTATCCTCTTGGTGGGGTACCTTTGAGGTCTTCCGAACTGCTGCAGGTGTCACGTACAGTACATCCCATATGAGTCATTGTACTAGATTATGGGTCTGATAAGGGAACAGTACAGGGGCACAGTGACCTCTGTTGATGTAGATGTGAATCCTTTCATGATACGGTGTCCAATATCGACAATCTTCCTAGCCACATTGGCATTGTGAGTGTCACATGACAGATTACTGTCGACTTGTGTCCCTAGGTCCCTGATTACTCCTTGCATACATAATGGTTTACCACCTATGTGGTAATTTTTGAGTACCTTGTCTGGTATTTGGTGGGACATTCATACTGTCCAGTGTCTTCAGGATGTCTGCGTGGAATTCTTGTGTGTGAGAGTGTGGTCTGTCGCATGATACAGACTGTACAGCAGTTTTGACTACACTTAGGTGCACATGGGTGGTCTCTGCTGCTTTGTGTATTGTCAGTTACCTGGCCGTATGTGTGTCTGTGCTGCATATGGATACTCCCCCTCCTTTGATGTTTTGGTCCAGGTGTTGGGGCCATAATGCATGATATGTGGTATAACCTGGTAGTGCTGGTGTGCTATCAGTAGGCTTGCAGCAGGCTTCTGTCACTGCACAGACATCGATGTTCTCCATACTGGGAAGTGCCTCAGGGGCATGCATATTGCAGTTTACACATCTGGCATTGGTCAGCATTACCCTTATGTTTCTTACCACTTATGTTTTCTAGGGTGGTGGGTAGTCTTTTTGGCCTTGCCTACGTACGGCTCTATGGAGGTGGCAAAGGCCTTATCCAGTATCCAGATGCCCAGGGGTAACAGGTTCAAGCCATCTCTGGAACAGCAGCATGGCTTGTCATGCATGACATCTCAAGCAGACAGACATTAGACCCTCTTGGACTGACAGCTGTAACTGTGCCACCTGTTAAAGATGATCATTCTGTGTTTGTACTGTGGCATCATTCTTGGTGAGGGTTGGATGCTGCAAATGGCCAGCATCATACCGGCCTGGGGTACATACTCAGAGAGCTCATCCATGTCTCTTTTCATGTAGTCCAGGGAGGTACCTCTCAAGTCATTCACACCAGCATGGACAATGAGTGCATCATATTTCTGCTTGCTTTGGGGTGACCTGCGTACTTGTGTTATGTGGCATATTGTGGCAGCCTACAGGCAGCTTACTGTACCCTTTTCCTTGTTCAGTCTGGTGAGTGGGACAGTAGTGTGTCTGCCTATACAGACACCTATTACAACTGTATCAGGCATGTTGTTTCTCCTTCTGGCCTGTGACTGTTTTGCACACCAGCTTTGTGTACTATGTGTTGCATCTGCTATGTTTGGAAGTTGTGGTTGCTTGTGATCTGTTTTGGAGGCTTCTGTTGGTGTGGTGTGTTTGTAATTAGGGCCTCTGGGAATGTTTTTCTGTGTTTATGTGTGTGGTTTACAGTTGTGATAGGTCTATGTGGGACTGGGTTTGTGGTGTCTTCTCCACCTGACTAGTTTTGACAGTACTGAGTTGGGGGAGCTCAGCCTCCAGTTGGGATACATGGTTGCATCTCTCACATATATTTGTATTTATTGGGGGGAGTTGTGGGTTGTCTGTGTACTTGGGCCAGGTGTCACATTGCCTCTGGATTCACAGATTCTACTTGTTGTGCCTGGCCTTAGTGGATTGTATGTGTGGACATATTTTATTGCCATACTACTGATCAGTGATTACTTCCCTTTTTATGTTTGCTCTGTCATGTAGTAGCTTCCTCATTCTCTTGCATGGTTTGGTAATGGCTGGAGTCCAGCATGCCAGATGCCTGCGTGTATGGCATTGTGTCTTGTTGTTATTTGTGATTGCATACTCCAAGCATTCCTGGCTGTGTTCATGGAAAGCCTGTATAACATGTTCTGCGGTGTGTCCCATATTCTGCACTTGCACAGGGCCTTTCGTGGATTCCACATCAGTTTGGAGGGGTGCAACCTATGTTTTACACATGTTTTTTACTGTGGTATTCTGGCCAGGGACTGGGGTCAGGATGTGTATATCCAGTGTGATTACTCTATGGTCTGGTCTTACCAGTGAGGGATACACTTCTCATCTTGCCATCCAGTACACATGTTGCTGATTATCGCATCCAGTAAGATTACCCCTCTTGTGGGAGTGATAAGTTGTTCCTGGGCATTTTGGTTTATGGATTCTGGGAACTTTTCTCCTACAGTGTTGGTGCTAGTATAATGCTCCCAGTGTATGTCTGGGTATTTTCAGTCAAGCAATATAATGTGGTTTGGGGGGCTTAATATATTCATGTATTCCAACATAGGCCAGGTGCAGTTCCTGGTATTAGGACAGTAGTCTGCAGCAGGCTATATACTGGGAGGCGGTTTTAGCCATTGGTATTTGACCATGGCTAATCCATGCTGCTTCTTGTTGTGGTACCAACATGGGGGTGTGGTTATCCTTGAAATTTATTGCTAGTCACCCTCCTTTTGTAGCTTGTTCCATGTTTTGCAGCTGTACAGCACAGTATGAGGTGTGACCTGGTAGTGTTAGGGTGCTGCTGTGAGCCTTGACCCAGTTTTCTATTACAGGACTGATATCTACATTCTCCATACTGTGTGCGTTTACACTGCAAACATCTTGCTGTTTAGACTTCTGGCATTGGGTAGCATTACATCTAGGTTCCTATCCCTTGTGGTACCTATGAAGGTGGGCTTGTGTTTTGAGACTTACCTATTCAGGGCATGCTGTGGGTACTGACAGCCTTTGCCAGTATCCATGGGGCCTGGACTGATAGGTGCACACCACCCCTAGCAGGTGGTGCATCATGTCATGCTCCGCATGTCTTCCCAGGCTGGAACACATTGGCTCCCCTTTGACTAACTGCATTACTTCAGCCAGTTATTGCAATTGATCATCCCATCATCATTTTGTGGCTTCATGCTTGGTGAGGGTGGATGTTAGTCAGGGTCCTCAGGTGTGCATATAGTACATGGTGTTACATTACTTAACACATGGCATTCATGCCTCAGGTGGTGCTGCAGGGCTGCCTCTGTCGGATGCATATTACACTCCCTGTACATGTTTGTGAGCAGGTCATGTCATTTTAGGCATCCCTGTTATTATTTGAGTGAGTCAGAGGGGGTATCATTCCCAGGGTTCCTACTGAGCCAGTGTATGTGCTATGCATTGCCTCTTTGCCAAGGCCAGGGCATACTGGGCACGCCTCCTTCTGCCTACTGGGGCAGGCTCAGGTTGTTCCTCCTCTGAGTCACGCTTTGCCTGTGATGGCCTTGGCAATGGTGGGGGGCTGTTTGGCCCAGCCCTATGCTGGTCCTGCTGCAGCTGTTTTCGCAAGATCATATTATGTAGCATAGCACATACCATGACAATTTGGGTACATGTAGTTGGCGTGTAGACAATTTGGGTACATGTAGTTGGTGTGTACTGCAAGGCGCCCCCAGATGTGTCCAGACACCGGAACCATGACTTGAGCAGCCCAAACACACGCTCTATTACATTACGTGTTTGTGCATGTGCCTCATTATGGCGTTCCTGTTCAGGTGTGTGTGCGTTTCTGATGGGTGTCATCAGCCACGGCTCCAGTGCATAACCTACACCCCCCACTAAGTGTCCATGTGGGATGTCCCCATTGGCAAATGTCTGGTACAGCTGTGTCAAATGCCAGATGTGGGAATCATGGTAGCTCCCAGGGCAGCCAGTACACACATTCATTATTATGCCCTGGACATCGCACACGACCTGGCAGTTGATGGAGGGGAAGCCCTTGCGGTTAATGTAGGCCCTACCCCGCTCACCGGCTGGTGCTTTGATGCATATGTGCGTGCAGTCTATTGCACCCACTACCTCAGGGTATTCTGCTATTTGCTGGAAGAGACACATATTGCTGGCCAATACCTCACGGGCATTGGGGAAATATACATGATCACTGACATGTGCTGACATGGCATCCAGGAACTGGTGCAGTACCCTGGAGGCTGATGCCTGTGATATCCCCATCATATCACCAGTTGGTCTTTGCAAGGAACCTGTTGCTAGTATTCTTAGGTCAACACATACCTTGGTTTCCACTGGGATGGGTTCCCCTCTGTTGGTTCTGTGTGTGAGGCGTGGCCTGCACAGCTCAACTATTTGCTGCAGGAGCTGTCTGTCCAGTCTATAGCACTCTACTATCTCCAGCTCATGCAACCCGTGGTAGGTGACCCTGGGCCTGTACATTCTTCTCCGTCTCCTCACTGTGGGTTGTCTGGCACCATATGCATTGTCACCACCCTCAGCAAGTCGCCTATGTCTCATTATGACAACTATGGCAGCCCCTAACATTTCTACTCTGATTTCAGCTTTTTCAGTTTTCACTTCTAATAGCTTACTCCTGTCTTGCAGTGTCTCTTGAGAGAAACATCCTCCACTGCTGTTTGCAGAGTTTTAAGTGCTGGGCTGCTATTCTGCCTGTGTAATTGCCTACTTCTAATTGTTTTCACCTGCTAGCTCCAGCAGTATTCCCTGCTAGCTTCCTACTAATTCTGTTGCTTCCTTTTTCCTTTCTGCTTCCTCAGGGGGGAGCAGCGTGCATACCAGCAGAAACACGCTCACAGTGGCTTACACATGTGCACACATGCTTACACGGTTCAGGATCTGCCTATTTGGGTTAAAACGCGTGCACACCAGTGCAAACAGTGTTAAACATCTACCAACATGCTCCCACATGCTCAGTCTGCCTTGCACGTGTGCACACTGCCCTACTCGCACTTCATGGCGCTCACAAGTGCGCATGCACTCCCAGCAAGAAACTTTGGTGTAAGTAACAGTGTACACCTTCCATTTCTTGACTTTCCCATGCTTATCTTGTGGCACTCCTCATTCCCTGATCTGTGTCTGTCATCTGTCATGTTACACTGACCTCCAATGAACTGCATTTCTTTCTACCATTCCCCCCTGTGATGTCACCTATCTCCTACTCTATTCCTCCCCCTTATGTATCTCTTACACTACTCAGACTGTGCTCATTGGCTATGTGACTGTGGGATTCAGTATCCTAACCCTCGTTTACATGAGATTGCCTACTAATGGTTAGTTACATGTCTTAGACTCAGCTTCCCCCCTTAGCAACCACTACATGGTGGCCATGTTGTTTTCGGTCTGCTGGTGTCTGCATTGTCATTCCATGTATTGCATAAAACCCACATTTGTGGGTTTATAACCTGCATTTTTATGTTTTATACAGCGCAACCCGTTTGCGTGGGGCTGCGCTGCGTTAAAAAATATATATATTTTTTATAATTTTTGCATCGGGTTACCTTGCCAATGGCCACATATTTGGCCATTTGCATGCTGCCTGACACATATGCACCCTTTATTTGGAGCTGATATGGCTCCGTTGTGATTTTTGCAGAAACGTACTCAGTTGTCAACTGAGTACATTTCTGCAGCTAAAATGTCTCTTACACAGGCTGGTTTCTGTTTTGTGGATAGCTAATATACCTCATTTGCATACCTTTTGGCTGCAAGTGAGGTATTTAGCATATCCACACCCAGTCCGTGTAAGAGACATTTTAGCTGGTCTCTTACACGGAGTTTAGGGCTGTTCCTGGATCGCGAGGCTTGCATGTTGTGTTATACATCTCTTACACTCCGTGCAAGCCTTCGTGAATCCTGCCCCATAACTTTTATTCTGATTTTCAATGGCAATAAAACTGTCTTGTAATATATAGGAACAATAAGAACAAATAAAATTGGAACATCTTCAAAACCAATAGTGAGATATTCCGAATATTGGGTGATAAACCCATATTTTCTATTAAAGTAGGATGTAATATAAAATTATTGCTAGAGACGGGCAACAGCTCAATGACTATGCAAGAGAGAAGGGGTGGAAGTAAACCTTGTATTAGGTGTTCTTATTGTAGGCAGATTTAGTTTAATAATATTATCATACATTGCAGGAATTTTGAAAGTAAACTAATTATTAATTGGTATTTTATTATATATTATGTTTACAATGTAATAGATTATTGCATTTACAATATTTCTTGTGGTCAATGTGGCTTTGAATTAATGTTTTAATTCTAATTTTGTAAGACATACTTCAGTTTTAATTATTTATATATTCATGAGCAGTGGATTTTTATTGTTAGAATTGGTTGGATTAGAACCAATGGCCAACAGGCATTGTGTATTTAAACTAGTTTCTTTGACTGGTTCTTTGTTCTGAAGAAGTCATACTTGTTGATGAAAGTGCTTAACATCGTTTCATTATTTTTTGTAACTCATTAAACAGTTCTGTGGACTCGCAATGCTGGTGCTTTTTTGTTTACTTTGTCTTATTTAGAGCACCATTTGCACCTCTTGTTTGGACTTTGGATATTAATACATAAGACTGAATGGGTTTTGCAAATAAGCATGAATATACACTCATACACATATGCATAAGTTGCTGGTATAAACAGTTCTTGTTCAATGCCTTTGTGCTCTGAGCTTATACTTTCACTGAGCTTATTGGAATTATGTGAGTGAATGAATTTGTAATACTTTTGAATAACTGGAGTTTGCAAAACAAGCATCTTGTGCTTTTTGATATTTTACTGGACTTTGCAAAATAACTTATAGGGCTTTTTAATACTTTACTGGCCTTTGCAAAATAACCTTTCAGCCTTTTTGATGCTTTTGGAATTTTATCAGTAAAGGTAGAAATGCTAAAGTAATACACCATCACTTGCTATACTTTTGGAATTTTATCGGTAAAGGCAGAAATGCTAAAGTCATGCACAATCATTTGTTAAAGTCATCACTTCAAGAAGCATTCAAAAAATGTATGATTTGACTGAATAACTCACGAGCACAGTAATAAACTTGTAATGTCATCTTTTGCAAGAAAACACCTCATCAATGTAAGAAACATATCAAGCAACCGCATACTGCAAATAAATCGAACTCTGTTGCCCAAAACTCAATAACTTTGTGAATAACTGCATACAGCCCACTGAAATGTCCCCAAAATGGTGGTAGGCAACTCTTTACAGTACAAGAATCATTCTTTAATGATGGTACTTTACGAATAGACACACCTTGCACAAGAATTTTTTTTTCTCTTTTTTCGAAATAGTTACACTGGATTGCATGAAATAATTGCACTTTGCACACAATGAACTCTTTGCAATGCATGCACAGTAAAAGCATATGCTGTAAGCACTTTTACACACTCTGAGACACTTTGAATAACTTTAGTTATGCCCTTGATACAATACAAAGTCATAGCTATATCTAAACATCGCACTTTGCCCAAAACCCCTGCAGTCACATTGTTTTATTTTTGCTTAACACGCCCATTTCTTATTATAATCATTTTGCTCATTTAAGTCTTTTTCATGCCCAACGTACTTTTCTTGTGCATGTTTTACTCTAAATATGCCCAACTTTGCCTTAAACACACTAGTTTTGCTTTAAACATACTCCATTTTTTGCTTTAATGTTAATCGTTTCATCAAATACTTTTATCTTAAACATTTTCTTTAGTTAACAAACTTTTAGCACTTCCCACTTGCCTGATATTGTGGTTTGTGCCTTTGTAATCCCCCTTTTTTCCGTCTTTCATATCAAGTAAATAATTTGTTATATTTCTCATTACCTTTTATTCTTTCTTTTTTCCTCTCAATTTTTTTTTATTTTTCAAATACATTTGAATGAATTCCATAGTATTTATGCATAACATCTTAAATAACTATGTACACTATTTACATTAGTATAACACTACAGATCTTAATGTATACAGTTATTTTATAAGTATGTCCAATCCAGTATCAGAGTAACTGATCAATTATTGCATAGTGTCAATCAACGGTAAGACTTTTCCCAAGGGTTGTTGATAAATGGTTTTGGATAAATTCTTAGTTCTTTAATTTTAATTTCTAATAACACCGTGGTCTTCAGTAGGCTGTAGAAGTCTTCCAAAGTTGGTATTGTGTTTGTATTCCATCTTCTTGTTATACACTTCCTTGAAATTGCAAGTATAGTCCATATTACAAGTAATCTCCATGGTATCCCCGAAGTCTCAAAACAACCCATTAAAGTGTAGTGGGTCCAAAAACAAAACAGTGTAAAAAACTTCTCTGTGTGGAAGATTTTCAGTCCATGTATTTCTAGCTAACTGTATATTAATCAGATCAGACAATAGTTGTAGAAGTAGCGAATGTAAACTCGTCTTAAGTCAAAACAAAACAAAAAGTAATTATAGAAAATATATAATTGTACAGCATTACTAAGTATTCAAAAGTAATCCAAGCAAGGCAGGCAGTCTGTTTCCTGTTGAAATTCCTTTATTAAGTACACAGACAAGCAATCTAAGTAAAACAAAAATAGAGTAATAATTTCCTCACAAGCTTTCTAAATATATATATATATATATATATATATATATATATATATATATATGGTTCTACCTCACTTTAACGACACGCCGGAACATCGACAGGGAAATCGCGAGCCCCAGAAGATCGACAGCGCAGAAGACCGCAGCGGGACCTAGAAGATCGACAAGCAGAAGACCGACCCGATGGATGAAAGCACCGACGCCGAGGATGCCGACATGGGAAAAGGCTGTGTAAGTATGCGGTAGTGACGGACGTTAGGGTGCGAGTAAGGTAAGTGTGGATAGGGGTGGGTTAAGTGAGTTAGGGTTAGGAGCCGGGTCAGGTAAGTGTCTAGTGATTGTGTTTGGGTTAGGCGGGATAAGTGAGTTAGGGTTAGGAGCGGGTCAGGTAAGTGTGCGGTAGTGATTGTGTTTGGGTTAGGGGCGGGATAAGTGAGTTAGGGTTAGGGAGCGGGCCAGGTAAGTGTGCAGTAGTGACGGACCTTAGGGTTAGGGTTTGGGTTAGGGTTGTAGGTAGTTGTGTATGTGAGGTTTAGTGTGGGTTTGTATGGATTTTGGTGTGCTTGTGTTGTGTATGTGGTTTCTGGACGGGGAATGTGTTTTGGTTGTTGATTGTGGTGTGTGAAGTGTATGAGGTTTCGTGTTTGTGTACCGTCGGTTATTTCGTTGTCGGGCATGTGGGATTTCGTGTTTTTGTACTGTCGGTTATGTGGTGTCGGTGATTGCGTTGTCGGTGTTGTGGTGTTTCGTTTATGTGAGGTAGAACCATATATATATATATATATATATATATATATATATATATATATATATATATACTTTTTATCAGGCATGGGAGTGGTTTATTGTGCTATAAAACAAAGTGTTATTGGTACACATGTTAAATTCACATCCCTTCCCCCATCAGTGTGACATTTGATCTGGTCCTGCCCTACCTAGTAGCTGTCATAATAATACATAACCCTTATGTACTTTAAATAAAATTTATAATGATGTGCTACCTCCTATTTAAATGGTTAAATTGCTCTGTGCAAGCATTTCCAATTAAAAACTTTCCACTATTGTGTAAAGGATGTATATTTTATCGATAATAAGATATTTGTTTTAATATCTTCTGTTAACTGAATTGAGTGTCCTTTTGTTATATATTTCCAATATGAGGTTTTGGGTGTTGTTTTATAGTTTATCAATATTTTGTAAAATGTAGAAATACTGTTTTCAAAGTCATTATATATGATTTTATACATGTATTTCGTAAATTTAGGTATTTTTAAATGAAGAATTGTTAATTATTCTACTTAAATCTTGCGACTATGACAGAATACTTTGTAAAGTTAGCCTGTCCTGTTGTGGAATTTTCATATGTTATTTTTATTACTTGCATATCTAAAACTTTTAGTCCTTTGATACATTAGAGCCAACAAACAAATCCTTTCTGTTCCCAGGATTTAATAATTTCTCTATATATTTGATGTGGAAAGTTCTTTGTGACTATAAATGGTGTTAAAAGATCAAACCAGATTTTTAAATCTATATTTGCATTAATAATTTTCCTAAATGAGTCAATGTAATACTTAATCATAACAATTTTACGGGGCTTTTGTTATGTTATATTGCATACTAATACATAATATGTGCCATGGCAAATTGTTTTTATCTGTTACTTGAAATTTTTTTTGTAAATCAAATTCATTTATTGAAATTACAGTTGGTAATTCTTTTCAATTTGCAGAGTAATTTGGACGTATCCAATCTGAGATTGTTTTAGATACTGATGCTTTTATATATGTTTCTATATCAGGAAAGCTTAATCCTCCCTATTTCCCGGTCTTATATGATGTATTAAAGCTATTCTGTTCCTTCTGGGAAACCATAAAAATTTTTATTAGGCATGAATTTATTTCTTTAAGTATATTCCTTTCTGGTAACAGTTGTATTGCCAAGGCTATATATAAGATCTTGGTCAGTAAAACCATTTTTATTAACTGCAGTCTATCTTCAAATGTTGATATTATTTTGTTCCATTTTTCCACAGAGATTTTAATTGTGTTGATGATATTATTGTAGTTTTTTTAGACTAATTCATTGTTATCCTTGCATAACTCAATTCCTAGATATTTAAGGTAGATTCTTGTTCCCTATGATGTGATCCCCTTAGTCTGAAGTTCTTTTTTTATTTAAAAATAAAAATTTTGATTTTGATTTATTGAAATGGAGTCCTGAAGTCATGTGAAATTTGTCAATTAATATATCTAATTCTTCTAATGTCTCTTTTGTATTAGATAATGTTAGAAATATGTCATCATCAAATAGCATTACTTTAGAATTGTATTGTTCATAAGAAGAAGTAGAGACACACAGGAATGTATAAATTAAATCTTAAAAAATAAACTCTTCCTGCAAAAGTTACAAAAATGAGGGGTGTATCTCAGAAGTCCGAACACACAAATGTCCGAACGCTGAAACTTTGAACTGGGAAGTTTGAAGTCTAAAAATAACGAAGCCGTGGAACATCAAATTCTTTCCCAGGGAAAGAATTTGGTGGGTCATTTCCACAGCTTTGCTGTTTTTTCAACTGTGGTGTAATCTCGGAGTTGGTATATTTAAGTAGGGGGTGTGGGGGGCACAGCCCCCCATGTTGAGGCTGTGGGGGGGCAACGCCCCCACATTCGAAACATTATATAGTGTTCATGTGTTTCCGCATTTTGTACCAGGACAGCTATTCTTTTCCCTGGGAAACAAATCTCTGTTCTGAGTGTTTGGAGTTTTCAGTTTTCAAACTTTTGGGTTTGATATTTACATAGTCGAAGTTTTGACACTTTGACTATGTGATATAGACAGAAAAATGAGAAGCTAATGACTCTCTTGACAGGGAATGACAATATTTTGCTTAATAAACTGAAATACCCATGGGTTCATTTTTAAAATAATACATGTACATTTATATGAGTGACCATTAATTTAGATCTTCAAAATAAATGAATGGCTAAATAGATAAATAAAGTACACTTGATAAACTGGAATAAATTCAAAATTAATCTAGTAACAAGCATTTTCATTAGTAACATGAATGTTTCAATAAGTATATTCTAGTTTTAAACTTAATATATTCTGAACAAAGACATTCAAAATATTAAAAAGTTAATTTCAAATTTTTATGGAATAGTAAAGACCACAAAATATGCATAAATATGCTTTCAGTCTCAGATTAGAAAGGTGGCTTAAAATACCAAACTTCTCCCTCTTCTGTACAGTGTCTAGACTAGTTCAACTACTTAGAATTTCAGGGCATTTCATATCTAGCTTTACTTATATCCAGCTTTGAATTCTTGAATTTATACCAGTTATTAAGAACTATGGCATTTGTCCTAAACCTTTACCTTTGATTAGTAAAGAATCTGTGTTCCAAAAATTGTATTTATTTATTAAAGTGTTAATAGTTGATATTTAGATCTTTATGAAAAAATAGGATAATTTAAATGATTCATCATTTTCCTAGTTCTCAAAGACAATCTTAGTAATGTAAGCAATGCATCCCTTGTAAGAGATAAATGTCTACACAATCTATTTCTAAATAGCTATCTAGCAACTATGTGGCTGGGAAAACAAAACAAAACAAAATAAATTATGACTTTACACTGCTGAAGCAACACATGAACAAAACACTAATGGTAATGCTACTCAACACCAGAAGTCTAAACCTCAAGATGCACGCACTCAAGGCACTCCTCAGTATGGAGAAAATCGTTATCTGTGCCGTAACAGAAACCTGGTTCAAGGCTCCAGAGAGCACCCCAGCACTACCAGAATTCATCTCATACCATTCCTTTCGGCCCCAGAACTCATACCGGAATACTAAAGGTGGGGGAGTATCCATTTTCATCAAGGATACCCACACCTCCAGGTTAGTGGCACTGCATGAGGCAGCGGAGACTATCCATGTGCAACTAACAGTAGGTAAAACTGCTTTTCAGTTCATAGCCTGCTACAGATCACCCACCTTGTCTCAGGATCCCCACTCGGCATTCCTGAGAACATTGGAGAATATGAAGGTCTCACCAAACACCAAGATATTGGGGGATTTCAACTACCCAAACATTGACTGGGAAAACTACTCAAGTCCCAACTCTTTTTCCCAATGGTTCCTGGAGTTTATAAACTCAAATGCCATGGAACAACTGGTCACCACTCCCATGAGAGGGGACAACATATTGGACTTGGTCATCACCAACATGGGGGCTCAATGTTCCACACCAGAGGCAAATCCCTCGTTGGTAAGATCAGACCATAAACTTATCACAATGGACATCCACATCCCGACCCCACCCCCAGCCAAGGAAACCACTGTGAAAAATTTCTCAAAAGCAAACTTCACACTTCTCTAAACCGAGGTGGAAAGTTTCAAAGCTCCGGGCTAATGGAAAATGCTACCCAAACTGTAGAATCCTTTACAAATGCACTCTATGAGCACCTACGGGAATGCATGGATTGTGTCATCCCAGGTAAAACCAAGACTCACTCCTCCAAAAACAGGAGACCAGTCTGGTGGACCCTGGCCATAAATAAGCTATACAACAGAAGGAGGAACTATTACATGACAAGGGAAAATCCCAAAAAGGGAAGACATCTTTGATCAGTACTAGCAAGAAACTTCGATCCCTCATAAAATCATCAAAGGCCAGCTTCGAAAGAAAAATCGCCAAAGACTCTAAAGATAATCACAAGGTGTTCTCTAGCTACATCAAGAATCTGGGTGGCAGCTCTCAGATCTGCTCTGAGCTGGTGCAAAATGGCACAAAATACACTGAACCCACAGACATTGCCAACATCCTGGTGGACAGGTTCAGTGCAAACTCCCCCCCCTTCCCCCCAAAAGAGCCTGTGCCTATCCCAGATGAATGCAGTCCCCCAGACATCACATACACACAGGTGAAAGTAGCCCTCTCCAAAGTAAAAAAACACAGCATCAGTGGGACCGGATGGTATCCTGGGCTGCGTCTTACACAAGCTCTAAAATGAACTAAACCCTCACATGAATTCACTGTTCCAACTCAGCCTTACCACAGGTTATGTACCCAAAGAATGGCGTACAGCAACAGTGATTCTGCTCCACAAAGGTGGTGTCACAATGGATCCCGGGAACTATCGCCCTATAAGCCTGACTATCCTGGTCTGCAAGGCTATGGAGCGCATCATCATGGATCTCATAAACAAAGACATTGGGAACCTCCAAACACTGGACACCACCCAATTCGGCTTTGTTAAGGGCAGATCTTGCCTATTAAACCTAGTTGACTTCTTTGAAACAGTTACCAAAGCCATAGATGAGGGAAAGGTAGTCCACACAGCCTACCTAGACCTCGCAAAGGCCTTCGACACAATACCCCACTTTGGTATCATAAATAAGCTTACCAGCTTAAATATCAACCCATATGTCACAAGACGGGCTGCAAACTGGCTCAGGGATAGAACTCACATGGTCAGAGTCATGGGTGCCAAGTCCAACTCTAAACCAGTTACAAGTGGCGTCCCACAGGGATCAGTCCTGGGACCCCTCTTGTTCGGTATATACTTCTCTGAGGTACAGGCAAACATGGGAGGACTGTGGCTGACGAAGTTCGCAGATGATTGCAAACTGGGAGCCATAATAGACTCTCCAGCTGACACAAGCATCCTCCAGAAGGGCCTTGTAGAGACTGATACCTGGTGTCAGAACCATGGCCTCAAGCTAAATGCAAAAAAAATGCATAGTCATCCCCTTTGGAAAAAACAAAGTGCCCACAAACTACCATATAGGAGGTAATCCACTAATTAGAGAAGAAGTAATTAGGGATCTGGGGACCCAAGTAGATAGTAACCTCTCCTTTGACAATCACATTGCCAAAGTGGTTAGAAAAACCTTCTATATAGCTCTCCTAATCATGAAAGGGTTCACATCTAAATCAATAGATGTCATTGTGCCCCTCTACTCATCACTCATCAGGCCCATAATTGTACAATGCCCCACTTGGGATGTACATTACCCGACACCTGAAACAGCTGGAGAGACCTCAAAAATACCTCACCAAGAGGATCGTAGGCCTCAAACAGATGCCCTATGCAGCTCAACTAAAGAAACTCCAGCTCTACTCATTTGCTTACCGCCTACTCAGAGATGATCTCTGCCTGACATACAAGGCCATGTCTAACCCGGAATTGTTGGACATGCTCCACCTCAACAAAACCAGATCCATTAGAGCTACACGCTCCAGGGATTTAAACCTTAGCACAACAATAAATAGGACATGCTGGAGGGATAGATTCATATCCCAAAGGCTTCCCACGCTCTGGAAAAGAATCCCAGTCCATGTTAGGCAGATCCCCTCGCTGACCCTATTCAAGAAGAATCTTGATGAGTGGATGGGAAATCGTAAATTTGCTCCTGGGATCACTTCTATGGCCCAGCTGGACAGAGGCTCAGGAATCTAGTCTAAAAGGGAGGTGAAAGACAACACATTCTGGCTAGGCTTATAAATGCCCTAGGGCAGACAGCCTAGTACATACCTATGAACCTATGAACCTATAAGACTTGCAGTTCTGATTTTTCATCTTCTTGGAATTGAAAATAATAAATTCACTCTACTTTTTTCCTGGATTTAGCATTTATTTATTCATTATTGTTTACTGGGAAAGTCCAACTGGGTCACTCTCACTTCCAGTGGAGGCTCAGGGAGAAAAGCTCCCCTTGTTTACATTGTATTTTACTTAGTTCCAGTTAAACAGAGAGTAGTTAATATTTCTATTGACATTTATACAGATGCAGTGGTTACATATACAGTATAAATTCTAAGATTTTAAAGAGGTAGAAGTCACTAAAGAGAAGGCCCACATGCAGCTTAGACTGTACAGACAGCAGCAATATATATATAAATTTGTTTTGTCATTTCAGTGAGAAGTTGAGAGTTTTCCTTTTACAGAGTATTTGGGGAGTATCATTCAAAGAGCACAAAGTCTTAATCTGGTGATGAGCATGTGCAGGACTGGGATTGATTAAGATATTATTTAAGCAGTTGTTTAAAACTATTGAATTTGTCAGAGGGACTTATTTGTGAGGGGATGGTATTCCAAAGTTTATCAAAGTATTGGGAGTAGAGCAAGTCTCCTGCAACATTATTTGATTTATTTGAGAGCAGTAAGAATTTGTTACAAGAATGGCAATCTTGTGCTAGACAGTAGGGCAGGAATATATTTTAAGTGCAGGGCATATTTCTGGGTGATGAATGAGTTTGTGTGCTATAGTTAGTTGTGAACTGTTAGGTAGTTGTGGAGTTCAATCCACTTTAATTACTTCAAGCCATTACAACAGTGGGTCCTATGATGGAGATCGTTGACAAATGTAGCTATATTATCGTAGCAGGAGGCAATTTTCTTTTTTTGTTTTTTTTTTTGTTACTTAGGATCGGAGCCCCAAATAAGAGAGTTGCTAATAACAAGGTGGTGGATAAAGTTTATCTTGCAGTATCTACTACTATCATTTTCCCCTAACAAATCAAAAGCTCTCCTCTTCTTTTCCATCACCTCTAAAAATGGCACTACCATCTCCCCTTCTGACCACACCAAACTTCTTGGTATTGAAATTGACAACAATCTTCATTTTGATATCCACATCTTACAAACCATCAAATTGGTTCACAAAAAATGGGCGCACTATATAGGCACAAAAACTTTCTTTCACACTAAGCAAGAGTCACCCTTGGCAAGAGTCACTGTCTGTCCACACTACTGTACGCAGCACCTATTTTCACCCATATTAGAAAAACTGACCTAAACAAGCTAGAATCCTGTTACAATAAGATAGCCAAGTTTGCTACAAACTCCAATTACAGAACACATCACTGTGTTGCATTAAAAGAACTAAAATGGCTAGAGTTACCACAACTAATAAACTACCACCAGCTAGTTACTGCATATAACATCCTTAAGTACCCTGAACAAAAATCATCTATATCCAATCTTCTTACCCATTACACTGCAAATCGGCATCTCCAATCTAGTGACAAATCTCTCCTCTGCATCTCCAGGGCAAACAATACTGTAGACAAAGCGCTCTTTTCCCACACCATTGCTAAAAACTGGAATTCCCTCCCACATTCTCTGACCACTGCCTCTACCACCCCACAATTCAAGAACTCCCTCAAATCACATCTATTAAACATCTGGCTATGTCCTTGTATCACTTAACCTTTACTCCCCCATCTCCCACCTTCTTTTTACAATTTCTAAGCTACTCACTTGGTGATTTATCCTCTTTTTGTCACAATCATTATACACCTGCACATTAAATGGAATTCCTGAATGTTTCTCCTGGAAAATGTCTTTTCTAATTTATTTTATATATTTTCATTGGTTGTCTGACAAAATGTCTAACTCCATGTCGTATTATTTAAATGACCTTTGTATAACACTGTATAAATCTGCTTCTCTCGTTTTGGTTTTTTTTTTGTAACAATGTTTCGGAACTTTTCTCCCCGGGCCTCTGCTGTAAATGGATCTGGTTCAGATGGAATTTCCCAGTTAACAAATGTAAAATAAATAAATAAAATCTGTAAGGAATCTATTGATCCTATAAAGGGAGCCTAGTTTCTGATGTGTAGATTTAATGATGTGCATATATGCTGATCATATTTGAGACTGTACTCTATTATAATGTCTAGTAACTTACTGTGAGTTACAGTTCTAATGGCAGTATTATTTTGCTGACTTTATGTTGAAAGATGCTTTTGATTTTGACAACTTTTTGAAGTAAAGATCATTAACTTAGTTTTCATGGGGTTGATTAGGAGTTTTGATTCTCTGAGCCAGGTTTCTACAGAAGATAAGGATTTTTGGATAATGTCTTGGAGATTATTTATTGTTGAGGCAGCACATATTAATGCTGAGTCATCTGGGTACTGAACTAAACTAGCATGGTGATTGGAGGTATGGAGGTTATTAATAAATATGTTAAACAGAAGAGGACACAGAACAGGGCCCTGAGGGACACCTTTAGTAACTGGTTGAAAGGATGAATAGGTCTTTTGCCATTTAATGGTTTGCACCCTTTCAGACAAGTAACTAAGTAACCATGACAAGAAGTTTTGTGAAAGTGCTATTAAGCAGAGCTGAATGAGTAGTTGCTGGTGCAAGACTGTATCAAACGCCTTTGACAAGTTTAAGAACCTGGTGGACACAAGTAGACCATGTTTTCTATGTTGGTTTATTACACTGATAAAATGTAATAGAGCAGTAGTGGTGCTGTGCTGGGGCCTAAAGCCATGTTGTGTTTCTGACAGCAGTTTATTTGAGGATAGGTATTGCATCAGCTGTAAATGGATGCATTTCTCTAATATTTGGGGGAGGGGCAGAGAATTGTTATTGGTTTCTAGTTATTAAACTCTGTAGATGTGCTGTATTGTCCAGTGGTGTGGTATTGTCCAGTGGTATGATGCAGGACCTTTACCACAGTGATAGGACATACCTTTCTGCTATGTACCTATTCACTGGTATGGGCACAGAGAAGGCTATGACTTCTGCAGCCATTTTAGGTGCTCTGACCATAGTTGGTCTACAGCTATAGATGTAGTTTTTAGTTAAAGGAGCAACTTAATTATAAGCAAAGTGGGTACTAGACTAAAATTGTAGACATGTGGGGGGGGTTTGGTTTGACAGTGGTGGAAAGAGATGGGGTAGATGTATTAATGTCTAAGAGAGCTAATATTATTTGCATAAAGTAGGAATTAAACTGTGTGGGGATAGAGTCTATTGCATTGTCTGTTTTTGGAGTGGCAGTAGTGCTCCTTACAGGATGGCATAGTCTATCTAGTGATGACTAAAATTGTTTTGGGTTGTTTTGATGTTTGTCTTGCATGTTGGTATATTATTTTTGCTTGGCCTAGTTTGCAAGGTTTTTAAGATGTCTAAATTGTTGGAAGAGATTTTGAGTTCTGTTTCATACCAATGTTTTTCGGGCTTTATCACTTATCATTATTTTTGTTGTTGTTGTTTCTTTTGTTAGCCACAATGCAGGGTTGGACAGTATTCTTTTATTATGTACTGGTGCTAGATTATTTAGGGTCTGTTTTACAAAACCAGCATTTGTCTATTTCCCAAACATGTTCAATGGACTTGTATATAGTCCACTATCCTGGGCTGCCAATATTAACCCTTTGTCTTTTTGTTTAAATTCACATCTCCTTAACCATTCTTGCATTAAATCCTGATCAACATGAGGTTGTTCCAGAAGTTTTCTGTACTTGCAACTATATTTATGCATTTTCCACGTCTTGCCCTCTCATCTGATCCTTCACCTTATATTCTTTCTTTTATATTATTTTTATCTACTTCTGGTTTGATTACCAGGAAGAATAAATTGGTTTATGGCTCAGATTGTGTTCCTAGATGTCAGCTGTTTTCAGTATTAATTACAGTCTTCTAAAATATTCCTTACTAAGTTTTATTCACATTTGTTCATATTTTTTGTTGCTCCTTTATCAATTCTCAAATATTTACATACCCCTCTTGCAGGCATTCTTTTATATCACATTCCAGTCCTACACCGATAACGTTCCTGCTTTAATGGTTGCTTTTGCACACTGATCAAGACCAAATGACATTCTTATATCATCTGAGAAAGTTTTGACCACTTGCAGTTGTGCTTTCAATTCCTCATCTGATGAACTGTACAGTTTTAAATCATCCACAAAAATAAGAAGAAAAATCTTTACACTTTATTGTTTTCTGGGAGCCAAATTGTGGCCATGAACTCATCTATTATGTGGCTAGCTTAATGGGCTAAGGGCAAGACAAAAGAACAGTGGTGGTAAAGAGTCACCCTGGAATATTTCTTGTTGAATTTTATCCCTGGGATAATAATTTGTTTGTAATCATGGCTTAACTGCAAAGTGGTTTTCCACTGTGTCACAGTCACTGAAATGTAATTGATAATGCAGGGTGTATCTTATACATTTGTAAGCACTCTTTTATCCATAAATGCAGGGTGCTGTCAAATGCTTTTTTGTACTCTATCTATGCTATACATATATACTTCCCCTTTTAACAATTTTTCAATATGACCTTATTTTACAACAAATTATCCTTTTTTTCCATATGACTTTCTTTTGTTACCTTTTTTTTCTATTGCCATGATTGTATTTTCTTCTAAACGACTATAAACTTTCAGCATTAACTCCAGCTTATAGTAATACATCATTGGAAGGCAAGTTATTGGTCTTTAGTTTTTAAGATATCTTACAGGTTCACTGTTAAGGAGGAATATCATTTTTTTCCTTTCATTAACCAGTCTGGCATCTGTTTGGGGTTCACATATAAATAGTTCTTGCTCATGGCTAAATCTTCATGTGAAATGTTAATACTTTTAGCCAGAAGTAAGGTACTGCATCTGTGCCTGGAGTTTTCTAATTAGGAGCTTCTCTTTATTTTGTTTCAATTTATCTGGCTATTACTTCATCCCATTTCATATCCTGTGCTTTTGAACTTCTTATTCTTTCATTTTCTTCTTCTCTCCACTAAGCATTTGTGTTATATTCCACAAGACCTTCATAGATATTTTTCCAAAATATATCTATTTTTTTGGTAGTGTTTATATTATTATTACTTTGTTTCCCAATTCTCTCTCATTTTTTTTTTGGGGGGAGGTCATCAATAAATTGCTTATTGTGTACTTTCCTTTATATTTATCTGCATACCTTCTAAGTTTTCTGCCTGTGCTGATATCTTTATTTTATTATTTGGAAATAGTGTACACTATTTTTTCTGGGGATTTTCGTTGATCTGTTCCATATTCTATACTATTCTAATACTGGCAATTCTTGGTTAATTGCTTTGTAGTTTTCTCTATTCCGTCCTTCGTTTATGACACTTGATTCTCCTCTTTCTTTCCCTTACTGCCATATGTTTTTGTGGTAAACCTTTATCTATTATTAATTTGGCTCGACAGTAATATATCCTATTTACTTCTGTTATATTGCATGTGTTTCCATGAACAGTTTTGATTACTGTGTTCATTTGTTTTATCAAACTTCTAACATTTTGGGTATTATTGACTTTCTGTAGTCTATTTCTTTCATTGGTCTTAATATGTCTATCCATCTCTCTTAAATCAGACAAGTCTTCCCTTAGATCATTTTCTTCTAAACTAATGGGACATTCTTCGTTCTCTGTTTCCTGTGGGCATTCTACAGAAAGTTCCAGAAATTCTTCCTGTGCCATATTTTCTTCATTTTCGCCCGGTGTTATCCATTGCTCTTTCATATGGGAACTCACTGGCATATCACTCCAGAATATCATCTCTGTCAGAGTTGCCACATTTTCCTGTTCCTTCCCTTGGTGTACAACTTCAAATGAACTTTTGTATTAATTTCCTACTGGACACGCCAAAGTATCTTCATATGGCAACTGATCAGATGCTTCCTGCTCTGCTGATTTATCCTTAATTTGGGGGCTCATTATTTTATCATGCTGCGATGTTATCAGAGTTATATATCTTATTCTAAATCCTTCATTTCACAGGTAATCCATAACTTCATTTTCTATTTCTTTAATGTCTCCATTCTAATCCTGTTTTCTACTTTTCTGTTTGTTTTCTTATTTTTTGTATTGTAAAATTTTCCATATGTGGATGCATTTATATTTTTTGTACTGATTAGTTTTGCTTCTCCTATACACAAATATTGCACCATATTAAATATCTTTTCCTTTCCCATGTCCATATTTCCTATTTAGAGGTTTCTTGCTCCTTCTGTTTCTCCTTACTTGGAGGACTCACTGTTCCATCATACTGTAACAAAACCTGTGTTAGAATTTCTACACTAAATCCTTCACTTTGTAGGTATTTCATAACTTCAGCTTCTATTTTTGTTTTAACTTCTACTTTACTAACTTTCTGTTTTTCTTTTTCCCTTTGTGATCTTACTTTTTTGTATTGAGAAATTTTCCATAGCTGGATGCATTTGCTTATATTTCTCCATATCAGATCTCTCTTTCTTTCTTGTGTCCATATTTCTGTTTTATACCTTTCAAAAATCTCTAGATTTTGTTCTTTATATTTTCTCACCTCCACACACACTTCTTTTTCCATATGGCTCAAGGTTCCTTGCCCTATATAAAGTTTTTCATGAATCTTTTGTATCAATAAACACAAATTTGCATTTGAAGCTTTTGACAGTTTTTCTTGTGCAGGCATTTTACTTTACTCTAATTCTATCTTAATTTTCTTGCATATCTTTCTGTCTGGAAATTCTGTGCTTCTTGCATAATAGTAACAATACATAATTTCTTTCTTGTCTTCAATAGTCAGTTATATCATTTTATGACTTTTTTTGCAATTTTTTTTTGTAGACTAAAACTTCTTTCTACAAAAGAAGGACCACCCTCCCCCTGATCCCAGACTAAGCCTTTTGTAGGAAGGTTTGCTTGTCTTGAAGATTATACACTATAATTTTTCCTGTCCTGGCACCAGTGTGACTACAAGAATTGGACATTTTTTATCCTGGGACTTGTGCACCTGGCTGTCTTTATTTTTTAACCTACTTCTGTCCATGATATATGTTATATAAAATACAATCTATATATCAATGTTGTCTTGATGAGATTTTTTAAAAACTGGGTCCACTACATGAAGGTACTCATGACTTGAGGATGAAGTAAATTCCATCAGTGCTACTCTCCATTGTTTGTTGATTTTTACCATATCTCCTTTCAGATCACCACCATCATGAGTTATTGTGAATTTTTTTTAAATTTTCTTTGCCACAGTGCAGGGTTGGATTGTACTCTTTTGTTACATACTGGTGTTAGATTATTTGAGGTCTGTAAGAATAGGTTATTAAAGTGTTATGCAGCAGTATCTACTGGCATTGTTCTAAGTACATTGCAGTTATATTGTTTTAGTGTTTTATCACAAATATCTTTGCTAAAATTGGTTGTATTTCATATTTGGTTATAGATAATATGTTTATCTAGGTTATGGTGAGTTCTAATGGCATATGTTGGTATGTGGTCATTTATGCTGTCTGAGAGGCAGCCTGCTTTTGTCAGTTTGTCTGATTTGCTTATAAGGATCCAGTCTAATGTTGAGTATCTCCATGAAATTGTATTTATTCTAGTAGGTGTGATTATTAATTGTTTGAAGTTATACAAGTATATGGATTTAGTGAGGTAGTGGAATTTACAAGGTGCCAATCTATATTCAAGTCTCTAACCATTGTAGTTTCATGGTTAATTTATTGGGATATTCAATAGAGGATGCTTTCAGCAGTATCAGTGTTATTCCATTGTGGTATATAAATTGATATCAAACATACTGTTATCCTTTCATTCTTTGTTTTTTAACCAGGTTTCAGTAACTTTGTGCTACAGCAGGAGTGTATGGGGCAAGGTAGGCTGAGAAGTCATGGATTTTATTGCATATACTTCTTAAGTTCATATTTAGTAAAGTGAGTTTGGGTTCTGTTTTTTCGTTGAGAGGTGTTAAGTGACCAGTTTATTTTGAATTTGGAAGCAATGTTTTTATGAATAGCAGGATCTGGGTTAGTGTGAATATTTCTGCTTATTCTTTGAATTGATACCTTACAGAGGAAAGAATGTGGCCAGTTATATTTTGGTCTTGGTTTGGTATTTGACAGTAAATTTGGATACTTAGTTTTAAAACAACTATAGATAAATAAATCAGATATGGTTTGTTTGTAGAGACAGGATGCTATGGGCAATCACAAGATGGATAGATGTTGATATTTTTGTTGGTTGAAGTCCTATGTATTTGAAAGGGGTGGATTTGATTACTGGTGATCAAGGCTAGTAGAGTTAGGAGGAATCATAGAATAATTTGAGCTACGGACATCTTATTTAACTTGGGCTTTATCTGTGGTGTAAAGTAGGATTAGAAAAAGTTAGGAAGGTACTGGGTTGGTTGTAGAGATGTAATGTGATAGTTAAAGGGGGCAAGGATTAAGACAGTTTGAAAGAGAGTCTTGGGTGGTAAACAAGAGTGGGTGCTACTATTGGGATTAATTCTATTGATTGTTTTTTTTTCTGGACAGAACTGATGATATTGTTTTGTCGGATATCGGGGTGGTGCTATGGAAGTATAAATATAGAGTAAAAGGGGATGGATGAGAACTGGGGATAGGGTAGGGGAGTGAAGTGAGCTCAAGCTTTAGTAAGTGGGTTGAAAATGCAAGTTGGCAAAGAAAAAGAGAAAAAGAGTCAGTATCTGGACTTAAACAGCCACAGATTTTGGCAAACAGACAAAGAAAACAGTCAGTGACTGGACTTAAACAGCCACAGATCTGCTGAGAGAGATAAGTGAAAGGAACGATGCAATTTAAAGGCCTCCCTACCAGTAAATAAAACTCTTGATTTTGTTGTTCTACGACAATATTTTAGGTTCATGGTTCATAGGTAGGTACTAGGCTATTGGCCCTAGGGCCTATATAAGCCTAGCCAAAGATACCCTGGCTTTCGCCACCCAAGAAAATTATTTTCCTGTGCCACTGTCGAGCAGAGCCACAGAAGTGATTCCCGGGGTGAATTTCCTATCTCCCATCCAATCATCAAGATTTTTCTTGAAGAGTGCTAATGAAGAGCTTTGTTTGATATAGATAGGTAGTTTGTTCCAGAGTATGGGAAGTCTCTGGGACAGGAATCTATCCCTCCAACATGTTATGTTTATTGTGGTAGGAGAGTTAGTCCAATATCAGGTTATCTTAACCAATGATGATATACAACAGCAAAAATTGTACTTGACTGTTTAAACAACTGTGTAATATTAAGGAGGTTGCTATGGACTTTGAATTGCAAAGTCCAAAGGCTATCCACACCCAAAGATCACAAAAGCAATGAGAAAAAGCCACAATGCAGGACTGCAGCACAGGAGCAATAAAGTACTGGTGCAGAATTGAACATGGTTACACAAGCATCTGGGGCAAAGGGGAAATAAACTTAAAGAAGGGAGACAGTGGACTGCTAAAAAAAAACAACCAATGGAGCACAGTTGAAAGAGGAAGTGCCAGTGGGGCTGCCGTGGTCCACAAAAATGGAGCCATTATAACGGACAAAGTTCTTTGTTTTAGGATTCCATAAAATTTATAATTTACATACAAATGTAGCCCACAGACTAGTGTTCAAACTGCAGGCTTCACTGTTACATACATATCTATTTGCTTGCAGGGACACTTTTTTGAAAAATAAAAACACACTTTTCTAGCATAATCACAATGCATTCTTCAGCTATGTCTGCAATCTCAAAGACAATGCACTATTGCTTGCAGAGCCACATATACTAAGCCAGATGATATAGCAAACCTACTGGCTGACAAATTCAGCTCCAAATTTACCCATCTTCCCATCAACCTTCCCTCAGGAAATACCTTTAAATTTAACTCACTCTGTTATCACTCAGGAACAAGTCCTTAATGCTCTCTCTAAGGCCAGGAACACTGCATCACAGGGCCCTGGCAATATCTCAGGATGCCTGCTAAATAGCATGAAACATGATCTATCAGGCCCTCTGAATTATTTATCTGCAGCCTGCAAAGAGGCTTCATGCCTCATGAATGGAGAACCACAACAGGCATTCCTCTGAACAAAGGTGGGTCCTCTACAGATCCTGGAAACTACAGACCCATAAGTCTCACTAGTCTAATATGCAAAGCCATGGAAAGACTGATTATGGAAATGATCAATGATGACTTGAAGGACTTCTTTCAGAAGGTCACTAAAGCAATGAATGAGGGCAAAATGTTTCACACTGCCTACCTTGACCTGGCCAAGTCATTTAACACAATACCTTACTGGACCCAACCCAATCTGTTTTCATCAAAAGCAGGTCATGCCTACTCAGATTGGAGGACTTCTTTCAAAAGGTTACCACATCAATGGTTGAGGGCAAAATGGTTCAAACTACCTACATTGACCTGGCCGAGGCATTTGACACAATACCTCACATTGATGACAACCTTAAGAGGTTAGGTACAAACCCTTATTTAACCTGGTGGATAGCCAGATGACTCACAGACATGAACCAGGAAGTTAGAACTAGGGACTCCACCTCTACAAAGAGGCCAGTTACAAGCTGAGTCCCTAAGGGATCAGTCCTGGGGCCACTCCTTTTTGGCATTTACTTCTCTGAAGTCAAGGCCAATGTCAGTGGCCTCTGGCTGACTAAATTTGCAGATGATTGTGAATTAGGAGCTTTTGCCTTCTGACACAAATATTTTCAAGAAAGGGCTGACTTAGGCAAACAACTAGTGCCACAGCCATGGACTAAAACTAAATGCCAAGAAATGCATACTAGTATCCTTGGGGAACTCATCCAGCCCTAGTAACTATCATATTGACAATGCACCCTTAAGAGTTGACCCAGTAGTCAGAGACTTGGAGACACACATATACAATAATCCGTCCTTTGACCATCCTGTGTCTACAGCAGTGAGGAAATCATTCTATGTTCAGCAACTTATAAACAAAGGTATGGCATCTAGGTCCAAGGAAGTCATTGTTCCACTGTATTCGGCATTCATCAGACCTGCCATTGAGTACAATGCCTCCTTTGGTATGTACCAATCCAGGCATATCCAGCAATTGCAACATCTGCAGAAGTACCTCAGTAAAAGAATATAGGGAATAAGTAAAAAATCCTATGCAGACCACCTCAAAATCCTATCCTTATATTCTGTCTCCTACAGGCTGTTGATTGGAGATCTATGCCTGACATACAAGGCATTGTCAGATCCCACTCTGATGGACCTCCCACATATCCACAAAACAACAACACCAGAATTACCTGTTCTAAAGACTTAAACAGTGCCTGTGATATAAATAGCATCTGGTGGAGAGGCAGGTATGTATCCCAGAGACAGCCCTATATCTGGAACAGGCTCCCCATCCATGTGAAGTAGAGTTCCTCCCTAAATCAATTCAAGTGTTACTTGGACAGTTTGAATGGGAACAGGAAATTCATCTCTTGTTTGGCACCTAGGTTTCTAATGGACACAGGGAATCTGTAAATGGTTAATCTCCCAGGCCTCTGCTTGTAAATGTTTCGCCTCCCAAGGAAGGGAGACAAAGGGTGACTTCCTTGAAGGCATGCAGTTCCACTGAAGAAAGAATGGAGGATATAAATAATTGGAGTAGCAAGTCCAGAAGAAGTAAAGAAAATATAAGAGAAATAAATAATTTGCATAGGAACAGTAAGTGTAAAAGTCATTGTTTGTTAAAATCTGACCAGTAGTATGTCAGCAGAGGATGGTTTATAGGCTGCAAGGCTATTGCTTACAAACTAGGGAACTGAAGCACTTGTCTTCAGATTAGGCACTGTGAAAGCTAAAATACATACAGGAAAAACTTACTGTTCTGGTTACAGCCAGAGACAAAATGTCTGGGAAACCAAGTATTAGGAAGCTATTTTTGTCTCTAGCAGGGAGCTAATTGCTACTCTAGAAGGAGAGAGAGGTGAAATTGTTTTATAACTTCCAGGATCAGCAGTAGATCTGAGCAATGCTTTAGTGTGTGTATTATTAATACATAGGTGCTAAAATACTGGCAGCTTCTAATGCTTCTGATAGTATGGGAACCAGAAATCTAATGACCAGATGTATGTGATGTCATTTTGTACAGAAATAATGTTTTATATTAGCGGAGACTGAAGTCTCAGTGGCATTCTGTTCTCAGAAACCTGACTAGACAGACCCTCACCCACATAATCTTGCCTTATCGTAGTAAGTAATTTAACTAGGGAACAGCAATTCTTTTAGTCAATCAGGAACAGATAGTGAAATTACCTAAATATTGTTTTTCTATATCTGTGTGAAAGTTTCCATCTGTGATATTTCCTGTGCGCTGAAACTCTGCTGTTTACTGTAAATGGATATTTAGTATTTTCGTGTTCTTTTCTTGTTTAATAAATATATTAAAACTTTTCATTGTGGCTGGTCCTTTCAGAGAATATTTAACCTTTGAGAGTATTTGCATATATTTATTTGATGATAACTCTGGCCACTCCTGAAAGCCTGGCTGTTTGGTCAAAATTACTTGTTGCATTAATATTAATTTCACTTGTAGGTGGCAGGGGTTTTGATGGCAATGAAAACTACAGTGCCTTATAGTCTGGGCAGAAGGGGGCAGAGCAGATGAATATGTGCCAGCTTTTCCCAGGTGTGTGTGTGTGTGTGTGTGTGTGTGTGTGTGTGTGTGTGTGTGTGTGTGTGTGTGTGTGTGTGTGTGTGTGTGTGTGTGTGTGCATGCATGTGTGTGTATCTGTGTGTGTGTGTGTGTGTGTGTGTGTGTGTGTGTGTGTGTGTGTGTGTGTGTGTGTGTGTGTGTGTGTGTGTGTGTGTGTGTGTGCGTGTGTGTGTGTGTGTGTGTGTGTGTGTGAGCTGTTTGGAACAGAAACACAAACCACTGGTTTCACAGACAGAGTGTGGGAGGAATTAGCCTGGAACCCCAGCTAAGGACTCAACTCTAAGCTATGCCAGTGGGGACTCTTATTGGGGGTCTGGACAGATATAGAGAGGAACCAAAGTATTCCCTGGGTGCTCTTAAGGTAAACTGTGCCTGATGTAGAGAGGTCTGCACCTGGAAATACTGAGTGTATCCATTTGTATTCCAAGTGAACATCCTTCTCCAGTATCAGTGGTGAGGATTCAGGCTCCTTGATTACTGGCATGGAGTGGAGATGTCACAATAACCACTTCTATTTTTTTAAGTGATTTCTAATGAGTTATGTCTACTATGATATAGGTCACTGCTATGACTGCCACAATCACAGGGAAGTCTTCTGCTGGGAGTAGACACTGCCACAGTTGATGTAGCTGTGGAAATGCTAGCATTGAGGGAGCATGATTTAGGCCATACATGTCCATGATGGCTGCCATCTGTGGAGGTTGTGGTAGTATGGCTTTGTGGACTGTGCCTTACCCATGGCAGGTGAACTTGGGAGAACATGGCATATTCCATATGTACCTGATTCTTTTAAAGCAATCTCATATGTGGCACATACACTCCCACAGGTCATCTTGCACACTTTCATCACCTTTTCTAAATCCACCAATCTACTAATCTTGATGGCCTTTCACATAAACTGGGTTACAGCCATTGACACATCACCTCAGGGGAAGGAAAGTAAATATGTCTCCACTGAGCATCAATATCCAGGCCCTATGTGTACCTTCATACCCATGGAAGTCAGAGACAGACTCAGGCATGTATAAGTATAACCCCATACCAGAAGTATGCAAGAAAATGAGGTGTATAAATAGTACTATTTAAAAAATAAATGAATTCCATACCTTGTGCAAGTGGCCATGCAGGAGGAATCCCTAATATTATTGTATACCACAAATCAGATAGCTTTAATAATTTGGACAATGATTATGAAGTCAAGAGGACTTACAAATATGTACATATATTCTTACACAGAAGAAGAGCTACAGGGGCATCTCTGGTAAATACTTTTGTTGACCACTCAGGTTCTGCCACAGTATCCAGCACTGCACTTTGGGACCATGTAGATATGTCACTGTCACTGATAGAGGCCAGAGACTTCTCTGTCTCCATGAGAGGTGTCTCAAACCATGGTACAGCACCACAAGATCTTCTTTTCCATGCCAGATGAACAGTTCTTTGCTCAATGACATGTAGTATCAGTGTCCCTGCAGTTCACTATTTCATAAGTATGGTGCTGATCACTAACCACATTAATATCCACCACCAGATTTTTCCAGGCATGTTCCAAGTAGGCTCAGTCGGTAGCATCCTGGCCAGAGTCACTGACCATTGTAACAGAGAGCCTGGAGTAGGACCTCATTCAACTCATCAGAGAACTTTCATTTTCATGTATTCTTTCCAGCAGCACCACCAGTCTTCCCCTTCCTCATGTGGCATGCTGTTCATGTGTCTAAAAGCCATATGCCTTAATCCACATTATTTAAATAATGTCAAACAAATAACTTTACTGACTAAATATCCTCCACAATCCAACTCCTATAACATTATAAATCTCCAAGTTGACATGACATTTTCTCTCAGAGTTAAAAGATTGTTTCCATATGAGACACATTTAAGTTAAACAACATATTTTTTTTTATTGAAGCTGGCAGCAAAAAGAAAGAATTTAATTATGCTTTGACTGTGCTGATGTGTGTTTCTTCCATTATGCTTAACAATCCTTTAGCCTGCCATTTGCCTTAGCCTTGCAAAACCCCACTTAATACACCTTTCAAAAATTCTTAAAAGTATTGGCTAAGCTACTTTATTATGTAGATAAATACATCAGCAGTTAATGGCATCCATACTTGACAGAGTTAACCTGTTGTAAAAAGTAACAAGATGATATTTACTTTGCCTTAACAACTAGCCTGAGATTCACCTTTTGCTGGTTTCCAAACTGCTGGTCTGCCAATTTGTCTGTAATGCAATGGTTGTCAGCGCCTTCCCTCACACTTAATATCATGCAAATTTGGAAGTCCGTGCAAGGTAATTATGCATATTAACGCTCATCTCATCATTGTTTCAGAATTGCTCAATTGGTACATCAGGGTAGTTTGCTGGCCCTATGGGCAACACTGCTCATGTGCAGTTCCTGTCATGCCTCAAGGGGGATATTTGCAATTCCATATATATATATATATATATATTCTGATAGAAATGGAGTAGTTGTAATGTCTGCTTTCTTAACAGCATACAAAAGGATACAGTACTGCCATTTTTACACCATAAAGTGCCATTGTGAACCATTAAAATATAGTGCATATTTTATTCTGGCCCATCATCTGCTAAGAAATTGAAATGCCTATCATTGTGCAGATGATGGCATATGTGAGAAGGAGTGTGGGTGCAAAATATATAACATTTTTTGTCTGCTTCTTCTACATAAGACATCCTGGTGGAGATGGAAATAGTGTTCTGTTTAGAGCACAAAGGTGGTTTGTGGAGGCAGCTAAGAAATTAATCAACAATCCCACTCACCCTGTCTATACCATGTACTTCCACCTTTCCTCCAGCAGGTGGTATCGCAGTTTACCCTGCAAAATATCTAGACCAAACAGGAGCTTCCTCTATTAATAAGGCTGCTGAACTTGAATGCTAGGCATGACAGGGAATAATTAGATAAATATGCCACTTGCTATGTAGCATCAGCTATAGTAATCACACTGGCAAATTTCTTCAATAACTGGTACAGTTAGCCTGATTTCCGATGCTATTACTTCCTGAATGTGCAATAGCCAGGACTGAGTCACCACTCCATACATGTGCAATATGAACATAAAAATATATCATACTACAGCTAATGAAGAGCAACATTCTAATCAATACCTACAAGTATAACACTGTCTAATGTCTTCCTGTCCAATTGTGGTAATTTATTGAGTTATTAATATTTTAATTATTACTGTATGTGCATTAGTCATACTGTCATTCAAACTATGTGTTTATTGTTATATCTTGCATGGGGACCAAAGCAACATAATTTCATTCAGCTTGCACTGCTGTGTATATCTGATCAACAATAAAGTTTACTTTAACACTAAAATCTTTTTCCAGTTACACTATAAAAACTATAGATGCATACTGTTCCAGGAGAGCTATGAAGGGCCATGGGGTAAGACTGAGGCCTAGTTTTGTGCAGGCCACCATTGATGCTACTGGCATTCCGCACATAGGGGAACAGTACCATCACCATTATAATGGCATGAGTGGTTGACACTAGGCAGATGGGAGGATGAGGTTATACAGCAGGCATCTCCTGTCCACTGGGTGAACTTTAGTGTTATTGGGCAGAATACACCAGTAAAGACTTAAAAAAGTAAATGTAAAAAGTCATGGGTACTCAGAAGTCATGTAGCTGAAACACTGGTATGTGCTTAAGGATGTCATAGGATCATAAGAGGTTACTAGGCTATTGGCCCTAAGGCCCTTATAAGCCTAGCCAAGTGTTTAGCCATTGTTTAGAAAACTCAGTACCCAGAACCCCTGTCCAGCAGGGACACAGATGGAATCCCAGGAGTGTATTTTCTGTTTTCCATCCAGTTATCCAGGTTGTGCTTAAAATGGGATAATGAGATACTCTGCTTGACATGGACAGGGAGTCTATTCCACAGATGGGGGAGTCTCTGGGACACAAATCTGTCCCACCAGCTGGTCTTATTGATATCAAATTCCAGGTTGAGGTCATGCATATGGGTTGCTTGAGTGGAGCTTGAATTGCAGATATGCAGCAGTCCCATCAAGGGGGGGGGGGGAGTCTGAGACTGCTTTGTATGCCAGACAGAGGTCATCTCTGAGGAGTCTGTATGAAACTGAGTAGAGGGACAGGACTTTTAGCCTATCTGTGTAGGGTAGGTGTTTGAGGGCCTAAATTCTCCTGGTGAGGAATCTCTGTGGTCTCTCTAGCTGCTGCATATGCTTAATGAGGTGCATGCCAAAGGGGGCATTATACTCAATAATTGGCCTTACAAGGGAAGAATACAGGGATCTTATGACCTCTTTATCCCTGGATGAGATACCCTTACATATGAGGTGGGCCTTGTAGAAAGTGTTCTGTACAAGTAAAGCAACATGGTAGTCAAAAGTCAGGTTGCTATCAATTTGATTCCCCAAATCCCTCACTACTTCTGTTCTTAGGACATTATTATTAATGCGATAATATGTGGGGATGTCACTGTTCCCAAAGGGGATGATGATGCATTTTTTGGCATTCAGCTCGAGGCCATGTTTCTGGCACCAGTCATTTGTTTGGGTGAGACCCTCTTGGAGGATGCCCGCATCACTTTGGGAATTGAAGACTGTGCCCAGCTTGCAGTCATCTGCAAACTTGATCAGCCATAGCCCAATGGTTTTGGCCTGCACCTCAGCAAAGTATATCCCGAATAACAGAGGTCCCAAGACCGATCTCTGGATTATGCAGCTCATTATGGGTCTACTGCTTGAAGTGGCTTCCCCTGTTTTGACTAGGTGGGTTCTATCAGTGACCCAGTTTGCTAACCATCTGGTAACATATAGATTAATGCCTAATTTATCTACTATGCCTGAGTGGGAATAGTGCTGAAGGCTTTGGCCAGGTCAAGGTAGGTGGTGTGCACCATCTTCGCCTTGTCCATGGCTTTAGTGACTGTCTCAAAGAATTCAACCAGATTAACAGACATGACCTCCACCGACCTCCACTTGACAAAGGCAAACTGTGTAGGGTCAAGTGTTTCGAGGTTGCCAATGTTCCTGTTAATGAGGTCCATGATAATCCATACCATGGCCTTGCAGATCAGGTTAGCTAAGCTGATGGGTCTATAATTTCCTGGATTGGTGGACGCTCCACCTTTATGTAAAGTGATGAGACTGGCTGTCCTCCACTTGGCTGGGATAAAGCTGGTACTCAGGCTTTGATTGAATAGGGTGTCTAATGGCGCTGCAAGTTCATGTCTGAGTTCATGTAGGATGCAGCCTGAGATATTATTGGGTACCATGGAGGCTGTATTTTTTGCCTTTGAGAGGGCGGTAATGATCTGTTCCCTAGAGATAAGGGGTGGGGGCAGCTACTGGGGATGTCCTGATTTACTGATGGGGGGAGACAGAGGGGAGAAGGTTTCGCTGAATCTGTCAGCCAGTAGATTGGCTATATCTACAGCATTTGTGTATGTTGTGTCCTTGACAACCAGTTCTGAACAGATCTGGATGCTTCCTTTGAGATTGCGGACGTATGTGAAGAAGGTCTTATGATTGTCTCTAGTAGATGTGGCCAATTTGGACTCAAAGTTGGCTTTAGAGGATTTCACTAGTGCTCTTATTTGCTTGTTCAGGCTAAGGAGAGATTGCTTCCAACTGGGCACCTGTTCCTTCTTGGACCTGGACAGCAATTTTTTTTCCATTTGTTATATAGTTTATGTATTGCAGATGTCCACCAGACAGGTTTACTCTTCCTTGCAGAGGATGATTTTGTCCTGTTAGGTATTCCTGATTCATTGCATCTATATAAATGCTCATATCATATTTTGTTGTAGATTTGGATATTAGTGCTAGTTCCTACAGTGGGGTATGGGGCTGTGAAGCTGTTTATACCATCCCTCAGGAGGTTGTAAGCAGCTTTGGAGAAGTTTTTTGTTTGACCCTAGTTAGTGGAGGGTCAGGAGAGATGGTCACTTCAAAAGTGACCGCTTTATGGTCAGATCTTACCAGGGAGGATGATATCATAGGGTGCTGCAGTGGTTACTCATGTTGGTTAATACCAAGTCCAATATATTATCACCTCTTTTGGGGGTATCGACTAACTGTTCAAAGGCATTTGCCTTGATAAAATCAAGGACACTCTGGGCATTTGTGTTCTGGCTTGAGTAGTTTTTCCAGTCTGTGATTGTGCAATTATGGCTGGTCATGTAGCTGAAATGCTAGTATGTCCTTAAGGGGTAATTTTCAGGTAATACGATTCCACCAAACTATTGCCAAAAAAGTATTCCAACAAAACAAATAAAAAACTAAAAAAAACAAAGAAACACACCAAGCCAGCAGAAATTGTAGTTAGTGCTTTCATTTACTTTATTTATTTATTTATTTTATTTTACATTTGTTGACCGGGTTAGTCCAACTGGATACATATCCATTTTCAGTGGAGACCCGGGGAGAAAAGCTCCAAAGCACAGAGGTACATAAAAATATAAAATATAAAAATATAGTGACATAAGCTAGGAAATTGAGACAGGCAACATTAAAAATACAAAAATATAACAGTAGGTAAAAAGAAAAATTCAATTAGTGATATAAGTTAGTAAAGATGAGTAATTAGGGCTTAATAGTGGACCCTTAAGTTAAGGGCTGGATGGAGGCCTATGTAGGCCGGGTTGAGTTGGGAGCCTGAGCTATTAGTCTGGATTAGAGCATGGACATAGCCATTGAGATTTTAATAGAGTTCGAAGTTGTATTTTGAATTGGTGGAGAGTGGGTATAAGTCTAAGGTTGTTGGGGAGAGCATTCCAGTTTTTGCCAATGGAATTGGCGTACAGTGCATCACCACCCGAGTTAGTAGATTTAATAGTTAATACTTGAATACTTTTGGATGACCTTAGGGATGTTAGATTAGAGTAGGGGGTAAGTATATTGTTCAGTGAGGGAGTTTTTTCAGGGTGTTTTATGATTTTGAATGCCTCTGTAAGTTGGTTAAATTTGAGGATGTTGGGCAATTCTAGCCATCCCAGTGTTTTTAGATTTAGGCAGTGATGGGTGCGGTAGGGTAGTCCGTAATGAATCTAGCTATGTGGTTATAGGTAGTGGATAGTTTATTAAGCTCTTTCTTGTGAAGGAAGGAGAATATTGGGGAGGCATAGAGGAGTGTGGGTAGGAGGTGGGTACGGGCAATGGTTAGTTTGGTGTGGGGGGTTAAAAATGTCTTTATTTTATACATGGACCCAAGTTTCTTGTTAAGTGATTTAATGGCCTGGTTTACATGGATGTCGAATCTCAGTTTGTGGTCAATTGTCACTCCAAGTAGTTTAGTGTGGGTGACAGGATAAATTTTGGTACCGTTATTAGAGGACACAATGAAGGTTGAGGTGGGGGTATGGGGAGGTTCCGTGCCATAAGAAGTCGCTGGGGAGGGGTAGAATAGGAGCAATTTGGTTTTAGTTGGATTAAGTAGGAGTTTTAGATCTGAGAACCATTTTTCGACAATAGAAAAGCAGTTTTGGGTTGTGACTTGGAGTTTGGTGAGAGAGTCGTCCGAGCAGATAAGAGTGGAGTCATCTGCATATTGTATGCAGGTGGCTTTGGGGAGGATAGAGTGTAGACCATTAATAAAGACGGAGAAAAGAAGGGGACCGAGAATAGATCCTTGGGGACACCGATGTTCGTGGGGAGTAGGTCTGAAATCTTGTTTTGCCACTGTACCGCCTGTTTTCTGCCTGTGAGGTATGCATTAAACCAATTTATGGTAGTTTTGCTAAGATTAAAAGTTTCCAATGTATGGAGCAGCTGGTTGTGGTTGACCATATCGAAGGCTTTCGATAGGTCTAGAAAGCGCAGAGGAAATTAGTTTGTTATTCTGGTTGAGGTTAATTGAATCAACAAAGGAGAGGAGAGCCGTGGTTGTGCTATGATGGGGGCGGAAACCGTGTTGGGTGTTGGACAGGAGGTTATTTTGTGTGAGGTGGGTGATGAGTTGCTTGTGAATGCAGCGTTCCAAAATTTTAGATAGGGGGGAGAGAATGGCTATGGGTCTATAGTTTGTTGTGGCAGTGGATAACCCTCCTTTGTGGAGAGGAATGATATACGAGATTTTCCAGATTGAGGGAATAGAGGCTTCAGCAATTGACCGGTTAATTAAGATTGATACAGGGTAGGCTATGGCATCAGAAGCTATTTGTAAGTATTTGGCTGGAAGTAAGTCAGCCGCTAGGGTGGTTGGTTTAAGTTTTTTTAGGAGGGTACGAATGTAGTAGGTGGAGGTGGGTTTTAAATTAAAGGCAGTTTGAGTGGGGTAGGTAGTTGGGGTGGGAGCCACAGGGGTGAAGTGAGCTGACTAGCAAGGGACTGGATGGTCTCAGTAAAAAGGAATTAAAGGTGTTAGCTATTTCACTGGGATTTTGTCCATGAGTGATTCTGGTGTGGGGTAGTGGATTTGCCTGGATGGAGGAGGTGATTGAAACTTGCCCAGAATTTTTGGGATTATTTTGATATTTGTCTTGTAGGTGACAGAAATATTGTTTTTTGTCAGACATAACGGCAGCTTTGGTTGAGTTTCTAAGCTGAAGAAACTTGATGCGATCTAGAGGGGTTTTAGTGGTTCTCCATTTGTTCCAGGCCTGGTCTCTGAGTTTAATTTTAGTTTTAGAATCATTAGTTAGCCAAGGTGCAATCGTTCCTTAGTTCTAATGAGTCGCTTGGGAGCGTGAGAGTCAAGTATTTTAAGGAAGGTGTCATTAAAGTATGACACGCTCTGATCTAAGGGTAGAGTTTTTAGGATGGACCAGTTACAAGACGGAGGTCAGCAAGGAATTGATCAGGGACAAAATTCTTGCTGTTTCTGACTAATCTGGTGAGGGGGGGGTTTGTAGTTGTGCATTTGTTTTTAATAATAAAAGTGATAAGGTGGTCACTAAGGTCATTAGGGAGGGTCCCTGAGGTATAGTTGGAAGGATTCTTGTTAGTAAGGATCCAGTCTATGATGCTCTCCTTTTGTTGGGCATTTCCAATTCTAGTGGGGGAATGAATAAGTTGGGAAAATCCATGTAAGTTAATGGGGAGTGGATTGAGTTGGGAGGAGTAGAGAGACCAGTCGATGTTAACATCTCCTAAAATAATCGTTTCCTGGGGATAGAAGGTGGAAAGCCAACTCAGAGTTTGTTCAAGGGATTCGGAATTGTTGCCTGGAGGAGATATATGACTAGGAGATTAATACTTTTTGGTTGTTTAGGGATAGCTTCAGGGCAAGTAATTCCTGGTTATGGACTTTTGGAGGTTGGAGTGGATTCCTAATGATATTCAAGGAGTTCTTGAACATGACTGCTATTCCACCGCCTTTTTTAGTGGTTCTGTCGGCTCTGAGGATGTTATACCCAGGTGGGATGACTTCCTCATCCTTAGTGCTAGGTTTGAGCCAAGTTTCTGAGAGACACATGATGTCAGGGGAGTGGGTTGCAAGTAGAGCATGCAAGCTGTGTACTTTGTTATTAATACTTCTTAGGTTAAGGTGAAGCATACGTAGGGAGCCTGCTGGACTTATAGCAGTGTTCAGAGGGTTTGGGTCAATGTTAGTGGTGGGGCCTGGGTTAGGGTGGATGTCACCATCTTTTGTTATGGATTTTTTTAAATAATCCAGAAATCTTTGGAGTTTCATTAGAAGTTTAAGATGTCCCTTTATTGAGGATGTTTTCGGGTACCAGAGGGTAGGGTGGATATTGTTGGAGCACACATTAATAGCAGGGTGATGAGAGGGTTGAATGAATTTGGAGGAGTCATGGGAGTGCAGGGAGGTCTGACCATAAGGGAAGTAGGTGCTACCTGGGTCAAGGGTATCATATCTAGTTACCAGATAAGATAAGGTAAGTAGTATTGTTGTGAGGGAGAACATACTAATAGTGATTTTATTCATGTTGAGGGGGGGGTAGGTAGGTAGTGTTAGCTGTGGGAACTACCTTGCTGCAAGTTGGTGAGTACTGGAGGAAGGAGGAGGGAGGAGGAAGTGACAGTGGGAGGGAAAAGGGGTGGGCGGACTGGGGGAGTAGACTTTGTATTGAAGACTGGTGGAGAAAGCGAGGAAGTGGTACCGGGTGAGGGACAGTCGTAATTGGATGGTGGTAAGGGGGATGGGCTTAGCGTCCAATAAATGTAGAGGTACTGGGGGCGGGTGGGAATAGGGGGCAGGGAGGGGCGGAGCGAGCCCGAGCGTAGCGAGGGCGAAGCGGAGCGGGGCTTACACCGCAGGGATTTCTTCAGGTTTAAAGGTATTTAACAGCAGGTATAAAAATACTGGTATGTAACAGCAGGTTTAAAAATACTGTTTTTATGATTTTTCAATAAAGTAAGTTCTTTTTGCAGTAGGTACGTGATATAAAACACGCTTAGGCTGGTCGGTGCTTTACCTTGGGCAACTACTAGGTGTTTTGATTTAGAGTCAAACACAGTCTTTTTAGTGCATTCGCACTTGGAGTGTCTTCTCTGGTCGGCGGTAATGAGTTGGGATCCCGCTGGGTGGTATTTAAGCTTGGGGCTGCCTAAAGTAGAGAAATAAGGAAAGAAGATAACTGACGTTAGTATAAATTAATCTTACTTATGGTAAGAGCCATAGGGAGGCATAAACATAGAATTGCCAGTTTCAGACTATTTTAACACTGGTGCTAAGCACGTTTCCAGCAAATAGGAAATGCTATAAACAAAATCAGCAAGGTTTAAACTGTGGTTGTGACTCAGAAGCAACACGCACTCTTTAAACAGAACACTAAACAGAGTACGGTGCTTAGTTTTATCACTTGTTCAGACCTAAATCTATGAACAAATCAATACTGCAAAGCAGCGACTTCCAACATATAGGAAATGCTGTAAACAAAGATGTAGCAAAGTTTAAACTTTGGTTAAGCGTGCTCCGTGGGCAGCAGCTCTTTAAATAGTACACTACACAGAGTACTATGCCCAGTTTTATCACTTGTTCAGACCTAAATCTAAGTAACAGCAAGATTTTAGATGCAGCAGTTCAAAATCAGTTCAAAATAACAGTTACGACAAGTTTACACGCCGCATTGAGCAGTGTGCTTAGGCAGATGTCTAAACCCTCAATTAATCATCAGTTCTGTGTGTTAATTAGGTACTGTATAGTTGCGCTCTTTAAAGAGAGCTCTAAATGAGTACAATGACAAAATACAAACAAATGTTCTCAATTTCCCCGTTAAAATGGGTAAATGCAGCAAGGTAGGAATTAGTATACAACCTACCCTAATGATGGGAGAAGCGTCCGTGTAGTATACAGATCTAACCCAACACTATTCCTCTAATCAGTCGGAGGCGGAAATACCACATGGGAGTAATGAAACCTCGGGCTTACACCGCAGGGATTTCTTCAGGTTTAAAGGTATTTAACAGCAGGTATAAAAATACTGGTATGTAACAGCAGGTTTAAAAATACTGTTTTTATGATTTTTCAATAAAGTAAGTTCTTTTTGCAGTAGGTACGTGATATAAAACACGTTTAGGCTGGTCGGTGCTTTACCTTGGGCAACTACTAGGTGTTTTGATTTAGAGTCAAACACAGTCTTTTTAGTGCATTCGCACTTGGAGTGTCTTCTCTGGTCGGCGGTAATGAGTTGGGATCCCGCGGGGTGGTATTTAAGCTTGGGGGCTGCCTTGGGCAACTACTAGGTGTTTTGATTTAGAGTCAAACACAGTCTTTTTAGTGCATTCGCACTTGGAGTGTCTTCTCTGGTCGGCGGTAATGAGTTGGGATCCCGCAGGGTGGTATTTAAGCTTGGGGGCTGCCTTGGGCAACTACTAGGTGTTTTGATTTAGAGTCAAACACAGTCTTTTTAGTGCATTCGCACTTGGAGTGTCTTCTCTGGTCGGCGGTAATGAGTTGGGATCCCGCGGGGTGGTATTTAAGCTTGGGGGCTGCCTGTTGTCCAACCTTCCCTTATGACTGTGAGTTCATAAGCAAACTTAATCAGACAACAGTTAAAAACCACAAGTCATTTAAATATCCCTTCAAAAAGACAAATTAAACAATTAATTACTTACTCAAATTGTCCTTAAAGGAACATACACAGAAAATTGTTCATGCTATATAAAAATCAGTACATAAACATCAAAGTGTATACAGCAAGCTAAAATACATCCATAAATTGAATTAATAATAATCTAAAACAGGATTTCAATTTGAACATACATTTTATAGATAAATTATCATTCAGCCCAGGAAGGGAATGTGCATTAAACTTCAATTGCCAAATCAGTTCCCTTTCATCTAATTTCAGGGCTATAGGACCACCTCTATTATATTTATCCAACACTTGATCAATGACAAAAAAATAGAACTGCATGTGACAGAAACTGACTTACATGCCTAGCCAAGGCATTATTCAAATTCAGCTTCCTAATGTTGTACAAATGCTCATAGATGTGTTGTTTCAGGCATCTTTCTGTCCTTCCAATATAAAATGCAGGACATGCTTAACATACCGCCATGTACACAACATTCTTAGATGAACAGTTATATCTGTCCTTAAGCTGGTATACTCTCCCATACATCTCAAAGGAATCAGTAACTTTAATAAATTTACAAAAATGACAGAAACCACAATTTGACATACCACCAAGAATATTAATTCCACGATTACTTTCCAAGGCATTTTTGAGGTTACTACCCTTCCTAAAAATAACATCAGGTTTCTCTCTAATCTAATTCTAAAATGTACACCACTGTCTCAATTTCCCTACAGATTAATTTATTGGAAGAGGGTATGGTCACTTCTGTTTTAGGTACGGGTGAATTGTCTCTTGAACCTAATTTGAGTGAGGATGTCCGATATAGTGGATATATTACTATATTCTCTCTTGATGCTGATGACCTCAGGTATATTTTTAATAAGAATTGGTGTTTTCTGAGGGAGGATGCATTGATTAATAATAGGATTAGAGAGAAACCTGATGTTATTTTTAGGAAGGATAGTAACCTCAAAAATGCCTTGGAAAGTAATTGTGGAATTAATATTCTTGGTGGTATGTCAAAATGTGGTTTCTGTCATTTTTGTAAATTTATTAAAGTTACTGATTCCTTTGAGATGTATGAGAGAGTATACCAGCTTAAGGACAGATATAAATGTTCATCTAACAATGTTGTGTACATAGCAGTATGTCAAGCATGTCCTGCATTTTATATTGGAAGGACAGAAAGATGCCTGAAACAGCGCATCTAAGAGCATTTGTACAACATTAGGAAGCTGAATTTAAATAATGCCTTGGCTAGGCATGTAAATCAGTTTCCGTCACATGCATTTCCATTTTTTGTCATTGATCAAGTGTTGGATAAATATAATAGAGGTGGTCCTATAGCCCTGAAATTAGATGAAAGGGAACTGATTTGGCAATTGAAGTTTAATGCACATTCCCTTCCTGGGCTGAATGATAATTTATCTATAAAATGTATGTTCAAATTGAAATCCTGTTTTAGATGATTATTAATTCAGTTTATGGATGTATTTTAGCTTGCTGTATACACTTTGATGTTTATGGACTGATTTTTATATAACATGAACAATTTTGTGTGTATGTTCTTTTAAGGACAATTTGAGTATGTAATTAATTATTTAATTGGTATTTTGGAGGGATATTTAAATGACTTGTGGTTTTTAACTGTTGTCTGATGAAGTTTGCTTATGAAGTACATGAAAGCGCTAACTACAATTCCTGCTGCTTGGTGTGTTTCTTTGTTTTTTTGTTTTTTATTAGTTTGTGTTCTTCTCTGGCTCATTATTCCAACAAAACAATAGAAACTTCTTTAGCAACTGATTGACCAATGACCTTATTAAATAATAGAATTGAACCAGTGCTACTGCTGTGCTGTTAAAGGTTCCAGACAAAACGAACACCAAAAATATTTGATTAAATACTTCTGTGAAGAAACTGAAAACACTGTCATCTGTGTTAGCATGTCTGGTAGGAGATTTGTGTACATTCTCAGACTAACTTGTCTTGTATGCCAGTATGTACAATTGTGAAAATATAAATACGTTTTAAAATGTTGAGTATTTCCCTGTTTTCACAGAATGTTCAAAGAATCTGTCAGTGTTTTGATGCATTTCTAATTGCACATGTTTGTGAATAACATTCTAAAGTACTGTGGAGAATCAGATGAACAGGAGGTGATGTTATAAGAATGTTCCTGGTTGCTAAGTGATTATTTAATCAGCTAATTGATAGGAAAATAACTTTTTTTCAAACAGCTGACGGTTATTTTTTTAAAATAAGGCAGTTGAGATTGCAGTTTGTCAAGTGCTGGGCAGTCTGTGAAGTTCAGTCAGTTACAGTGCTGTGCAGTCAGTGGACACTCATGAAAGAGAATACACCAAAAACTGTAAGCCTGCCTTTTGCCTTGCTGTTATGTCTTAGATTAGATCAGGGACAAGATTCTTTAGTTAGATAAGGAAGGCTTGGTTATTGAGATAGATTTTTTCTAGTATAATGGACTTCTACCCTGCAGTTTATTTGAGATTTCCAGTGATTGACTTATGGCATTTATTGAAAGCTACTGATTTGCATTCTTGTAGTCATTTTACTTATTATTAAATGTTTTTCATTACTTTACATTGTTGCTGGAAATCAGTGTTTTTCTTTAGAGATTAGAGAGTGCTTCTACCTGTTTGATACTTCCTAGGTAACCTCGAAGACCTGGTCGCTTATGGTCATAGCTATTATTTATTTTAAAATTTAATTTTTATCATTGGACACCTGTTTAGAAGGGCATGGTGGCACTCTGATTGGTGGCAGCATTACCATTTTATTTTTGGGAAAGGGCATAGCTGGAAATTTATGTCAGGCTTTCCCAGAAGTGTTTGGCTGTGTGAGATTTAAATTTACTTTGACTGTGAGTGTATTAGAGTTTTTAACTGGGACACATTGCTCTTAAAAATATAATTAGAAAATACATTTGTGATGGACAGAGGTATATAGGACAGTCCCAGGAAAATAGTACATGTGCCTGTTGTGCTCTTAGGGGAAATTTGTGAAATAATATTTCTGTTTAAGTGACAGTCTCTTATTGGGGTCAGTAGTGAGGACTGAATCTCCTTATTTAGTGACCCAGGATAGTAAGGGATGTCACATTAATTGTTAGCAGTCCAGTGGGGTATTGGCTGGGAGTCACATTTAATTGTTGGCAGTCCTGTGGGATATAGCCAGACATCACATTCATTGCTGGCAGTCCGGTGAGATGTTAACCAGATGTCACATTATTGGTGGCAGCAGTGTGATATAGAAGGATGTCACAACATCAGTTAACAGCAATTAAGCAATCAGTAGTTATACTGGCGTAAGAGTTATTCTTTTTAAAATGCCAAGTCCTTTTTATATACATAAAATTATTTGCAATATATGTGTCAACATTATAATGTTTCAGAGTTTTTAATTGCATAAAGAAACTTGGTATATATACATGTGTAATACTCTGCAAGCTGATGATTTACATAATGAGTTGTTGATGAAATATGTATGATAAATAAACAAGGTACATAAAAACAGACTTGCTTTTTTATTTATTTATTGCCATTGTTTACTAGGAGAGTCCAACTGTGTACAGGGCCTATTTTCATTAGACTTCCTGGGAGAAAAGCTCCACAAATGCAATAAAAGAAAATTCATATAAAAGTCAAGAATTACTATGCTATAAATATATACACTTTCCAAACATGGGGTGCAGTTAAACAAAAAAAGAGGTAGTATAAGTTATTAATACTAATTGATTAGCTGCTGTTGCTGTATTTAGTTAAATACTTTTGAGTATTCATTACTTTTAGAACCCTGGAAAGCACAGCCAAAGCACTAGTTCATTGCTATTATTTAAGATAATTTGCATACATCCCATGGACCTCCATTACAGGAGGTTTAAGTCATTACAGTCTTGCTTTGCTGGGTCTTTCTTGTACTTTTTACTAAATGGTCTCTCTGTGTGATCTTTACTCTTTGGTTTGGGTTTATGCTAGCTACACATACAACCCTTTTTGCAGTAACCTATCTATGCGGTTAAGGTGTTTACCTCACAGACAAAAAATACAGGGTTTGATTATCACCTTTGAAAGGGAAATTGGCTAGGCTTAAAATGGTCCACAAGAGTAGCTAGCTTGGTATTTACCTAAGAATTTACATATAAACCTGAACCAACATACAACCTGCCAGTGCATACCATCCAGTTATCTTACACAGTGCTGTTTTTCTCCTCTAAGTAGAGAATAGGCAGCCACACAGGAGGAGTATGAAGTGCTGAGAACACTGACACAAATGAAAATCTCCAATAACCTCAGTAGTTTTAAACTACTGCTAAAACATCTTAACCAGTCCTGGTCCTGCACATTCTCATCACAAGGTTAAGACTTTGTGTTCACCATACAATACTCTCCAAATAATCTCTTTAAACAGAATGCTCTCAACCTCTCACTGAAATGACAAAACAATGTTTATACATAACTGCTGCCTGTACAATCCAATAAGCTGGACGTGGCCTTTCTCTTTAGTAATTTCTACCGCACTAAAATCTTAGAATGCATAAACGCAACTACTGTTTGTGTATAAATGTAAATAGAAATGTAACTACTCTGTGTTTAACTGGAGCTTAGTATAATGCAATGTAAGCAAATGGAGCCTTTCTCCCTGGGCCTCTTCTGGAAATGGATATTACCCAGTTGGACTTTCCTGGTAAATGAAGACAAATAAATAAATCAGTAATCTTCATAATCTCCCAACCCCTATCTGATAAAAGTCTAAAGGACAACTATTGGGACCCAAACAGCTGATGCTTGTTAGCTAATCACAGTGCATCCTTCATAATTGTAGCTTAAAGTTCCTAGGAGTCATCACTTGCCCGTCTTGGTATTTGTAACCTCAGCAAAAAAATTGGTCAGTCTCATCTCATTTCATACACTATAACCCTCTAAAGATGATATATTTAAAAAGAAATATCTTAAGAAGTCTAAGATCTGCAATGAATTTTCTAGAAGCTGAGGTCCCTGAGGTCTGAAAACATCTTAAACAGGACCTGACCCATTTGCCATCTTGAACTTAAGAGCAAGATACTTCTGAAGTTATGGAGATATCAGAAAATTCCTTTGCCTAAGGAGTCAGTACCTAAATTCTAGCTCTTTCTGTAATAGTTTGTCACTCTGTAACTTATCCAGTCTTATCTGTTTCTCAGCAACCCCCCTCCCCACTCACTTTAAATGTAGTTGTTTTTGTCTTTCTAGCCAGGTTTATGACTTATTCCAGATGCTATTCCTTACCTCCATAAATATCCTTGTGTAGCTCTGTAAGGATGTCTCCCACTAATTAAGTAGCCAATTATCCTTTTCAGAGAGACCAACTCCCAGTCATGCACCAGACTCTTATACTAATATCTACAGAAAAATGAACCACAAAAGGTGACATTGAATTTCCAGTGCTGAAGAGAGAGTATGTCATCCGTCTTCAGATTTAAAGTTAGAAATGCATGATCCAGCATATATATCAGATGCACTTCCATCCCTTCAATGGGAAATGCATGATCCTTTGAAAGTAGCATTCAGTCTACTGTAGAGTGTCTTTTGTAGACCAGAGAATAGTATGCACCCCCAATTGTGTTTTATCCACAGTGTTAGTCAGTTCTAAGGTAGAACAAGAAGTATTAAATGTTCTACTTATTTGTAGAATCTGAATGATCCTAGACCTCAACACATACATCTGGGGGTTGGGTGTCTGTAGCTAAATTCCAGTCCACCACTATGACAAGAAAACCCTATTAAAAAGCTATAAACCTACAAATGTTCTCTACAAAGAAACTATCATAGTCCCCTTCATTTGTGCCATTACTAATATAAAGTAACCCTGGACATCATTTATCTCAGCCTGCATGATTAGGCTGTACCTAGAAATACATGAGCAAAGTCACCCATATCTTCCTCCCATCTTGGTAAATTGAACTGCCCCTAACATATAACCAGATATAACCAACTGATGCAACTTCAGCACTATTGCATGTCTTTCTTGAAAAGCTAGAATCTGGGATAATTTCTTTCTCAGTTTAGCAAACACTTTTGTCTCATAACTGGATTCAGTATCCTATTTTATTAGAGGAAACTATATTAAATATATTTCCAAACACCAAAAAGAGAGCTAGTCTTCTTCCTGCTATAAGCAAAGTGTTCTAAGTCAACTCTATTCCCTGAAAAAGAAAAAACAGTAATGAAAAAAAAACTATTCTTGGCAGCACTGAGAAAGATATGAAAGGCAAACCCCAACTCTAGCTTTAGGGCTCTGCCTATAACTAGCAACAATTAAGTATTTATTAAATCAATCAAGCAAAAAGTTATAGAGGATAGAAAGATCCATAACACATGTTCTATCAAGTGTCTACTACTCTTGTCCTGTTTACACTAGAAATAGAAAGATAAAAGAACTATAAAAAGAGATAACAAAGTAAATATATATCGAAACACCACCCTTTCTGCAGATAACACCATTTAACCTCAGACATCTTAACTACATGCATTTTGAATACACATAGTGTCTTATTAAAATAGAAAACATCTTGATCAACCAATATACTAGCCCAAATGCATGCTTCCAAAGCATGCATTAGACCATGGGCCAGATTCAGGAAGCCTCCGTGTAAGAGTTATAACTCTTACACGGAGGCTGCAGTTAAACGGTGTGATGTCAGCATGTCATGCATATGCATGAGGTGCATGAGGCATGCTGAATCACACTGTAACTCTTACACGGTCCATGTAAGAGAGTAGGGGGCGTGTCCGTAGGCTAAGCCCTGCATGTGGACACGCCCCCGTAAGTGTATAATGGCTGAAAGTAAACAGCCACGAGAGAGGCCATGGAAATCTAAACAAACACACTACACAACACATTCCCCCACAGACCATCAGTGTACAAAGTGAACAGAGGCTATAAAATGAAAATAAAAACTGTTTTATTTTTTTTAAACCCCGTAAGTGTGTGCTACTGTGTGCGCTCGTGTGCGCGGGTGTGCTACTAGCGCAACTGCAGTTAGCAATCAGTGGAAAAGGATATGAGAACTAAATACGCAAAGTAAGCCAAGAAGAAATAGCTTAGCGGTAGAGTTGCCGGCTTAAGAGTAGGCAGGCAGAGTTCGAGCCCACACAGCGGCCTTTTTTTTTTTTTGTAAATAAGCACTAAAAAAGCCCCTGACAGTATTGTCCAAATGTAAAAGTATACCCTTTTGTAAAATGGAATGAAATGGAGCATATATATTGAAGTAACACAATAATAAAAATAATTAGAAATGTACCGATAGCTAAGCTGCTGTGAGACACAGTGCCCGTAGCTGCGTAGTGTTTAAAAAGCTGCAATAGGTATGCCCGTTGCTAAGCACCGGTTTAACAGGCTGAAACTGTTTGCAACTAGCTGTGCTTAGCTTAACATATGTGTCACTAGCCAATTAAGGTGTATCCCAGCGCACACCGTTTGCGCGCCGCTCCCACAAGCTAACTAGCAGTGCGCATGCGTTACCTCCGCGCAAACGAGGGCAGACCTGCTTTTAAGTGCTTAAAAGTGCTTATGGCATGTTTGATTGATAGGTCCTCAACTCATTTCTGTCAGGAAAATTAAAAATCAGTGGTTAGAGTCGAACTCAGGATACCATGCACTAGAGTCAAGGTACTAAACCACTAAGCCATTACAGCAATACCTAGAAATGCAGAAATAGCATATATATGGGATAAAATACAGAATGGAGCATGATAAAGCATTTTCAGTGAAGTAGATACAATTCCAAAATGGCCAATCAGAGAAATGTGCAGGAAAAGCGGCATATATAAGCCCCATAGGTGGGAATACACACCATAACCGATTGTAGAACAGACCTGCAGTCAGAATGAGTGGAGTAGGTGAGGGACGTTGCTTTCGAGCACAGCGTTGGGGCATTGAGGAGTCCAGATACATGGTCTGGCTCCTTGTCCATTATCACGAGGCTCAACTCATGCAGGGCCAGGTCTCATGGGGAGCGTACAGGGCGGAGGCATGGGACCAGTTGGCTCATGATCTGACCAGTGCTACTGGCATTCCACGCACTGGTGAGCAGGTCCATCACCACCATGTGGACCTGAAGTGGCGTAAGCAAGACCAGTTGACCCAATGGATCTAGGAGGCCTGGGATATGCCCAACACCCCACTACTATGTAAGTTACATTTTACTCATGTATGTAAGGATTTCAACTAGCTGATACCATGGAGATGTGTAGTCCAATATTACTTCCTTTGTATTACAGCTGCAGGTGTCCGCTCTGCGAACTGTGAGACGCATGACCGTAGGCTGGCGCGGCTGCGCCACCATGCAGGTTAGTAACCCCATCTAGTACTTGTAAATAAATATTATAGTGTAGCATGTATCAGAACACTGCAGTGTATTGATTAAAAGTAATCTAATGTGCAAGCAAGAATTGAAAGTTTGCAAGTACGGCTGCAACAAGTTCATCAGTATGCAAGTGTGACTGGAAAAATAATGTATAGAAATAAATAGTGCTGTAATACAGATGTCCCACCATTAATTAAATGTAGTATAACCTGCAGTAGTCTCCAGAGTACAGCTTCAGAATCTGAGGTAGTCACATGTGTGATTTATCCCCTGTTGAAATGCTGAATCATGACAGAAGTGAGGCTGTTGGAAAGTGTTTGAATCACCACAGGTCTAATATGTGAACAAAGCCTAGAAGTACCAACCTGAACTGTGAAGTTGCAGGATGTGTGAGAGTGACAGAAAGGGTCATGTATGAATAAATAAAGTAGTAAAACCCCTGAATATATTAGCCCCAGTGTGTTTCCACAGAACTAAATGCATGTGTGAAGTACAAATTAACATCCCAAACTGATTTCAGTGTGTCTGAATCTGGAATGTCAAGGCCAAAATCTGTATATGGTGATAACAGTAAACAATTTGCAGATAGAATGAATGATTATCTGACAGACTAAACAGCCATAGTTGTCCACTGTCCTGTCATCAAAGTGTAGCAGGATGATGTATCTGATCAAATTAAAAATAAGTAGGATAGTTATGTATTTGTAACAGGTGTAGCATGACAGTCAAATAAAAATCATTTTGAAACATCAGCCTCAACTTAATTGTGTACCTATTACAAATGTATATCAATGTGTAACTTATGAATGTGTCATCACTTTCTATCTCCACCCAACCCTATAATTCCATATAACAACACCCAATAAATATTGGTATGTGAACATTTCATTAACCATGGACATTTGTCCATTTCAAAAATATATGCATGTCTGTTCGTGCATGTGCCCTGTTCATACCTGCAAATCTGATGGCCTGTTGCTATTAATCAACCCTGCATGTTGTTTGATTGTGTATTTCCATTCAAATAATGCATGTGGTATTGATATGCCCCTTGTTCAAAGGTGTTAATATCTGGGTGTTTGTTTAATGGGAATACCAATGCATGCTGTTACAACACATCTGAATGGAATAATATGCCACTAACCCAAACTAACATAACTACTCACAAACCTAGAATGCTTGGGAAGGCAGGTCCCAGTGGACCCACCTCTCCCACCTCAGCTGGCGACTGCACCTGGCACTAGTGCCCAGGCCGGACCCTCCTCCGGTGGCCCTGTGCCACCTTCGGGTGGAAGCGCTGCAGGGGATGGGGCCCGTCCCCCTCTGCAAGCGTGGCCGGAGGAGTTCGTCCACTCACCCTCCAAGGTGTCCGGTCTGTGGTGCGAAGGGAGATCCAAAACTACATTCTTGGGCCCCTACGCCAGCTCGAGGCTCGTGTGGCACAGCTAACGGCCCCGGCCATTGCCATGCCTACACAGCCCCCAGCACAGCCCCATCCTGGGCTGTGAAGGAACAGTGGCAACTGCCTATGGGTGGGGATATCAGTTCCACTGTTGCCATCTGTGGGCTCATGCGTCTTGGATATCCCAACCTCCGTCCCTGTCAATTGTGTAACCCCCCCACGTGTGTCATACACCGCCCCTGTATGCATCTTGTCTGTCTTGTCTGTTAACCTACCCAACCTACCTCCCCAGCTATACCGACTTCCTTCACCTGACATACCACTCTCCCCTGAAAAAAAAAAAAAAGGGGCACTCTGTACCCACAAAAAAATTACGCCCCATACATAGCTGTCCTTGTTGCACACATGTCCGCTTGACATTGAAACTGTTAATTACAATTGGCTCTACAACAAACATTAATGTTGTCCTGACACCTCTCTCAGGGGTGGAAGGTTTCAAATGTCTCACCAAAATACATGGAAATGCACAGCTGTTGCTGCTAAAGACATGGGCATCTATGGGCCTTACCTACATCCCTCCTGCAAATCCCACGCTTGTTTCCCTACTGTCTTACCCTCTTTGTGACCCCTTTTTCACCACTTTCCTGTCACCCCTTTTCCTTTTCTTTCAAAGAAAATAGCGCGGGTGTGCGCTTGTGTTAGCGGAGCTCACCGTCACTGCGCATGCATGAGCTCCGCACAAACGAGCGCAGACCTGGTTTTAAGTGCTTAAAAGTGCCTTTATGGCACTTTGATTGACAGGTCCTGTACTCATTTTGAAAGTCTGGAAAGAAAAATAAATTCCTACTGCCAGTCTCGAACCCAGGACCTTGGTAATATAAGTCTGTATTACCTACCAGTAAGCCATGACTGCCATACATGAAGATAGTGCTAAAATAAATATAACATGTAATAGTAGGAATCAATATAAAGGCAATATAGGAGGTGTACTACCCAATACATCTCAGGTAGAGTTTTAATGTCCGAATTACTGGATTCCCACACTAGTTCAGTGTTAACAGAAACAGCCCTACTAATTGTTCGCTTGTACATAATAATGTAAGGTAATGTACACATAAGAAGATATGTAAATGTACACATACATATATATAAATATATAGTAATACATAGAAATATAGTCGTAGGTGTCAGTATCCATACACACTCACTACAGGAGACAGTGAAGATAAATGCAAAAGCCAGAATCTGCAACACAGCCTGACCCCTCTGAGACCCACTAACCATTTAAACTGCTTAAAGGTGGCTTTAGCACTTTGATTGACAGGTCCTGTACTCATTTTGAAGGTTTGGAAAGAAAAATAAATTCCCACCGCCAGTCTCAAACCCAGGACCTTGGTAACATTAGTCTGTATGACCTACCACTAAGCCATGACTACCACATGAGGTGATTGTGCTAAAATAAATATAACATGTAATAGTAGGAATCAATATAAAGGCAATATAGGAGGTGTACTACCCAATGCATTTCAGGTAGAGTTTTAATGTCCGAATTACTGGATTCCCACACTAGTTCAGTGTTAACAGAAACAGCCCTACTAATTGTTTGCTTGTACATAATAATGTAAGGTAATGTACACATAAGAAGGTATGTAAATGTACACATACATATATATAAATATATAGTAATACATATGAAATATAGTCGTAGGTGTCAGTATCCATACACACTCACTACAGGAGACAGTGAAGATAAATGCAGCAGCCAGAATCTGCAACACAGCCTGACTGCTGTGAGACCTACTAACCCCTTAACTGCTGGAAGGTGCCTCCAGCACTTTGATTGATAGACCCTGTACTCGATTTGAAAGCAAAATACAAGCATACTAGTAGGCCCTACCACAAGACCATTGTAACACTAGTCTGTATGACCTACCAGCAAGACATGACTCTCATACAGGAATATAGTGCTAAATAAGTGGAACATGTAATAGTAGGAATGAAGATAAAGGCAATATAGTATGTGTACTACCCTAAGCATGTCAGACAGACCTTCACTGTCCCAATTACTGGATTCCCATACTAGTGTGTGTTAACAGAAACAGCCCTGAAAATTGTTAGCTTGTACCCAATATTGTCAGCTAATGTACATATATGACAGTATGTATATGTACACATATGTATATATAGCAATACATAATAAATATAGTTGTGGGTGTCAGTATGCATACACACTCACTACAGGGAACAGGTGGGAGAAATGCAGCAACCTGAATTCACAACACAGCATGAAGCATGAGAGATGTAGTAACCTTCACACTCACAGAACATTTTCCAACAGCATACCAGCATGGTCCACGCCCTTACAATCTGAAAGGGCAACGCCTATCTCACATACCTTTTTATAGCACTGTCCTGAAATCACAGTGAGACATGCAATCAGTACACAACTGGCTGTATGCAATTAGCCAATGCTGCCTTACAATTGGTGCAGAGGCCATCACATGGGCCTATGCAGATACCTACAAAAGCATTCAGTACCCACACTCCACACATGCAATACAATCATTGCACAAACCTGAGAAAGAGAGAGAGAGAGAAACAGAAATACGAAAATAAACAGACTGACAGCAGCAAAACCAGCAGCAGCAGCAGAAAACTGCAAGCAGCATCACTGATACAGCAACAGCTGCCACAAACACAGGTAATGCAAAGTAGCAGGTTAATACTGTGTTTACTGTGACACCTCCAAATGTATCATAGTTCACTATCTATAGGTATGTCCATGAGATAGTTTGTGTGTACATAGTCCTGAAATATATACATATGTAATATTGCTGTACATGTTGCCCATACTTAAAACTTCCATAGCTTAGAACACAAGGCCAGTTGTGCATATGATGCAGTAGTTACCAGGGTCAGTAGAGGTTACTCCTCATTGGTGTGGGACCACTGTGTATGTATGGCACTGTTCAGGTACATATCCCGTAGTATGGCCAGGGATTAATATCAGTCTGTCATGTGGTGCTATGTCCTCCAGGGGTGAATGTAGCACACATCCAGGGATACCATTATGTAACAGTCATGCTATGTGTTCTGCAATGATGAGGGTGGCTCTCACCTGGACATGTGAGAGGATAGGGAGGTTACAGTCATCTGGGATAACTAATACCACATGTGTAGGAGAATGGGGGGTACCTGCACCTAAACTGTCTGCAACAATGTTGCCAATATCTGTGCATTTGGTGAATGTGAAGCATCTTAACACTGCTGACCACAGATGCCTTGACATCATGTGAATCTGCCCTGTGCTGCAGTAGCCTCCTACTATTGTTATACAATATGCCTGTATCTGTAGTCCACTGGACAGGATTAATAAGTGGTGTGCAGTTATTCTGGGTTAGATATGTGTGTGCACAGTACATGCAGTATGTGGGATGTCTGTGGTAAGCATATGCAAAGGTGCCGGCGGTGTGTGTTGTGGCTTCCACTGGCCCAGTGGGCTGCATGGATAGCATCACTGTCATAACTAGTGAATAACTGTGTAATTACATGCATACATAGCAAGGTAGTGTACTGTGCTTGTGGTGTTGTTCGGATATGTATATCCAGGCTGAGTAATGTGTGTCCACATCACAGGGTTGGATGGCAACACACATCCAGTATGTAGGAATGAACACCCAGAGTGTGTCAGACGTGTCGCCTGTGCAGAAATATCCGGCCATTACCTGTGCGTCCCCCACAACACACACACATGCAACATATGGCAGAAGTACTATAGCAGTACACACATGTTCATAGGTTCATACTAGGCTATTTGCCCTAGGGCATTGGTAAGCCTAGTAGAATGTGTTTGTCTTTTGCCACCCAATTACAAGTTATGCTGCTATGCCCTTGTCCGACGTTAGTATACTGTGCCTCTGTCTAACAGTGACATAGAAGTGATACCTGGGGTACAACTATGATCTCCATTCACTCATCCAGATTCCTATGGAAGAGAGTCAATGAGGGACTCTGCCTAACCTGTAGTGTGAGCTCATTACAGAGTGAAGGGAGCCTCTCGGTTAGGAATATGCCCCTCCAGCATGTCCATGTATGTCAGTGCTGAGGTTCAGGTCTCCTGAGCATGTGGCTGTATGGGACTCTGATTGCCTGAGGTCAGCATGTTCATTACTGCTGGGTAGGACATGGCTGTATATGGCATGCACAAATTGCCTCTGAACAGGCAGTATGCCACTGAGTCCAGATGGATTTCCTTTACCTGGGCAGCATATGACATCTGTATGAGCCATTGCATCCCCTTGATGAGGTACTGTTGTCCTGTACCAGTTGCTGTAGGTGTCTGGTTAGGTACATCCCAAAAGGTGCATTGTACGCAATTATAGGCCTGATGATGGATGAGTAAAGAGGCACAATGACCTCCCCAGCCATACATGTGAATCCCTCATGATTAGCTGGGCTATATAACAGGTCTTTCAATCCACGTTGGCCATGTGGTTGACAAATGACAGACCGCTACCATGTTTCTTGCCCAGGTCCCCAACTACGTCTTCTGTACTCAATGGCCTAACACCTATGTTGTACTTTGCCACCAATGTGGAGGCGTGGGAATCTGCATTGAATACTGAGACTCCCCCTCCCTTGTTCAAGTGTTGGGGCCGACAAGAATGGTAACAGCTATAACTTGGTAGTACTAGTGTGCTCCTGTGAAACCTGAAACAGGTTCATGTTACTGCACAGATATCGATGTCCAGAATGCTAAGTAGGGTTTTGAGTGCGTGCATCCTGAGGTCTAGACTTCCGGTGTTGAGTAGCATCACTCTTACTTCCTCATCCTTTGTGATACAAATGGATGTGGGTTTGCCTTATGAGCCTTGCCCAATACAGGCACTATGGGTGTAGCAATAGGCTCCGCCAAATTCCAATAGGACAGGGGTGACAGGTGCAAGCTGTCCCTAGCAAAGCATACCACCCCAAGATGGCAGGCATTGGCACACCTGTGAATGACACCAGTATGTCAGTCAATTGATGGAAGGGATCATCGTGCCTTGATATTGTGGCATTGTTCTTGGTGAGGGTAGGGTGCTACTCAAGGTCAGGGTCAAACTGTCTTGGGCTACGTGCTCAGAGAGCTCTGTACTGTCTCATGTCATGTAGTCCAGGGAGGTATGTGTCAGGTCATTCACACCAGCATGGACATTGACTGAGTCATACCTGTACTTGCCTTGGGGTTACCTGAGTGTTTGTGTTATGTGGCAGGTCATAGTGCCCGACAGGCTGCACTGTTACCCTCACCTCGTTAAGCCTGGTGAACGTGATGTTAGTGTGCCTGATGATAGAGGCACCTAGTACAGGTGTATGAGGTGTGTTGTGTACTGTTAATGGCTGTGACTGTTCAGCACATTGGCTTTGTGTGATATGTGTTGCACGTGTTCGTTTCCGTGGTAGTGGTTGCCTGAGTGTCTACTTAGGAGGTCTCTGCTGCATAGGCAGACCTGTAGTCGAGCCTACAAGTATGTTCATGTGTGATCATGTGTTAGTTCTGCTGTCGTGGTAGGTCTATGTGAGACTGGAAGTGTAGTGAGTGTGGTTTCCTCGCCACCTGACTGGTTATGGCGGTATTGAGTAGACAGAGCCTAGCCTCCAGTTTGGTATATGGTTGCATCACTCACATGAGTTTGAATTTGTTGTTAGGAGGAGGGGTTGTCTGTGTACATGCAGCTGTTCTAACATTGTCTCTGGAGTACCACACTCACCAGCTGGACTGGGGAGGAACTGTCAACTGACCTCTGGACATGCTAGAATACTATTGTGAATTCGTAATAATTGAAAACAAGGTCCAGTGGGGAGTGAGGGTGTACTGATATTACCTACAACTGCTGACTGATATAAAAGCGTCAGTGAGCAAGTGCCAGGTAACCTAAGTGCAATGTGTCACAATTAAGTAAATGCAACAATGACAAGCAGTCACTTGCTGTCATGTGTAACATGGAAGTACATACAGTAAGCAATGCAGATATCAGTAGTGAGTCACAGACGTGTTGAGAAGCTGTGTATTATGTGGAAGTAGCATACCAGTGAAATAACAAGCTAACAAATAACAAGCATATAAACAAAGGTAGATCCAGGAGGCCTGGATGTAGTGTTTGCTACAGCAAACAAGGTGTAGCAATGTCAGTAAGTTACAGCTCAGATATGCAGGCACTATAAACCTGAAACCAGATGTCCCCAGCTATGTATGGCAGAGTACAGCCTATTGTCACACACGAGTGCAGACCACAAACCTTGTTAATGTTAAATAACTGGCCTGAAGGCCAACTGCCTATACCAGAACTAATACACTTGTACACTGGGCCCTCAATCAGCAGTTCCCAACTTCAATGGATGAAAGATATGTGTCCTGCCACCACAGTGCTTGCCACAAACCTCCCTAATGTAAAACAACTGGCCTGAAGGCCAAGTGCTTAGTCAAAATGACTTAGAATGATAGCTACACTGTAATCAAGTTACAACCAAGCAGTAATAAGTACAATTTAATACTCCCTGTATAGAATGTGTACCATGTATTCCTGAGATACTATGCTGATAACCTGTTTGTGTACCTTTCCAGATCAACATGGCTCCAAAAAGGAACCCAGCATATTCTGCTGCGGAGGATGACGTGATTCACCAGAGCCTGGTGCGTGACTATGCCATCCTGTTCTCACGCACCACCCAGAATCAGCAGGAGAGGTCTGCACTGTGGCAAAACCTACTTAGCAGGATAAATGATGTTGGCATGCATAATAGGACATATGAGCAGGTGAGACATCACTGCAGTGATTTGATTAGAAATGTCCGCCAGCGTGCTGCAGATATCCGCAGGCAACAGGTTGCCACAGGTGGGGGGGTGGCCACACATCCCCCCCTCACCAGACAGGAGGGCTACTGCTAAGTGTTGTGGATCCAGCCCCAGAACAACAACAGCAACAGTCATTCATCATGATGGAGGTTGGATCCACACAGCAGCAAGACACCGAGCGTGCAGGTAAGATGCCATATTTATTTATTGTTATTACTTTTACATTTGTTGACCAAGATAGTCTAGCTGGATATATGTCCACTTTCAGTAGAGGCCTGGGGAGAAAAGCTCCACACATAACATAATAAAGGCAGACAGACAAGTTGTTAATACAGAAAGCCAACAGAATAGAAATATACACCAGCCTGTTAATTAAATCAACACACATTTAAGGAACTCAAACAGTTTAGAGTCATACACAATGTACTGTTGGTTTCAAAGCAATTCTACCTAAAGCATAACGGTTATGCAATAAGGCAAAAGCCATATAGATAATACTTAGGGCTCAGAAGGGTAGAGAAGTAGAAGGAGTATGAAAGATAAAATAATAGGGAAGAGGCAGGAGTCAAGAAAGGAAGTGAGGAAAAGAAGGAAGACAGTCAAGAGGAGGTGGGAGGGATGGGAGAAGTAGGTCAGAGCATAGAAGGACATCAAGGTGAAAGAAACAGGGTAGAAGCTAGTTTTATGCACAATGAGGGGTTAAAGGTAAAGAGAGGGTGGGAGAGGGACGTTAGCCTGGAGTCCAACAAGAACAAAGCCAGTGGTTTTGGAAGTACAGTTTGAGTTGTCGTTTGAAGAGAGGTAAGGGTGAGATTAGAGTTAACTCCTGGTATGTACATATGACTGTTCTGTACACTGTTACTTCATGCACGCATAAGGTGTGCATGTGGTATGTATATGTCATCATGATATGTAATTGTGCATGTGTGATACAGACATTATGAGCAGCTGATGTGTATAAGGGAACTAGTGTACTACTGTACTGTATCATGTGCAAAACAAATGGCACACTTGTGCCCACTGACATTACTCTCTTCACACTTCCAGGTCCCTCCCATCTAGCAACGAGGCAGGCCATACATGCTGGTGAGTGTTTTTAACATTACCTGAAATTTATAATACTAGTAAGAGTAGTGTAACGCTGTAGTAGACATGCTGGTGAGTGTGTTAATAATAACTGTAATAACCGGTTGTACTAAATTAAGAGTAGTGTAACACGGTACTGATGTGTGTGTTTACTGTGGGGTGTGCATGTGTGCGAGTGTGCCTGTGCCCATGTGTGCATGTGTGTTAGTGTCCATGAGTGCATGTGTCCATTTCTGAATGTGTGCATTAGTATTGAAGTGCATCTCTGTCAAATATGTGTTGGGACTGTAATCTGTGTTCCCTGTTTTCCTCCCGTAGGTTCTGGTGCTGCTCTGGTGACCTGCAGCAGGGAACCTGAATCTTGTGCCCCAGGTACTGATGATGATGAAATGTCTGTAATGGTGCAGGAAGGTGTGTCTGGGTCCACCATTGGTCAGCCAATTGACAGTACACAGCTGTCAATCCCGTCAATGCGCACAGTCATCCTGCCGTTACATCCTTTGGCACCATTGTCCCTAGGTGATGGACAGTCTGCAGTGGGCATAGATCAGGGTAATGTGGTACCTGTGGTACATGCATCCCCACAAGGCAGCCATGAGCAGGGTCCTCCAATGGTACCACGCAGACAGTCGCCCATGGGTTCTCGTGGGGGCATCCGTGGCCATACTGCCTCTGGCCGACGTGCCCAAGGAGGTATGTCAACCTCCACTATATTTAGAACTGTCATGCAGGCACAGGCACATATGGAAAGGTACACCAGACAGGGTCTGAGGGAGCTGAGAGCATGTCGCACAGCCATGACAGACGGCATGCGTGACGTTGCGAATGCTATCCGTAACTTCACAGATGTCATTGACAGACGTTGTGGGGGCATAGAACAGCTGCTCCACAACCAGATGTCCATGGGCCAGGGCGATGGTGTGCGTTTGCGACATCAACATGGCCATATGCCAGCAACAGCACCAGCTGGCAGTGGCCGCGGATGACAACAGGCCCACTCACGCACCTCAAGTGCCAGCACCAGCCCCAGCAATGCTGGGTCTGTGCTGTCATCAGGACGCCCCAGGAGACCACGTGCACGTGGCTCTGGACAGTCCCAACAGGGAACTGTGTCCAGTCAGCACACCCCTGCTTCTGACGACAGTACCCAGTCTGGGTTAGTACTGGATACGGCCCGTAGCACCCCTGCCAGGCACAGGTACCGTTTCCGTGCCCACAGACACTGATCTGGATGACCTGACAGGTGCAGTCTGTGGCTGTCCACAAAACCCTGTACATGGCAGCCATTATGTGTGACTGTGTGCGTGCTTACACACATGCAGAAACCTAACACCTAGGGCAAACACATACACACACACACTGCACCAACACTGGTCCACCCTGTACTGCTGCCCCTCACAAACACACATACACACACATGTCAATTGGTGTCATCAGTGGCTGGCTTGGGCATACCTAACCCACACCCTGTGCATATGATGACACTGTGCCACCTTTTGCATACTACAACATTGGTGCAGGAAAAGGTATACACGTTGCTGATGCACAGGGTGACTACATAGATGTGTATAAGTAGTAACATGTTTGTAACTGTTCACTGTTCCAGCATGATTGTGTGTATATCCCAGCAGTCCTGCTGCAGTAACTGTATGAATGTCCTCAATTGTTATCTGCACCCATACTACTTACCAAAGTGTACCAGCTGCACACCATCACATGCTAACATTGACCATGGGAATGCGCATCATGTGCTGTTATGTAGATTCAGCTATATGTATCTGTTCTGTCACACATGCATTTATACACACCCTGCTACCTACACACATACACACGCTCACCTGCCATTCCCATTATTTATTACCCTACATGAGTAACTGTCGATACATGACAGGTACACATTTGAGAAGTGCACTATGTTGTTTACTACTCACTTCCTCTTCTCTACCTGTACTCACAGGATGCAGGCAACCTCATCAGTTCAAAGATGTAATGTGCATCAGGTACTGTGGTGCCCTGATTGCCACATCAAACATGTTTCCCATACGGAAATGCACACACAGACACATCCCACATCCACACACTTGCCACATTCAGGCTTCAAAACACTATCTAGGTATATTCTGGTACATGTGCGTGTTACAGTAGCATGTAACACTATACTGAGTACTGGCAGTTGTCTGTTGTCATGTTGTTTGTATAGAATAAAATAATTGTTTGATTATCCTACTTCGTTTTGTGGACATTACTTGAAGAAGTGTTACCTTACATGTGTTATTGGTACCACCACCTTCTCTTTTGTAGTTTTGTTTGTATAGGGTGCTGTCAACATCACTGCTTGTTAAGGGTAATGAGCACCCTGCAGTGCATAGCCCCATGTGGCAAAAGCCACATCCCACCCCCATCATTGTGCACACACACTAACCCCACCCACAGTAAAACACATACTTTCCATTTGCAAGATTCAAACCCATACCTAACTGTGTTATGTTAGTAGAAACAGACACATTAGCAGAGTGTGCTATATGCAGTAACTGTGGAAATCCTTTCTAATGCTGTACTTAAAGGGTGCTGACATCATCTGTGTGTAGGAGAAGGGATGTGCACCCTGTAGTGTGTTCTCCCAGTTGGCAAAAGGCACTTATCCCTCCCAGCATAGTGCACATACATAAACCCCACTCATACTAACACACATACATTCCCTTTGCAGGATTCAAACCCCTACCTAACTATGTTATGACACTGGAGAAAGACGCATTAGCAGAGCGCGTTATGCGAATTACTGGAGGACTTTAATGCAGGTAATATAGTTATAGAGTCCTGACATCATCAGTGTTTCAAAAGGGGGATCTGCATCCTGTACTGTACTGTCACAGCTGCTAATAGGGGCATTTCCCACACACACATCGATGTGTTCGAGGTTTGCATATGTGGGGGATCCAGTACTCCAATGTGATTTGTATATGGTTTGATTGCAACAATGATGATCAGGTCTAGTATATCTGCCCCTCTTGTGGGAAGGTTGGTTACCTGTTCCATAGCTAAAGAATGTCTGATCTATGGGAACCCTAGAGCTTGGGTATTGTGGCTTGTGTAATGTTCACAGTCTATGTTCGGGTATCTGATGTCACCCAGTATGATGGTGTTTGCAGAGAAATCTATACTCTCCTGTGTCAGCATGAAGGCTGTGTGTGAGTCCTGAGTTTGAGAGGGTGCTGTAAGAGCTTCTCTGTGTCTCTTTCCATGTGGTCCAGGGAGGTACGTCTCAGGTTGTTTGCACCAGCAAGGACAATGACTGCCTCATAGTTGTACTTGCTGTAGAGTGACCTGTGTGCCTGTGTTATGTGGCACATTTTATCACCCGACAGGTAGCTAAATGTGACCCTCACCTTGCTCTGTCTGGGGGGGCGGCACGTCTGTCAACAGCTCATGTCAAGCAAGTTCACACCCCTCATAAATGATGTGGAAACCTTCTAAGGCCCCAGGCCTGTTGAAAATATGGACCAGACTGCAGATACCTGTATAAAGGCATTCTATGGACACATTCAGGAATGCATGGATCATGACACCATATATGAACGCATGACCCAATTCTCCAAAGGCAGATGTCCTGGGTGCCGGACACCAGCCATAAACACACTATACAATAGAAGGATGACGCCACTACATGATACAACAACCTCCCAAAATGTGAAGGTACCACTGATGGTTATTGGAAGACAACTACAGGCACCCATACAATTGTCTAAGGCCATCTTTGAGAGAAGATTCCACAAGCCACTGAGGATAATCACAAGGCTGACTGTAGTTATGTTAGGAACCTGGGTGGTACTACCCAGATATGCTCAGAGGTAATCCAAGATGTCACACAAATACAAAACACACAGACATTGCCATCATCCTAGTGGACAGGTTCACTGCTGCCTTCTCCCCCCCCCACCACACCGAAAGGGCAAATATGTCTCACGGCAGAGTGCTGCCCCCCCTGACATCACAGATGCTCAGGTAAGAGATGCCCTTCCCAAAGCAATAAACACTGCATCAATGGGACCAGATAGTGTCCCAGGCTGTGTCCTACATGAACCACAAGAAGAGCTACACCCAGACATAACACCACTGTTCAATCCCAGACTTACTACACGATATGTGGCCAGAGAGTGGCGTACAGCAACAGTGGTCCCTCTACATTCAGGTGCTGCCTTCACGGATCCTGGACACTATTACCCCATATGTCTGACTAGCTTTGTCTGCAAAGCTATGGCAAGGATCAACATGAACCTCACATATCTAGATATTGTGTACCTACAGACATGTTACCATACACAGTTTGGCTTTGTTAATGGCAGATCCTGCCTCTCAAACCTGTTTGATTTCTTTGAAACAGTCACCAAGGCCACTGTCAAGGGGAAGGAGGTCTACACAGCCTACCTGGACCTTGCATAAGCCTTTGATACAATACTCCACTTGTGCATTATAGGGAAGCTCACCAGTGTACATATTAACCCCTATGTCACTATGGTTATTGCACACTGGCTCAAGGGCAGAACACACATGGCTAGACTTGCTGGAGCCATGTCAGCCTCCAACCTGGTACAAGTGGTGTCCCAAAAGGCTCAGCCCTGGGAGCTGTCATGTTCATTATATATTTACCATAGGTACAGGCCAACATAGAAGTACTGTGGCTGAGCAAGTCGCAGGTGACTGCAAACTCTACTCGGTGGCATACTGCCTCTTCATAGGCAATCTGTGCCTGACATATAAAGCCATCTCAAACCCTCACTTAATGGCCATGCTGCACCTCAGAATATCCAGATCCCATCAGGATACATGCTGGAAAGACTTGAACCTCAGGAGTAATATACATAGGACATGCTGGAGGGGCACATTCACAACTCTGGAGGCTCCCTTCATTCTTGAATATTATCCCAATAGAGGTTAGGCAGACTGACTCAGTGACTGTCTTCAAGAGTGATATTAATGACTGGATGTGACATTGTAGGGTTACCCTGGGTATCACTTATGTGTCACTGTGAGACAGAGGCACAGTATACTAACCTTGGAAAATGGCATAGCAAGACAGATTTACAATGCATGTTGAAAGCCACACACATTCTGGCTAGGTGGATACATGCCCTGGGCAGACATCCCTGTATGAACCTATGGACCTATGTATCTTGTTCACCATTGGCCCTATGTGCTGTTAATCACCAATGCAATCTCAATACTATGGTAGCATGTGCAAAGGTCAGTTGTCAGTCACCTCTATGGTACAGTTGTGGGATATGTGTGTCATGTAGTAATGTCACAGCTGCCACATGTACACAGTCAACCCTATCCCCTGCCCATGGATGTACAACACATGTATGAGATGGAAACACATGGCCGAACTGTGGACTAAGCACTCTGAACCCAATACTGGCATAACCTGTCTGGTGGCATGAAATACTACAGTGACAGCAATACCAATCTGATGTGGACCTACACGGACAGCAATACAAGCATGGAAACACACCGGGTCAGTTGTGGAGCCTAAGGATAGCATCCTGCATGACTGGCAGATATCTCTGCAGCTGGCACACAGGCATACTTTAGGCCTGCACACAGCACGCATAACACATAGCACACAAATCCTGTGTGTCAAACAAGCACAGTCTGTACAGCTATACAACACTACTGCCGCAGTTGTGTTAGGTACCTTTATTGTCCAGTACAGTGAGAACATGCTCACGAGGCAGGACAATGTGTAAGTCACAGTGATATGCTCATGGAGCACTGTGGTCCACCACATAACACAAACATACAGGTCAGTCAGATGCATGGACACATATGACTCAGTCATTGTCCATGCCACCACAGCTGATGTGGGATGTCCCTCACTGGGATACATGATAGGGAACATGGAAGGGATCACTGAGCAAGTGACACAGGCTGGTAGACCCCTGACCTTGGTTGGCATCAGACCCTTACCAGGGATTCTGACATATTACTGAATGCTAATGAATTAGTGTAGCTACAACACCCTGGCTGAATGGTTCTTAGCATGCTGTCACTGCATTGCTGTGGAATAACGTCTTACTACTCCCACAACAGGTGAAAACATGCAGCACCTGTACATCAACAACATGTAGACTATATGCCCCAGACCAGGTGTGTATCCCTCACTACTAGGCTGATAGCATCTACATCTCACACTGTATATACACATCCCACATGCAGCACCTGCACAGAAGACCACAGTCATAATGTTACCCTGTGCAAATACCATGTATTCACATGTGTCAGGCATCACACATGGTAACTATTGAAGGTCACAGGTACATATGTGTATTTGGCACACACATACATCATGTGTGCATTGCCATAACTGGTTTAATCAATGTCATGCATTATTGTGAGGGACAACCCGCACACATGGGTATTCTGTGTGGGCAAAACACACGTGGCATGTCTGTACTCAAAAGCCATACATAATTGTGATATAGTTTATAAAGGGGTATGTGCTTCCTGTAGTGTGTTCCCCCATTATGACACTAGAGATGGACGCATTAGCGCAGCGCGCTATTCGCATTACTGGGAGATTTTCTTTCACATGATATACTTATAGGGTGCTGACATCATCAGAGTTTAGAAAGTGGAATGAGCATCCTGTGGTGTGTTTTCCCAGTTGCCAAAAGGGATGCTTTTTTCATACACACTGACACGCACACTTACCCCCCTGCACACACACTTGCCACTTGCTGGATTCAAACCCCTACCTAACTATGTTATGACACTAGAATTGGACGCATTAGCACAGTGCACTATTCGCATTACTGGGAGATGTCCTTTCACATGATATACTTATAGGGTGCTGACATCATCAGAGTTTAGAAAGTGGAATGAGCATCCTGTGGTGTGTTTTCCCAGTTGCCAAAAGGGATGTTCTTTTCATACACACTGACACACACACCCCCCTGCACACACACTTGCTACATTCAAACCCCTACCTAACTATGTTATGACACTAGAGACGGACGCATTAGCGGAGCATGCTATTCGGATTACTGAGAGATTCCTTTTCTCCTGATATACTTATAGGGTGCTTACATGATCAGTTTCTAGAAAGGGGAATGAGCATCCTCCGGTGTGTTTTCACAGTTGCTAGGAGTAACATTTGGACCAAGTGTGTGACCATGCCCAGTTCAGCCTTCCCATGGCATGTTGTGTGAGAGATGTCTCATTTATCTAAGTGTGTGAGCATGCCCAGTGTGGGCTTTCCATATGTTGAACTCTGCAGCACATCACATTTGTGGATGAGTGTGACATTCAATAAATACTTCCAGTTTATGGTTTTGTGTTCTGTGCCATGTTGTGTAGTTACTGTCCAGATGCTTTTTGTGTGAACACAACAGGGAGTATACTGTGCCTGCAGGTTTTGCATGGGATACTTTGCACACAATTGTCAACATCCGTTCATACTGACCTAACACTGTAGTACTGTATAGTGTAGTGGTTCAGTACTTTCACTGTGGTGGTCAGTATCCTGGGCTTTAGTCCTATCACTGCTTTACATTTCCATAGTGTGCACAACAGCCTGGTTAGGGTCCAGTTGTGCACATCTGCACAAAGGCGGTGCCTCTACAGACCATGGTAATTACTGTCCCATAAGCTTAACAAGTCTAGTCTGCAAAGCTATGGAGAGGATCATAATTGAGCTCATAAACAAAGATATGGGGGACATGCAGACATTGTACCCATCCCATTTTGGCTTGGTCAAGGGCAGATCATGCCTTTTGTACTGGGTTGACATCTTCAAAACGGTCACTTAGGCCATTGTGGGGAAAGGCAGTCCATACAGCCTACCTTGGCCTTGCAAACACTTTCAACACAATACCCCACTCAGGTATTGTGGAAAACCCTAACAACTGAAATGTAAACCCATATGTCACAAGATGGGTTGCAAACTGGCTTAAGGACGGGACCCACATGGTTAGAGTTGCTGGCACTATGTTAGACTCCAGGCTGGTGGTGTCACACAGGGCTCAGTCCTTGGCCCCCATTGTTTGTCATGTACTTCCCAGAAGTACAGGCCAACATGGGAGGACTTTGACTGACAATGTTTGCAGATGACTGCACACTGGGCGCCATAGTGGACAGTGCATCAGACACGGATATCCTTCACAAGGGACTCACGGTAACTGATAGCTGGTGCCAGAGCCATGGCCTGAAGTCAAAGTGCACAACATGTGTAGACATACCCTTCAGGAAAGGCAAGGTAACCCCAAGCTACCATATAGGTGGCAATCCTCTGAGCACAGAGGAGGTTATCATGGACCTGGGGACCCAGGTTGACAGTCGCCGTTCTTCTGACACTCACATTGCTAAAGTGGCTAGAAAGACCTTCTACATTGCCCACCTGATCAGGATGGGATTCACATCCAGATCTAGTGGGTGATTGTTCCCCTGTACTCTTCACTTATCAGACCAGTGATCAAGTAGAATGCTCTATTCTGGATGTATCTCACCCAGCATCTGCAGCAATTGGAGACACCCTGAATGTCCCCCACCTAAAGGATCAAGGAACCCCAACAGCTGTCATATGCTGCCAGATTGAAGACACTCCCACTCTATTCACTCACATACCGTCTGCTTAGAGGTGACATGTGCCTGACATGCAAGGCCATGTCCAAACAGGGATTAATGGACATGCTCCACCTCAGAATTGGCAGATCCACCTGAACCACTAGTGCAAGTGACTTACACCTTAGCAGGGATGTATGTTGGACATGTTGGAAGGATGGAGTTATCACCCGGAGACTCCCTATGCTGTGGAATACAATCCCAGTCCATGTGAGGCAGAGCACCTTGCTGGCTGTGTTCAAGAGGTATCTTGACCTGTAGATGGAAGGTCATATGTTTAATCCGGGGATCGTCACTGTGTCACTGCTGGAGGGAGGCATGGCAAAATAATGGGCACAGTACTGTTTCCATATAAGGGGTGGTGTACGCCAACGAACTCTGTGCTAGGCTTATACCTGCCTTAGGGAAGATAACTTAGTATAAACCAATGTACCTATGAACCTATCTGACCATGTTGCATTATGTTCAGATGTGAACTACTTACAACAGCTTCATCCAACATCAGTAGTGTATTCCACAACATGGGTGTACATTGGCAAACACTACCGATGTGCCCTAGGCCATTTCTAATGCTAGTCGGAGAGTGTGTTTGTCCATCAACACATTGTAAGTGTAGTTTGCCATGACATATGTCTTGTTTAGTATACTGTGCCTCTGTCTACCTGTGACATAACATTGATACCCAGGGTAAACCTCCCATCTCCCATCCACTCATTAGGATTCCTGTTGAGGGGAATCAACGAGTGTCTCTACGGACAACCTGTACTGGTAGTTTACTCATGCGTGGGGGTGGCTTCTGTGTTATGAATAATGTAGTACAGCCTGTCCTATGTATGTCAGTGCTGGGGTTCAGGTCCCTCATGTGCATAGCTCCCTGCCATTCAGATTGTACAAGGTGCAGCATGTGCATTGATTCCAGCTTGGACATGGCTTTCTACATCAGGCACAGCTTGCATCTGGGTGGACAGCATGGCAGTGTGTGGAGCTGCACTCTGTTTAATCAGGCGACACATTACATGTGTTCCAGCTCTTTCATACTCCTGGTGAGGTACTGTTGTGGACTTTACAGGTGCTGGATGTGTCTGCATGAGGTACACCCCACAGGGGCTGTTGTGGTCATTTCTAATGCTGATGAAAGATAACTGCAGAACCACGATGACCTCCCCTTAGCTAGATGTCAAAAAGCATGGACCATGCAATCACAAATAAAAACAGGACCCTCTCCACAAAGGGAAAGTGTCCTGTCTGGTGGACCCCAGCCATAAACAAACTGTATGACAGATGAGGGTTACTAATGCAAGTCAGAGCTACATCTCCAAAAGGGAAGACAGCTGTGATCAGCACTAGTCATAAAGACATGCAAGGTCAACTTGGGGACATAAATCACCAAAGACAATGAAGGTAACCACACTGCTTTCTTCAGTTATGTCAGACACCTGGTTGGGAACCCTCAGATATGCTCAGAGTTGGTACACAACAACATATATTCCAGTGACCTGACAGATATTGGCAACATTCCGGCGGACAGCTTCAGTGCGATTTACCCCCTCCCTCACCCCCAAAAGAAGATAGTTATCACTGCTGTATGTAACCTCACTGTCATCTTGGATGTCCATGTTAGAGCCGCACTCAGCAAAGACAAGTACACAGCATCAATGGGACCTGCTGGTATCCCCGGTTGCATGCTATGTGAACTCCAGAAGGGGCTGGACCCGTATATACAACTGCTATTTAACCTTAGTCTTGCTACAGGATATGTACCTGAACACTGGCGTATGGCAACAGTGGTCCCACTCCACAAAGGAGATGCCTCCACAAACCATGGTAACTACCACCACACAAGCTTAACCAGCATTGTCTGCAAAGCTATGGGAAGAGTCATTATGGAGCTCTTACACAGACACATTGCTGACCTACGGACCCTTGTTCACACCCAGTTCAGCTTTGTACAGGGCAGATCCTGCCTTTTGCACCTAGTTGACTACTATGAAACTGTCAGTAGGGCCATCGATGAGGCTCATGCAGTCCACACAGCCTACCTGCACTTGGCTAAGGCCTGTGACACAATACCCCACTCAGGCATCATAGCCAAGCTCAACAGCTGACATATAACAGCATATGTCACAGGATAGGTTGCAAAATGGCTAAGAAACAGAACCCATAAAGTCAACATTGCAGGTGCCTTGTCAGATTCGAAGCCAGTCACAGGTGGTGTCCCACAAGGATGTGTCCTGGGACCCCTCTTATTTGGTATTTACTTTTCAGATGTGAAAGCAAACATAGGGGTTGTGGCTGACAAAGTTTGCAGATGACTGCAACCTAGGCACCATAGTGAATACATCAGCCGGCACACATACTACAGAATGCCGTCACAAAGGCGGATAGCTGGTGCCAGACGCATGGCCTGAAACTGAATGCAACTGATGTGTATTCATCCCCTTTGGGAGGAACAAAGTACCCACAGATCAATACATAGACAGCAACCCACTGAGCACAGAAAACAAATCAGACACCTGGGGACACATGTAGATAGTGACATCTCTTTTGACACCCCTGTTGCCAAAGTGGTTAGGAAGACTTTCTATCTTGCCCACCTTATCATGGAGGGTTTTCCATCCAGATCATAGAAGGTCATTGCTCCACTATCCTTCTCCCTTATCAGGCCCATGATTGAATACAAAGCCCCATATAGTATGTACCTCACCCAGCACTTGCAACAGCTGGAGAGACCCCAAAAGTACCTACCATGAAGATCAGGGTTCTTCAACACATGTCATATGTTTCCAGAATAGAGGAAATCCAGCATTGTTCAGTGTCATACCGCATACTTACAGGTGACCTATGCCTGACATACAAGACCATGTCCAATCAGGATTTGGTGGATATGCTCCACTGCAAGCAATCCAAATCCACCAGAGCCATGAGAGCTGAGGATTTGAACCTCAGCACATACATGTATAGGACATGCTGGAGGGACAGAGTCATAACTCAGAGGCATCTCACACTCTAGCAGAGTATCCCAGTTCATGTTTGACAGAGTCCCTCACTGACACTCTTCAGGAGACATCTGGACAACTGCATATGAGACAGAGGCACAGACTAGACAGAGGCACAGTCATGTTATTCAATTACGTAAGGGGGTCATAATGTGTCACTACTAAGTCAGAGGCACAATATTCGGAATCAATTCTGTACACTTATTACCACTATAAGGGGTGGCAATAGCCACATCACTATGGCTAGGCTTATACATGCACTAGGGCAGATAGCGTAGTAGTAAACTATGACACTATGAAACACTGGTGTATGTGTAGGTATTGTCAGTCAAGCACTATGATGTGGTTTGGGTGGCTTGATATCTCCCTGTATTCCAACATTGTTTTGTCTATTCCTTCTAGCATGTCTAGGGATCAGTTGCTAGTGTCCTCTCCTGCTCAGCTGGTGAACCTGGGAATATTGAGGCAATGTTACACTTGCCTCATGTACACTGACAACCCTCTCCTTCTCCCATAAAACACACATACATGTGAGAGATGCAACTATATAGCCAAAGTGGAGGCTGAGCTCTCTCAACATAGGACTAGCAAGACCAGAGAGAAGGTGAAGGTAACCACACACATCACAAACCCAGTCTCACATGGCACTATCACAACTTAAGATCATACACATAGACACACAGAGACATACTCAGAGGCTCTGATCAAAATTCTACCAAAACAGCAGTGGCCACCACAGCAGACACTCACACAACTGCCTCCACAGGGCACAGCACATGCAACACATTGACCACAGAGTCGGTGTGCCAAACAGTCACAGCCCTTAAGGCCAAACACAATGCCAGACACACTTGTAATAGGTGACTCCATAGTCAGACACACTGACATCCCGCTCACCAGATCGAGTACGGAGGAGGTCACAGTAAGCTGCCTATCGGGCACTGGAATCCACCACATAATGCAAGCACTCAGGTCACTCAACTGCAAGTACAAGTCTGACCCAGTCATTATCCATGCTGTTGTGAACGACCTGAGATGTACCTCCCTGGACTACATGGAAAGAGACATAGAGGATCCCTCTGATTATGTAGGCCAGGCAGATATGACCCTGACCTTCAGCAGTATCCTACCTTCACCAAGTATGATGCCACATAAACAGAGACAAGATGATCAGCTGTAATAATTTGCTTAAACTATGGTGTCATTCAAAGGGGTCCAATGTCTGTCTGCCTGGGATGACATGCTGGACAGGCCACTCTGATTTGCAAGGGATGGCTTGCACCTGTCACCCCTGGGCTTCGATTTCAGCTGATGCTCTTGCCACCCCCATTGTGCCTTTTTTATGCAAGATTCAGATTCTACACCTACCACCCTAGAACACAGTAAAGGAAAGACACTAAGGGTAATGCTGCTCAATGCCAGAGGTCTCAACCTCAAGCTGCACACACTTTATGCCCTTCTCAGTATGTAGCACATTGATGTCTGTGCTGTGCCTGAAACCTGGTTCACAGCTTCTGACAGCACCCCGGCACTATCGGGTGTTACCTCATATCATGCGTTCCGGCATCAGAATCCGGACAACACCAAGAAAGGAGGGTGGGTGTCCATATTCATCAAGGACACCCTCACCTCATGGTTGGTGGCAACACACGATGCATCGGAGACCATCCAGGTGCCAGTGACCGTAGGCAAGACTGCTCTGCAGTTTGTAGCATGTTACATGCCACCCTCTCAAACTCAGGTACCTCACACAGCTGTCCTGCAAACACTGAAGGGGATAAATGTATCTCCAAACACCATCCTACTGGGTGATTCCAACTATCCACATATAGACTGGGATCACTAATCAAGCCACAACACTCTAACACAAAGGTTCCAAGAGTTCATACACTCAAATGCCATGGAACAACTGGTCCCAATCCCCACAAGTGGAGGCAACATACTAGAACTCATCATCATGAACATGGGGTCACACTGTTCAATACCAGAAGTATACCCATCAGATCAGATCATGGACTAATCTCAGTGGGAGTCCACATCCCACCCACACCCCAGATAGAAAAACAAACAGTGAAGACCTTCTCAAATGCTGACTTCACATTTCTAAGGACTGGTGTGGTCTCTTTCAAGGCCCCCAAGCCAGCGGACACCATTACCCAAGCCACTGTATCACTTACAAATGCCTTCTACCAGCACCTCCAGGACTGCATGGATCAGGCAATCCCAAACAAAACAAAGACTCTTTGTACCACAGGCAAGCATCCAGTCTGGTGGACCCTAGCCATAAACAAGCTCTACAACACAAGGAAGGAGCTACTACGAGATAGAGCGAAATCCGTAGAAGGGAAGACACCCCTGCCCATTGTGAGTAAAACACTGGGTTCCCCCATACAATCATCCGAGGCGAGTTTTGAGAGTAAACACACTCAGGACTCAAGGGACAATCATGAGGCCTTTTTTACCTATGTTTGAAACCTGGGAGGGAACTCCCAGATATGCTCAGAATTTGTTCGGAATGATGTAAATATCACTGAACCTACAGACATTGCCAACATACTGGCTGATAGGTTCAGTGCAGATTCCCCCCCCCCCAACTGGAGGGGTATCTACACCAGAGGATTGTAGCCCCCCAAACATCTCCAATGCTGGGGTGAGAACTGCTCTATCCAAGGCGGAAAACACTTTATCCATGGGACCAGATGGTGTCCCCAGTTGTGTGCTCCATGAACTCAATGAGTAATTACACCCGCAGTTAGGGCAGCTGTTTAATCTTAGCCTCACCTCAGGATATGTGCCCAAGGAGTGGCATATGGCAATGGTGGACCCACTTCACAAAGGAGGTGCCTCCACCAACCCTGGAAACTACCATCCCATCAGCTTGACAAGCCTGTTTTGCTAAGCTATGGAGAGGATCATAATGGGAATTATAAATGAAGACATAGGAGACTTGCAGACATTGTATCCAATCCAGTTTGGCTTTGTCAAGGGCATATCATGCCTTTTAAACTTGGTTGACTTTTTCAAGACAGTCACCCAGGTCATTGACATGGGCAAGGCAGTCCACACAGCCTACCTTGACCTGGCAAAGGCTTTCGACACAATACCCCACTCAGGTATCATTGAAAACATCACCAGCTTAATTGTGAACCCATACATCACAGCATGGGTTGCAAACTGGCTAAGTGACAGAACACACAGGGTCAAAGTTGCTGGTGCCATGTCTTACTCCAGAGCTGTCACAAGTGGTGTCCCACAGGGCTCAGTCCTGGGCCCACATTTGTTCAGCATCTACTTTTCAGAAGTACGAGCAAACACAGGAGGATTATGGCTGACAAAGTATGAAGATGACTGCAAACTGGGAAGCATAGTTGGAAACCCATCTGACACAGACATCCTTCAGAAGGGTCTCATAGACACAGATAACTGGTGCCAGAGCCATGGCCTTACGTTAAACACTAAACAATGCATAGTCATACCCTTCGGGAACAACAGGATTACCCCTAGTTCCCATCTAGGTGGCAATCCTCTAAGCACAGAAGAGGTTATCAGGGTCCTGGGCACCCAGGTTGACAGTAATATTTCATTTGACACTCACATTGCCAGAGTGGGCCTGGGGCAGTTCCTGCTATTAGGACAGAGGTGTGACCTGGTAGTGTCAGGGTGCTGATGTGGGCTTTGACCCTGTTTTGTATTACAGCACTGATATCTACATTCTCTATACTGTGTGCATTTACACTGCACGCATTTATACTTCTGGCATTGGGTAGCATTACATCTAGGTTACTATCGCATGGTACCTATGAGGTAGGTTTGTGTTTTTTGTGGTTTTTGATTGGTGTGGGTGGATGTTAGTCGGGTCCTCAGGTGTGCATATGGTACATAGTATTACATTACTTAACACATGGCATTCATGCCTCAGGTGGTGCTGCAGGGCTGCCTCTGTCGGATGCACATACTACACTCCCTGTACATGTTTGGAAGCAGGTTGTGTCATGTTAGGCATCCCTGTTACTATATGAGTGAGTCAGAGCGGGTATCAGTCCCAGTGTTCCTACTGACCAAGTGTATGTGCTATGCGTTGTCTCTTTGCCAAGGCCAGGGCATACTGGGCACGCCTCCTTCTGCCTACTGGGACAAGGTCAGGTTGTTCCTCCTCTGAGTCACCCTCTGCCTGTGGTGGCCTTGGCAATGGTGGGGGGATGTTAGGCCCAGCCCTGTGCTGGTCCTGCTGCAGCTGTTTCCACAGGATCATATTATGTAGCATAGCACATATCATGACCATTTGGGTACATGTAGTTGGTGTGTACTGCAAGGCTCCACCAGATGTGTCCAGACACCGGAACCGTGACTTGAGCAGCCCAAACACATGCTCTATGACATTACGTGTTTGTGCGTGTGCCTCATTATGGCGTTCCCGTTCAGGTGTGTGTGCATTTCTGATGGGTGTCATCAGCCACGGCTCAATTGCATAACCTGCATCCCCCACTAGGTGTCCGTGTGGGAAGTCCCCACTGGCAAATGATTGGTACAGCTGCGTCAGATGCCAGATGTGGGAATCATGGTAGCTCCCAGGGCAGCCAGCACACACATTCATTATTATGCCCTGGGCATCACACACAACCTGTCAGTTGATGGAGGGGTATCCCTTGCAGTTAATGTAGACTCTACCCCGCTCACCAGCTGGTGCTTTGATGCATACGTGCGTGCATTCTATTGCACCCAGCACCTCAGGGTATCCCGCTATTTGCTGGAAGAGACGCATATTGCTGGCCACAACCTCACGGTCATTAGGGACATATATATGATCACCGACATGTGCTGACATGGCATCCAGGAACTGGTGCAGTACCCTGGAGGCTGATGCCTGTGATATCCCCATCATATCACCAGTTGGTCTCTGGAAGGTACCTGTTGCTAGTATTCTTAGGCCAACACATACCTTGGTTTCCACTGGGATGGGTTCCCCTCTGTTGGTTCTGTGTGTGAGATGTGGCCTGCACAGCTCAACAATCTGCTGCAGAAGGTCTCTGTCCACTCTGTGTAGCTCTACTATCTCCAGCTCATGTAACCCATGGTAGGTGACCCTGGGCCTGTATACTCTTCTCCTTCTCCTCACTCTGGGTTGTCTGTCAGCATCTGCATTGACACCACCCTCAGCAATTCGCCTTTGCCTGATTATAACAGCTATGGCAGGCCCTAGCATTTCTGCTCTGAGTTCAGCTTTTTCAGTTTTCAATTCTGATAGCTTACTTTCTTGCAGTATCTCTTGTGAGAAACACCCTGCACTGCTCTTTGCAGTGTTTTAAGTGCTGGGTTGGGCTTCTAGTCTGCCTGTATAATTGCCTGCTTCCAATTGTTTCCAACAATTAACTGCAGCAGTATCCTCTGGCAGTTAACGTGTAATTTAGTTGTTTCCTGTTTCCTCTCTGTTTCCTGAGGGGGAGCAATGTGCACACCAGCTTAAACATGCTCACAGTCACTTAAACGCACGCACACATCCCTACACGGTGTTACACGCGCGCACACATCCTTACACGGTGTGAACTAGGCTGATTCATGTTAAAACGCGCGCACACTGCCTTAAACATGTGCACGCCCGCGCAAACCGTTGTACACGGTTTGCAACATGCTCCCACATGTTGAGCCTGCCTTACACGCGCACACACACGCGCATGCACTTATATCAAGAAACTTTGAGTGTAGGGATAGCGTAAACCTTCTATTTCTTGACTTTCCTAGTGTTCTGTTGGGACACACCTCCTTCCCTGAAGTCTGTCTGTCATCTTTCACCTTACATTGCCCTCCAGTCTGGTACATTTGTATCTATCCTTCCCCCCTGTGATGTCACCTACCTCTTACTCTGTTCCTCCCCCTTCTCTAACTCTTACACTACTCAGAAAGTGCTCATTACCTATGTGGCAGTGTGATTCAGTATTGTAACCCTCATTTACATAGGATTGCCTAGTAATGACTAGTTACATGTCTTACACGGAGCTTCCCCCCCTTGACAACCACTAAACGGAGGCCATATTGTTTTTGGTCTGCAAGTCCCTCCATTGACATTCCATGTAATACATAAATCCCACAATTGTGGGCTTATAAGCTTCGGTTTTTAGTTTTAGGTAGCGCACCCCGTTTGCGCGGGTGTGCGCTGCAGTTAAACCTCAAAATCCCGTGAAAAAAAAAGTTATATTACATATTTTTGCAACACTTTTTCATGCCAATGGCCACATATTTGGCCATTGGCATGCTTAATGAAACAAATGCACCCTTTATTTGGAGCTGACATAGCTCCGTTTTTAATTTTGCAGAAATGTACTCAGTTGTCAGCTGAGTACATTTCTGCAGCTAACACGTCCGTTACACGGACTGGTTTCTGCTTCGTGGATCGCTCAGATACCTCATTTGCATATCTTTGAGCTGCAAATGAGGTATTGAGCATTTCCACGCCCAGTCCGTGTAAGAGACGTGTTAGCTGTCTCTTACACGGAGATTTGGGCTGTTCCTGAATCGGGAGGCTTACACGGAGGCTTACACTACTCTTGAACTCCGTGTAAGCCTTCCTGAATCCGGCCCCATGACTTTTCGACTGGTCCTGACTGTAAAAGGGTGAAGAGTATGTCAAAAAGTTATAAAACAATGTGATTTCCACTCTCTTCTGCCAAACTGAGCCAATATTTCCACCTGCCCTCCAGATTACAGTAAAAACTGCAAGAAAAACCCAGACAAGATAGAGTTTTCACTTTCTGATGCCTTAAACCTCCTGTAAAGGAGGCCCATGAGATATATGCAAATGACCCCTTACATACATTGTGTTTCAACTACAAGGCTTCTGAATGTCTATGATTTTTTTTTTTACTTTTTAAACCTTGACAATTACATGCATGCCAATAAAACCAAACCCCACAAACTTTTTACTGACATCATCAGCACAGCATAAGTATGAAGCTTAAGTATACTTCAGAAACACACCCCAGGATTCAGGAATCTCCATGCAAGAATAAGACTATTCTTGCACTGAGTGGTTCGTGTCCATTTAGAATAGTAGCACGCCATGCATAAGTATGAAGGCATGCTGCTATTTAATCTAAATGGACACAAAGCAGGAAAAAGCACAGGGTGTATGTGCCAGCAGTGCCTGCACATGTAACATGCCCCCTTCACCCAGAAAGTGCAGTACGGCACTTTATGACACAGATGAGTGTCATGTTATATAATATTAAAGCCTGGCTGTAAGATTTTATAGTAAACGTGTGTCCGCAGACATTGAAATGTAAGTAGCTAACATTTCAGTGTCTGCGGACACTGAAAAAAAAGCAAAAAAAAACACAAACACATAGAAGGCAGCAGTCTTCAAGTGCACACCCCCAAATGTATACAGTCTTGCCCTACATGCATGGAAGCAATAGGGCAAGAGGAAAGTAATAAAAATTAAAAAAAATATTTTTTTCATCAAATAAATCTGAAGTTTAAGCAGTGTGCAGCTTGTTTGCATGGTGCACCGCTATGATTAGCCTGGTTGAAATCCTGAAAATGATAGACAAGTGCTACTTTGATAGAAAATGTCATCAAGCTACTGTAGCATAGTGGTATTGCCATGGTTTAGCATATAACACATGGTCAGATAGAATCCCACCTCTGAAATAAACCTTTAAGGAATTTGAATGAAAGATGTCAATCATATGGCTCACATATCGCACAGTAGGGGTGGGAATATGTAAAAAATTATTTATAAATTTAATGAAAAAATAGATTTAAACAATGCTTTGCTAGTGTAAGCATTGCTTACTGGCTTTCAGCTGTGCTTACCTGGTTTAAGCATTGCTATGCGGGTTTGTGTGCAGCTAAGCATACTTCAGCATATTAAAGCCAGCCAATCAAGAAAAAGTGCGAGAAAACTGCCCTATTAAAACTGCACAACAAGAATACAGCCATACCCTCACAGCAGGGCCAAAATGTCTGGTGTTGGTGAAGTTGTTCGCTTCCAAGTGCAATGTTGGGGTATTCAGGAGTCCAGGGTCATGGTTGGGCTCCTAGTACAAAACCATGATGGCAGGCTGCTGCAGGGCCAATACCAAGGCTTGCAGTACAAAGTGGAGGCCTGGGTTCAGCTTGCACGTGATCTCACTAGTGCCACTGGCATACCCCGGACTGGTGACATGTATGTCAGCACCATAACAACCTGAAGCAGAGGAGGGGTGCACTCTTGGACCAGTGGATCCAAGAAGCCCTAGCATAGGATGTCCCACCTGTCTGTAAGTATGCAGTCTTATGTATCTCTAAGTATGGAAACAGTTCATCTTGTGACTGTGCAGGTGTGATTAATGTGTGATGTCTGCAGTAAAATGAATTCAGTCTTCAGGGTAAAGTACCTCAATGATACTAAGTAGTATAATCCAGTGAATAATTCAAGAGGCAGCACCATATAAAGCGAAAAAGACTTTATTCACATAAAACACATCCAGATATAAATAAATTAGTAAGCAATTTCACGCTCCCAAGAATACTTCTTCAGACTTGATAACTTTAATCAGTTTAAATACATCCTAGTGTTGCACTAGTTCATTATTTAGTCAATGACATCATTCTGTGATTTTTCAAACAACCTAGTCCATAATACACATACTACTTCTTCATATTAAATCCTTATTAACAATTTATCTTAACAACTTTCTTATATATACATACATATATATATATATATATATATATATATATATATATATATATATATATATATATATATATATATATATATAAGAAGGTATGTAAAATCCAACAATTTTAAGTTCTCTATTGTGATAATATTTAAAATTAGTTAAAATCAAATGTTGCAGTTAACTATTTATAAGAAAATGAATGTATTGCAAATGTCACTAGATGGCTGTGTAACTCCTTCATTAAATCACTTGGTATATAAAAGAATAAAACTTCTAAAAATTCAGTATCAGATAAATCATTGTCTGTTTACTTAGTATAAAAAATACTTCCATCTAAGAACATCCACGCCCACTAAATAACATGTAAGGGAGAGTATATATATTTTTGAAGTCCAGTTTAATATAACTGTTTGGATACATTTCTCATATATGTGTATAAGACTAGATTAAATCTAGTGCAAGTTACTAAATAAACCTACCCATGTATAGAAGGCAAAAAGTCGTTTATATACATTGTGTGGTCGGGACGTTGAACTTAAAGTGGATTCCTTTCTTACATATCATATGAAAATTAGTTAACAGCTATATGCTCAATGGGTGAATGGGCTATCTGCCAGGAAAGGTTTCAAAGAAGTTTTCTCATTTAATCGATGTCCTTTATCCGCTTGTAGCTTCAGAATCCATTTGTTCTCTTCTTGTTCTGTGTGATTCCTAATATTCCCCAGTCTGATGTTCTTTGTTATCAATTCTATAGCTAAGAAACTTATGGGTCAAATCATGATTTATGGTGTGCCTAGCTAACACATTGTGATTGTCTTTTCTATGAATGGCATATAAATGTTCCCTGACTCTTTCTCGTAGAGTCCTATTTGTCTTTCCTATATAAAATGAAGTACATTTCTAACATTGGGCCAGATATATTAGATCACGTGATGTACAGTCTGCATAGTGTTGGAATGTATAAACATTACCTGTATCAGTATGTTTAAAGGCATTCTCATTTCCCATGTATGAACATTGATTACAATTTCTACATGCAAATGTGCCTTTCCTTTCTGATTGTACCCTATGTGTCTTATTCTTGTCGTAACATAACATCCTTTTTAAAGACTTAAGTTTCTTATATGAGTATTTGGGTTGAGCCCCTACTATTCCTAAGATTGTTTCATCCACTGTCAGTATGTTCCAATGTTTTCTCACTATCTCCCTTATTCTATTGTTATTACTAGTATATGGAATAGTCAGTCTGTTGGTATGTGTAGATATATTACTTCTCCTTCCTCCCTCATGACTATTATCCCTATTAAAGAAGGGTTTACTCCTTTCTTGTCTTTCCACAACCACGTTCTCAAGTAACTCATTGCATTCACTGGTCTTGTAGCCTCTTGCCCTGAACTCATCTCTCAGGGTAATTAGAGTTTCATTAAAGGTTGAATCCTCACTTGTCAGTCTAGAAGCTCTTAATGTCTGACTCTTCACTATATTTTAATATATGTGTGAGGGATGCATGCTATTCCGATGTAAGAGGGTGTTTTTCCTGTAGCTTTTTCTATACATTTCAGTCTGGATACCATTCATGTCCTTACTAACGAGCACATCTAGAAATTCTATCTTGTCTACGCTATAAATGATGCAAAGTTTGTTGTGCCATTAATGTATTCTATAAATTCTTGCAATTTGTCTATGTTACCTTCCCATACAAGGAAAACATCATCTACAAAATGTTTATAATATCTAATATTGTCTTTGAATAATTAATTATTTATCAAGTATGTGTATTCCCAATATGCCATCACTAGATTGGCGTATGAATTGGTGCAGGGCATGCCCATTGCCACACCATTAATTTGTAGATAATAACTATCACCATATGATAACACATTCCTATTTAGAATCACTTCGGTTAACATCATAACTCTCATGACCAATTCCCTACACATTCCTTTATGACAAATAGTCTTAGATACTACATACCTATACTGTTAAGAATTGTCGTAAATAAAGATGTCACATCTAGTGTTACAAGTAACATGTGCAAATATTACTTTCTGTAAAGACATAGTTGGAAAAAGTTCCTAGGAATTATTGAGTATCTCTAATGATAGAACCTGTTTGTTCAACTATTGGTCTTAACTGTTTTTCAACATATATTGACATTGTTTCCATCAGCCAGCCTTTGCTGGATACTATGGGTCTCATGGGGGGGGGGTGACAATCTTTATGTATTTTAGGCAACCCTCTCAATGTAGGAACTTTAGGTGTCTCTATCAAAAATATTTATATAATTCATTATCAATTATATTTGTCATTAGAAGATCATATAGCTCACTATGTAATTCTCTAATAATCCTATTTAATTGATGGTTAAACATTGATAAGTTTCTGTATCATTCAACATATTTTTCATTTTCATATCATAATAATCACTGTCTAAAACCACAATTGCTCCGCCTTTATCAGCAGGCCTGATTGCTATATCATTATTGTTCTATAAGTCAATCAATGCTTTTAGTTCCTTACTGTACATATTATAAATTATACATTGCATATTAGGAGGAAGTAAGGATAGCTATGAAGAGGATGAAGAATGGAAAGGCTGTTGGTCCAGATGACATACCTGTGGAAGCATGGAGGTGTTTAGGTAAAATGGCAGTGGAGTTTTTAACTAGATTGTTTAATGAAATCTTGAAAAGTAAGAGGATGCCTGAGGAATGGAGAAAAAGTGTTTTGGCACTGATTTTTAAGAATAAGGGTGATGTGCAGAGCTGTAGTAACTACAGAGGGATTAAACTGATCAGTCACAGCATGAAGTTATGGGAAAGAATAGTGGAAGCTAGGTTAAGAAGGGAGGTGATGATTAGTGATCAGCAGTATGGTTTCATTCCAGGAAAAAGCACTACAGATGCGATGTTTGCTCTGAGAGTGTTGATGGAGAAGTACAGAGAAGGTTAGAAGGAGTTGCATTGTGTCTTTGTGGATTTAGAGAAAGCATATGACAGGGTGCCTAGAGAGGAGTTGTGGAATTGTATGAGGAAGTCAGGAGTGTCAGACAAGTATGTAAGAGTGGTACAGGACATGTATGTGGGTAATGTGACAGCGGTGAGGTCTGCGGTGGGAGTGACGGATGCATTTAAGGAAAAGGTGGGATTACATGCTCTGAGCCCTTTCTTATTTGGAATGGTGATGGACAGGTTGACAGATGAGATCAGACAGGAGACCCCGTGGACTATGATGTTTGCCGATGACATTGTGCTCTGTAGTGAGAGTAGGGAACAGGTGGAGGAGACCCTGGAGAAGTGGAGATATGCTCTAGAGAGAAGAGGAATGAAGGTCAGCAGGACTAAGACAGAATATATGTGTGTGAGTGAGAGGGAGAATAGAAGAATGGTGAGGATGCAGGGAGTAGAGGTGGCGAAGGTGGATGAGTTTAAGTACTTGGGATCAACAGTTCAGAGTAATGGTGAGTGTGAAAGAGAGGTGAAGAAGAGAGTACAGGCAGGATGGAGTGGGTGGAGAAGAGTGTCAGGAGTGATTTGTGACAGACGAGTACCAGTAAGAGTGAAAGGGAAGGTCTACAAGAGGGTAGTGAGACCAGCTATGTTATATGGGTCGGAAACAGTGGCATTGACAAAAAGGCAGGAGTCAGAGCTTGACGTGGCAGAGATGATGATGTTAAGATTTGCACTGGGTGTGACAAGGATGGACAGGATTAGGAATAAGTATATTAGAGGGTCAGCCCAGGTTGGAAGGTTTGGAGACAAAGCCAGAGAGGCAAGATTACATTGGTTTGGGCATGTGCTGAGGAGGGATGCAGAGTATATTGGGAAAAAAATACTAAGGATGAAGCTGCCGGGTAACAGGAAAAGAGAGAGGCCTAGGATAAGGTTTATGGATGTGGTCAGAGAGGACATGCAGGTGGTTGGTGTGACAGAGCAAGATGCAGAGGACAGGAAGAAATGGAAACAGTTGATCTGCTGTGGTGACCCCTAATGGAAGCAGCCAAAAGAAGAAGAAAAAAAAGACTGTCCATATTATACAATTCATGCTTAACTTCACTATTATTTAGTTCAAAAACTTCTAATAACTCCTTTTTGAATGCTCTCTCAAAGGCATCCAATAGTGGGTTAGTAGCTGGTATAAACATAGATGGTTTTCTAAAATTAACAGCTGCTGTATTCTCCCCATTACCATACATTAATCTAAGTTCAACATTTCTTACAAAGAATTTAATGTCTATCAACAAATCAGTCACATTATCTTTCTTAGATGGTATGAAAGAGGGTTCCTTATTTAGCAGGGATCTCTCTTTATTATTTAAAACATATTTAGAGATGTTAATTAAGTCCAACTTACAGGTCTCAGAATCTACTTTTGAAACTCCAAACGTTCTTCTGAAGACTTGCGCTTATTCATTCTGTGAGATGGAGTCCATGCTTTCTTCTGAACTGCTTGAATGGCCAGGGGAAAAGGGTGCGATATAAGTGCCGCTGTTGATGTAGAGGGATACGATTCATTAGACTTGTCCTTCTTCTTCACATCTGTGTTGGCTGCAAAACTAAAAATGTTAGCTGTTTTTTCAGATGGTTGTCCTCTTTGTCCATTTCTGCTGGTATTCTGAAAGTCGGTGTCCTGACCTGGTGCTTTCTGACTTCTTTCTGGGCTTGAATTCACATTCACTGTGATAGTGGGTGTAGCTGTTGTTTGCATTGCTCCTGATTGGGATTTACAGGCTGATTGGGCAGGTTTGTCATTTCTCACTGGTTCCCTAAGCCAAGAGAATATGTTCCCTTTATGAAAGTCTAATACATCTCATTCTAACTTCTTTTTCTTCCCTTATAAAAGCTTATTTTCAAGAAAAGCAAGATTTGTCCCCAATTCTACACCAAAATCAGTGACTTTTTGCTGTGATAGGAGGCTGATAAGTTTGTTCCTAATCTGAGTCATTTTGACAGTTAAACTCTGTTTAATCAGTGTATATTGTTCTATTAATAGCCTTATGTATCCAAAACTATTGTCTAAATTCAATCGCTGCCATTTGGCTAATAAATCTGGAAAGGTAGTACCAAAATTCGACATTTCTAACACACATAGCCCCCTTGGTATGACCTTAAGACTTAGGCAGGCTTCCATGTGTTTTCTTTGCCATTGGATAGTTTTTCATTTAATAACTTTCTTCTTAAGTTTCCTTTTTATCTGTAAAACCACAATATTCATTTCATAGTTAACAGAACCTTAACCACCGTTGCACAAATCAGTTCTGGGAAATTGGAGTAGGGAATTACTTTCTCCTCTTAGAAGACGTTGAAAGAGATTTTCTACTTTACTGTTAGTGTCTGTAGGACCCAAAGCCCTTGGGTTGTATGCAAGTTCTATTTCAGTCGCTTCTGCCATGTCCCTTTAGACTGCAAGCACGCAAACGATTAAAAGCAGTAAAATGAACTCAGTCCTCAGGGTAAGATGCTGCAACGATACTAAATAGTATAATCCAGTGAGGAAATCAAGAAGCAGCACCATATAAAGTGAAGGAGACTTTATTCACGTAAATACATGCTGTTGTGTCTTTCGGCTTTTCCCTGTTAGGGGTTGTCACAGCAGAACTCCAGTCCGCTAATGATTGGCAGTAGATTTTTACATGCCGAGTTGCCAGCCCTGACGCACAACCTTCAAAGAAGGTACACCCATTCACACATGTCTCCACACAGAAGACACTCTAGCTGAGAATCGAACAGGACAACGTCTTACTGTGAGGCGACAACGCTACTGCAGCACTATCACCGCAGTCACGTAAAACACGTCCAGATATAAATAAATTAGTAAGCACTTTTGCATTCCTAAAAACACTTCTTCAGACTTGATAATTTTGCCATCAAAGAAATCAGTTTAAATACATCCTAGTGTTGCACTAATTCATTATTCAGCCAATCACATCATTCTGTGATTTTAAAACAACCTAGTCTCTAATACATGTACTACTTCTTCATATTAAAATCTTATTAACAATTTATCTTAACTTTCTTACATATTTATACACACACACACACACATATATATATATATATATATATATATATATATATATATATATATATATATATATATATATAAATAACACTTTTTACCTTGTATATATGGGTAGTTTTATTCAATAACTTGCACTAGATTTAATCTAGTCTTATACACATATATGAGAAGTGTATCCAAACAGTTATATTAAACTGGAGTTCAAAAATATATATACTTTCCCTTACATGTTATTTAGTGGGCGTGGATGTTCTTAGATAGAAGTATTTTTTATACTAAGCAAACAGACAATGATCTATCTGATACTTAATTTTTAGAAGTTTTATACTTTTGTATACCAAGTGAATTGATGAAGTAGTTACACTGCCATCTAGTGACATTTTCAATACATTGATTTTCTTATAAATAGTTAACTGCAACATTTGATTTTAACTAATTTTAAATATTATCACACTAGAGAACTTTGAATTGTTGGCTTTTGCATACATATATATATATATATATATATATATATATATATATATATATATATATATAAAATAAGGTTTTAATATGAAGAAGTAATTCATGTTTTAGGAACTAGGTTATTTTAAAATCACAGAATGATGAGATTGGCTGAATAATTAATTAGTGCAACACTAGGATGTATTTAAACTGATTTTGTTTGTTGGCAAAATTATCAAGTCTGAAGAAAGCTCTTATTTATTTATATCTGGATGTGTTTTATGTGAATAAAGTCTCCTTCACTTTATATGGTTCTGCCTCTTGATTTCTTTACTGGGATGTGTGATGTCTCCCCATACAGCTGCTGCGGAGAGGTCCCAGAATGTTGAGGGTCATGCCCAGCAACTGGCCCGGTTGCATCGGCAGTTTGGTGAGTACAGAATACTCTCTACTATTAGCAGTAAGAAATCAAAATTATAATAATGGTAGTACTGCCTGTATATATACTTGTGCTGTAAAAGTCAGGAATAAATGCCTGTTTCATGCTGCCAGTGTTACAATGGAGTATTCCCAGCTCCGGTGTAATACAGATGTCATTAGCAAACAAGGTACAATATGTAGGAGAGGAATATTAGAATATGTATGAGTGTGTCTGAGTGAACCTGCCAAGAAAGTGCCATGTCAGGGCTACTGTAACAGTTAGAAATGAAAAGCATTCCCCTGTGCAGATCATGCAGGAATAGTAATTGTGGATTTCTGAGTTGTAGACAGATATATATGTCAAAACTAATAAAGCTGATCCCAAACACTGGTGTGTGTCATCTCACTTGTACCTGAAAAACATAAATGTGTATGTCCTGCAGAATGCATTAACTGAGGTGAACAGAGTTAGCACTGCTTGTCTGCATACTTTAGAATGGGCATGTCAAATAACTGAAAAAAAGCAACAGTACATATTGCCATCATAATGGGTTTTACTTGTTTGTCTGCCAGCAATGAGTTGTGTTAACCTTTCAATTTCAGCTATATGTAGCTGTGAATGTACTGAAAAATGTATAAGGCTAACAGGTGCAGATGTAAAACCTAAACTGTGTACTCAGGAATCTAAATTGCAGTATGTAGTTGTAAAACAGTCAAATGTGCAATCTAGCTCATGTGCACATTTCACAAACAGTGACACCAATATCTGTTGTGTCTGCATAATTTGTTCTGAAAATAGGAAACAAATAATGCAACGTCATATTAAAAGTACTGTGCACAAAAATATGTACTAGATAGAAATGTCACAAACAACACACAGCACCTCCCTCATAGCTCAGTCTGATAAGGAATAGGCCTGTAGTTCAATTTTGCACACACTCATCATGGTTCGAATCCAGGGACCACCACTAACATCTCAGTCTGGTTCTACAGTTGTAAACTGCAATCTGAATAGAAAAAGTAATGTACTGCAACACAAAACATTTTCCATACAGGGCACACAGGTAAAGAAATCTGAATAGAAATACTAGTAGGATGTGTATAACTATGAAATGTGTGCAATTGCGGTATTGCTCAGCACCAGTCCTACAAATAGATGCAAGCTAGACATCCACACTCTGCAGTAAGGCCCAAACAAGCCCCTCAAGTGTCATGCTGCCACTGATAGTTTCTCCAGTCACCAAGAAACCTGCACACAGAGAATGTCACAGTAGATGTATGTGAAAGGCATAACCCACACTACAGGACCTGCAACTAAAATGTGAATCTGAAATATGTGTAGAAACAGCGATTTAATATGCACACAGTTCATCTGCACAGGGCCCACATGTAAAAAAAAATTGGTATAGAAACAGGTCTGATGTGGATAACTAAAATAAGGGTACACTTGCTCTGTTGATATCTACAGCTGTTGGTGTGCTGTAGCAGCCCCATGGCCCAGGTAGAGTATAGGTGTGGTCAGGATGTAGAGTTGTGAATAGTAGTGTACTGACAAATATACTTGATAGCAGTTGTCAATTGAATCTGTTCCCTTCCTCCACCACTTGCCTGATCCAACCATTACAATGAAACCAACATGGGTATGCCCCTAAACAAACCTCTACTGTTGGGACCGTTGTTCCATTTGGTTTATCGTTGTTTAAACTGTGTGCATACTAATATTCCCTGTCGAATAATCATTTTATTGCCTGCCTGACACATACCACTAACTGGCATGCTGTTCCAACCCTGAATGCTATTCCATATGTATGCATGGGTTCTGTTTGCTAAGACACTTTTATAATTGCACTATGTTGGGTAAATGGGAATATCCATGCATGCTATTTTGACTAATGCTGTAATGTGTTTTGCATGACTTTTATTTTTATTTATTTATTCACATTTGCTGACTGGGAGTGCCCGACTGGATGTAGGTCCATTTTCAGAGGAGGCCCGGGGAGAAAAGCTCCACAGTTAAAATAAGCAGACAGTAGTTACATTGAATTACATAGCGATTAACTATTTAACATGGCAATTAATTACAAACATATTTGTAATAAATGTTACAATAAGATGTTCCTGCTGTATAATAAGTACTAGGCTTATGAGCATCTGAGCTTGCTATAATCAAGGTAATTAGTGGGGTGGAAAGAAAGGTAGTGGTTGGATAGGGTGAGTGATATTAGAGTGGGAGTTGCAAGGGCATAGCCAGCATGTTTTTAGGTGCACTTTTAGTAAAGTTTTGAAGTGGGAGCATGATGCTACGGAGGTAATTGTGGGTGGGAGGGAGTTCCATAATTTGGCTGTAGCACAAGAGAATAGTGATTCACCAGCAGAGTTATTGGGTTAAGTGATCTGCAATTGATTTTTGTTGCTGGATCTTAGTGGTCTGGCGGTGCAATAGGGTTGGAGTAGATTCTGGAGGGATGGGACATTTAGTGGATGGTTTACTAGTTTGTGGGCGAGTGATAGTTGATACCATTGAAGGAGGTGAGGGAGCTCAAGCCAGCCCAGTTCAGCAAGTGAGAGACAGTGGTGACTATGGTAGGATGCCCCTGTGGCAAATTTGGCGATTTTGTTGTAGCAGGTCTCTAGCTTGTTTAGATTGCATTGCCTTAGGTTGGTATATATTGGAGAGGCATTAAGTAGGGTGGAGATAAGGTGGGAATTTGCTATTGAAATCTTTGCTGCTTTGGTGAGAAGTTGCTTATTTCTGTATAACACTCCTAGTTTTTGTGGATTTTTTTATGGTCATGGATATGTGAATGTCAAATTTTAGTTTATTGTCTATTTCCACTCCTAGCAATTTGGTGTGTTCAGTTGGGTATATAGTGGTGTTGTCTTTTGCTGTGATGTTAAAGTGAAAGTTGTTTTGACTATGTTTGGTGGGTTAGAAGATGAGTAGTTTAGTTTTGTTTGGGTTGAGTATTAATTGGGCATTGGATAACCAATTTAAACAGAGGAAAAGGCCTCCTGTGTGACTTTTTGCAGTTTGGGTAGGGACTGGGCTGAGCAGATGATGATTGAGTCATCTGCGTATTGTATGAATGTGCCATGTTTGGTGGCAGAGGCTAGATTATTAGTGAAAAAAGAGAAGAGTAGGGGTCGATGGATGGATCCCTGGGTTACCTCTATGGAGACAGGTAGTTGGGGAGATATGTCATTCTGCCTTACAACAGATTGTTGGCGGTCAGACAGGTAATACTGAAACCCAGTTGGTGACTGATTGACAGAAGGATAGGTTACTGAGGACAGAGATGAGTTGTTTGTGTGGGAACATGTCAAATGCTTTAGATAGGTCTAGAAAAGTAGCAGAGGAGAGATAGCCACTGTTTTTATGCTGAAGCATAGTGTTAGTAAAGGAGAGTAAGGCAGTGGTGGTGCTATGGTTTGGTCGGAAACCATGCTGAGTATTGGAAAGGATGTTGTTAGTAAGGAGGTAGTCTGAGACCTGAGAATTTATGCATCTCTCTAGTATTTTGGAGAGTGGGGAGAGAATAGGTATGGGGCAGTAATTGGTTAGTTCTGTGGAGGGGCCGCCTTTGTGGAGGGGAATTATATGTGATACTTTCCACAGTGTGGGAACGTAACTTTTTGACAGAGATCGGTTAATCAAGATGGATACTGGGTAGGCCAGAGCATCGGCTGCGAATTGTAGGTATTCACTTGGGAGGTTGTCTGCTGCTAATTTGACTAACCAATATTCATTGTTAATTTCCACACCATAGCACCTATAGGAAGGCAGATCCAGCAGATCCACCTCTCCCACCTGACCTGGCAGAGGCACTGGGTCCCAGCACTTCTGGGGCCCAACCCAGACCTCCCTCATCTGCTGGCCTGCACCACCCTTGAGTGGAACCTCTGCAGGGGAAGGGGCTCATCCCCCCTGTAAGTGGGCATGGTGAACATGTTGTCACCTGGGATGAGGTATGTGGCATGGTGCGCTTTGTCTTCCAGATGGAGTTGGATGACCGCCTGTGCCAGATGTAGGGCAGGCTTGTGCAGCTAGAGGGGTGGGCAGCCCCTCCAGCCCAGCCCCCAGCACAGCCACCTTCTGGGCTGTGAAATAGTAGTAGTAGTGACTGCCATCAGGTGGAGACATCAGTGCCACTATTACCATCTTGGGGGGTCATGAGCCTCAGATTCCCAACCATCCTCCCCATCAAGGTGTTTACCCCCCACATGTGTCATGCACCGCCTCTGTCTGCTGTCTTGCCTGTCTGCAAATGCAACCTCTTCTACTAAACCTTCCTCACCACACTTACCTATAATCCTTCTTTAACATCCCACTCTTACCTTAAAAAAAAGAGGGCATCTGTCCCACAAAAAAATTACGTCCCATACATAGCTCTGCATTTTGCCCAGAGACATGTACCCATCACACAATCTAACCCTACCAATCATCCATATCATATGATGCCCACACACCTCCATGTAGGGTGCAAAGCTCCATATTCTAAATTGCCCACATTGAAATCAGCTGTTCCTGCCAAAGAAATGCAGAGCTATGGTCCTTTCCTACCATGGGTGCCAGAACCATAGAGCGAGGGGAGAGGGGAGCCCCCACTTTTGCAGATCATCCATACCTCCCAACTCTCCCAAATTACAAATTATTTTCATTTTCCGTGCTTCCCAACTGTCCACAATGACATCAGCTCATCAGTTGAGCTTGCTGTACATATTTCTGGGTTTCCGGCTGGCTTTTGCGAGCAGGAACAGACAAGATTTATTTTCAGAAGCTGCCTGCTGCCGGAGGATGGAGTCTGTCAGTGTGAGTAATCTGCTGCCAGAGGAGTCTGGGCAGTATTTGCAGAGTGTGTGTGTGTGTGTGTGTGTGTGTGTGTGTGTGTGTGTGTGTGTGTGTGTGTGTGTGTGTGTGTGTGTGTGTGTGTGTGTGTGTGTGTGTGTGTGTGTGTGTGTGTGTGTGTGTGTGTGTGTGTGTGTGTGTGTGCGTGCGTGCGTGCGTGCGTGCGTGTGTGTGTGTGTGTGTGTGTGTGTGTGTGTGTGTGTGTGTGTGTGCACGCTCTAGCCCACGTGTGTATATGCATGTATGTAGCTAGATAGATAGATAAATAGATAGACAGAGAGTACGTGCCACTCTTTCTGGGTTGCCACTTTGATCATTGTTTTGATTAGTATGTTCAGAGTACTCTGGGTTTTAATTCTGTTGTTAGTACCGTTTGCTTAATGAAACAAATCAGGTGACAGACATTGGCTATTTCTAGAGCAAATGGTCCCTTCAATGATTTTTACTCTGTTCACATCTGCTGTGTTGTAGACACAAGTATTTTGCTGCTGTGCTTTTTTTTTACTCAGCATCCAAACCACCAACAGCTTCATGGCACATATTGTCATAGGGATCTGAAACAACTGATTGCATTTTTCCTAAAACACCATATGATGCAGAAATACTGATTAATTTATCTTTTAATGTACTGTCATTTTCTGTTGTTAGATTTCCTTAGATTTTGTGTTGCCATTAATTCCAACTCTTTCACTGATATTAAAACACGTGGTGAGACTGCTGGTTTAAATTATGTGACTACATTATACTCAGTATAAAGTACATTTACAGTTCACATCTGTGAGATTATCAATATTCCCCAACTCTAGAAGCATTATGAAACAATATAACATCTCAGGTCATATCACTCTTCATTGCTGCCTACATTCTGACACAATGGACTGTTTTGACTGTGTTCTAGTTGCCAGACATGAAACCCTAATGCTTCAGAATAAGAAATGCCCAAGCCAGGGCTGCTGGTTAGCACATCTTTGCTGAATGAGGAACATTGCAAAAGACTTATGCCACAGGCATGCACGCGCTCATAAGTGCATGAGTGTCCCATGCACATACACAGCAGTAGTTTCCTCTTTTATTTATATTTCTGGGAAAAGAGTGCCTTTGTTAACATTAAGAAGGAGCAATATAGATGTTTAATGTTTGTATATAATTCTGTTTATAGACTGTAAGTAATGAAAGTATGTTATGTCAGTACCTATAGAAATGAATAAAGTGGGTATTGAAAATGAATAGTGGGTGGATTTTACAAAAGGTGGCAATGTTATTTTATCTTAATTAAAATCTTTGAGTCCCAGTTTCTTTTATCTGATAGTTCCTTTCTCATCAATTAAATTAACATGTGTCTTCCTGAGGACACAGGATAGCTCCTCTGGAGCATTGAAGAGTGGTACTTTAGCATCTAATGATCTGTAAGGTAAGCTGAAGTTAAGAGTTCAATGTTTAACAGCATTACCATTACCAGCAACAGGTCTCTGAACAGTGGTGTGTAACTGGATCATTCATTTCACTGATGGTATGGCATTGGCCATCCATCATCCTAGCTGAAAGGCTGGTCACTGACCTTGGTATCTAGTATTGGTTATTTGGCCTTCTATCGTGAAGATAGGAATCTGTAATTGTCTTTAGGAAAGAGTTATTTGGTTTAGGGAATGTCAATAGCCTAGCAACATGTTGCATGCCATAAGGATAGTTTGTGGTTCTTATTAAGTTTACATATTGCCTCCACATGTCTAAAATGGTATACATCAAAAACAGTTTTGTCTGTATCCAGGTCTAGCAGCTTTTATTAGTTCTACAGTTACTTCCTAGCATATGTTGAGGCATAACAGAGGTGTAGAAGTAGACTGTTATCATGGAAATGTTCGGAATAGGGCAGTTTTGTCATTACTGGTGCATGCATTTCGCTTCACTGCCTACTGGAAAAATGTTCAAACAATAAATTTAAAATGCAATTGTGTGTGGAAGTAGATTGTTATCATGGAAATGTTCTGAATAGGGCAGTTTTGTCATTATTGGTGCATGCATTTTGTTTCATTGCCCACTGGAAAAATGTTCAAACAATAAATTTAAAATGCAGTTGTGTGTGGAAGTACACCTTTATGATGGAAATGTTCTGAATAGGGCAGTTTTGTCATTATTGGTTAATGCATTTTTGGTTTCATTGCCTACTGGAAAAATGTTTAAACAATAAATTTAAAATGCTCTCTAACTTAAGTCTAACAAGTGTGCTGTATTATACAAGGAATATAATTTAATACAATCAGGAAGGTGAATCATGGCTTGCATACATGTATGCATGACCCTAAACATGTGTTTGAAAACAGCCCGGAGGAAAGCATGAAAGGCTCAAAATCATGGGCAAATTTTAAGCTTTACTCTTGTTACCAAAACTAACCCAGCCACTGGGGATGCACAAGCCAGTGCATTTCTTTGTACCGGTCCCAATTCGGGATAAATGGGGAGGGTTACATCAGGAAGGGCATCCGGTGTAAAACCTCTGCTAAATAACATATGCGGACAACAATACAGATTTCCATACTGGATCAGTCGAGAGGTGGGTTAACAGTGACCGCCACCAGTACTGTTAGCCAACAGAGTGCTGGCAGAAATTGTGCTACTGTTGGCCAAAGGAGGAGAATGCAGAGGACAGGAAGAAATGGAAACAGATGATCTGATGTGGCAACCCCTAACAGGAACAGCCGAAAAAGAAGAACACTCTTGTTACCAAAGCAGTGGATGAAGGTAAAACAGTTCACACCACATTAGCCTGACCTGGCCAAGCCTTTTGAAACATCCCCCTACTCAGGTGTAGTACAAAAGATGAATAATGCAAGAGCAAACACTTACATCACCAGCTGCATTGCCAACTTGGCTGACAGGATGCAGGAGATCAAAACAGGGGAAGAGACCAGTCACCAATGGAGTCCCCCAGGGTTCGGTGCTGAGACTTTTTCTGTTTGGCATATACATCTCAAAAGTCAAAGGAAATACCAAAGAGCTTTGGCCAGCTAATTTTGAGATGACTGCAAGCTAGGAGAAGTTATTGAATCCCCAAATGACTTAACCATCATGCAGGAAGGTGTGTCCCAAATAATAACTGGTGTCAAAATTATGACAATGCCCTATGAAAACTGATCCAATTGTTTGGCATTTGGGAACTTCTGTGTACAGTGAACTTACTTTTGACCAAATGTGCCCAGAGTCATAAGAAAGCTGTTCTATATTGCACAGCTTATAAACAAATTGATTGTGACTAGATCTAGAGATGTTGTTGTCCCCCTTTGCAAAGCTCTCATTATGTCAATCATTTTGTAAAATGCCCACTTTGGCATGTATCTGTCCAGCCCCATGAAACAACTGGAACACCTTCAGAGATACCATACTAAAAGGATACAAGTCCTAAACAATAGGTCTTGCATGTACCACCTCAAAGATTTATTACTATACTCAGTATCCTACAGAGTACTTAGAGGTGACATGTCTGGCATACAAAGCATCCTCCGACATAATACAGATGGACCTACTGAACATCAGCAAGTCAAATAGCATCAGAAATACTCAGTCCATGTATCTAAACTGAATGTTGTGGAGAGATGGATATATAACACAGAGGTTACCACTGTTCCGGAACAGACTATCCATATTTTTTAGTGTTTCTGTGATTTAAAAAGCTTGTTTCTGCTACATATTGTACTTATTTGCTGTCTGCACTTGAACTAAGTCATTTTTGTGTTTAAATACTCTGTTCACAGTTGTAGGCTACACACTAAAGTGCAATAGCCATTTCTGTGTATTTAAAGTGTTTTTTTTCATTGTATCTGCTTTATTTTCTGAAAAAAACAAACAAAAAAATATGTATACTTGTTTCCCACCTTTCTGAACTAGTATAGTCCAGTTTTCAGGTTTTTGCTGAATTTAGGGCTGTGTTACAAATTTCTGTGTCGCCCATACCTTACTTGGATAGATGGAAGTTTCTCTGTTCACCTGTGAGAGATGGAAGCTTTGAGCAGCCTATCTATCCCTGGAGGAGTGTTTTCAGCCCAGAAGTTAGTAGTTTATTGGCCATTTTGGGCTAATTTCTATCTCTTACATTTCCCTGCTATAAAAAACACATTTGTGCAGTTTTGCGTGCTGGCCAGCGCTGGTTAGCTAGGGTTAAAATATTCCCGGCTCCACGAAGTTTACTCTTCAATTTTTCCCTTGGAACTAGACAAACTTTCAACTTAAGCACTCAAACAATTCATTTCACAGCCCAGCACTTGCTCAAAAACTCATAGCAAGCACTAATTAACCCTAGCACTAGACTCCCCTATACTGTCCAGAAGGACAAGGCTCTATATTTGTCCCTACCAGCTATTCAGTAAAACAGCTCACTTTACCTATTCAGGCATGTCCAAAGGGCAGTTTCAGGTGTACTCTCCACTCCAACTGGTGAATCTGGGCATTTTGAGGCAATGTTACAACTGCCTCATGTAAACAGACAACCCTCTCCTCCTACCGCCAAACACTAATATATTTGAGAGATGCAATTATACAGCCAAACTGGAGGCAAAGCTCTCTCAACCCAAGACTGGAAGTGACAGTCAACAGGAAATGGAAAATCCTTGCAACACACCACCAGTCACACATAGACCTACTAAACCAACAACGGCAAATAACACACATAAATACACGAAAACATACTTGGAGGCTTTAAATAAAAGTCTGCAAAAGCAACAGAGACCTCCAAAGCAGACACCCAGGCAACCTCCACACACCATCACAAACCATGAAACACATACTTCACATAATCAGTGTGCCACGCAATCACAGCCCTTAAGGCAAAATAACATACCCATCACACTTGTAATAGGCGACTCTATAGTCAGGCACACTGATGTCCCACTTACTAGGCTGGACAAGGAGAAGGTTACAGTTAGCTGCCTGTCAGGCGCCAGGATCTGCCACATAATACAAGCACTCAGGTCACTCCAGAAGAAGTACAAATACGAAACTGTCATTGTCCATGTTGGTGTGAATGACCTGAGATGTACCTCCTTGGACTACATGAAAAGAGACATGGAAGAGCTCTCTGATCACATAGCCCAGGCCGGTATGACCCTGACTCTGATCAGCATCCTGCCCTCACCAAGAATGATGCCACAGTATAAAGAAAAAATTATCAATTTCAACAATTGGCTAAGTTTCTGGTGTAATTCAAAGGGGATCCAGTATCTGTCCACCTGGGATGACATGCTCGACAAGCCACGTTGCTTTTCAAGAGATGGCTTGCACCTGTCACCCTTAGGCTTTCAAATACTGACCAAGGCTTTTGCCACCCCCATAGTGCCTTTTTAGGCAAGGCTCAAAAGACAAACCCACCACCGTAAATAGCACAAGTAACCAAAAACTAAGGGTAATGCTACTCAATGCCAGAAGTCTAAACCTCAAAATGCATGCACTCGATGCACTCCTCAGTATGGAGAACATTGATATCTGTGCAGTAAAAGAAACCTGGTTTAAGGCTCTACCAGGCTATAACTCATACCATACTTTTTAGCCACAGAACCCGGACTGAAACAAAAAAGGTGGGGGTGTATCCATATTCATCAAGGATACCCACACCTCCAGGTTAGTGGCACAGCACAATGCTTCAGAGGTCATCCATGTGCAACTAACAATGGGCAAAACTGCAACTCAAATTGTAGCTTGCTACAGATCACCCACCATGACCCAGGACCCCCATTCCACATTTCTGGAGACACTGGAATCTTATGAAGGTCCTACCAAATGCCCTAATATTGGGTGATTTCAATTACCCAAACATGAACTGGGAGAACTACTCAAGTACTAACTCACTTGCCCAATGCTTCCTAGAATTTATGAACTCAAACGCACTGGATCAACTGCTCAACACCCCCACCAGAGGTGACAACATATTGGACCTGGTCATCACCAACATGGGCAACTGGTGTTTTAGATTCATAGGTTCATAGGTAGGTACTAGGCTATTGGCCCTAGGGCCTATACAAGCCTAGATAAAAAGGTAACCTGGCTTTCACCACCCAAGAAAATTATTTTCCTGTGCCCCTGTCAAGCAGAACCACAGAAGTGATCCCCGGGGTGAATTTCCTATTATCCATCCAATCAAGATTTTTCTTGAAGAGTGCTAATGAGGAGCTCTGTTTGACATAGATAGGTAGTCTGTTCCAGAGTATGGGAAGTCTCTGGGACAGGAATCTATCCCTTCAGCATGTTCTGTTTATTGTGGTGACAAGGTTTAGATCCCTAGAGTGTGTAGCTCGGAGGGATTGGGAATTCTTTAAGTGGAGCATGTCCAACAGCTCTGGGTTTGACATAGCTTTGTATGTTAGGTAGAGATCGCCTCTGAGTAGGCTGGAGTTTTTTGAGGCGGTCTGCGTAAGGCATCTGTTTGAGGTCAGTAATCCTCTTTGTGAGGTATTTTTGCGGCCTTTCCAGTTGTTGTAGATGTCTTGTGAGGTACATACCAAATGGGGCATTGTACTCTATAATGGGTCTAATTAGTGATGAGTAGAGGGGAACAATGACCTCTTTTTTTCTGGATGAGAAACCTTTTGTGATGAGGTGTGCCATGTAGAAGGATTTCCTGACCACTGTGGCGATGTGATTATCAAAGGAGAGACTACTGTTCACCTGTGTCCCAAGGTCTCTTATCACACTTTCAGTGTTAAGTAGACTACCACCTATGTGGTAGTTCATGGGTAAAGAGTTTTTTCCAAAGGGGATGACAATGCACTTTTTGGCATTGAGCTTGAGACCATGTCTTTGACACCAGGCATCTGTCTCAGTGAGGCCCTTTTGTAGGATGTCAACATCATTAGGAGTTTCGATTGTGGCTCCTAGATTGCAGTCATCTGCGAATTTAGTTAGCCAAAGACCTTGTGTGTTAGCCTGTACTTTACAGAAGTAGATACCAAACAGGAGAGGACCCAGGACTGAACCCTGTGGTACACCACTTGTCACTGGTCTGAAGTCTGATTTGGAGTCTGCTACTTTCACAGTGTGGGTTCTGTCAGTAAGCCAGTTGGCAACCCATCTTGTGACACAGGGATTTATACCTAGTTTAGTGAGTTTATCTATAATTCCAGAGTGGGGGATGGTGTTGAATGCCTTGGCGAGATCTAGATAGACTGTGTGAACCACCTTACCCTCATCTATGGCTTTGGTGACTACTTCAAAGAAGTCTATCAGGTTTAGGAGACATGATCTGCCTTTTACAAACCCAAACTGTGTGGGGTCTAGAGTTTGGAGATCTCCAATGTCTTTGTTTATCAGTTCCATGATGATACGTTCCATGGCCTTGCAGACGAGGCTAATGGGGCGGTACACCGGAGGTCAACACCTCGCTATTAGATTAGACCATAGACTAATCACTCTGGATATCCACATTCCACCCCCACCCCCAATCAAGGAAACCACCGTGAAAAACTTTTTCAAAAGCAAACTTCACATTACTTAAGACAGAGGTGGAAAGGTTCACAGCCCCCATGCTAAAGGACAATCCTGTTCAAGCTGCTGAATCCCTTACAAAGGCACTCTATGAGCACCTGCAAGAATACATGGATTGTACTATCCCAAGCAAAACCAAGACTCTTCCAAGAAAAGGAAACTAATCTGGTGTACCCCTGCCATAAACAAGCTATACAATAGAAGGAGGAAACTAGTACAGAAACTAGTAAAATCCCAAGAAGGAAAGACATCCCTGATCAGTATCAGCAAGAAACTATGATCCCTCATAAAATCATCCAGGGCTAGCTTCGAAAGAAAAATTGCCAAGGACTCCAAAGATAACCACAAAGCATTCTTTAGCTATGTCAAAAACCTAAGTGGAAACTCTCAGATCTGCTCTGAGTTAGTCAAAATGGCACAAAATACACTGAACCGACTGATATTGCCAACATTCTGGCAGACAGGTTTAGTGCAAACTTCACCCCCCTCTCACCCGCTAAAGGGCCCATAACCATACCAGAAGAATGTAGACCCCCGGCAATCAGTGACACACAGGTTAAAACAGCCCTATTGAAAGCCAAAAACACAGCTTCTATGGGACTGGATGGTGTCCCAGGCTGTGTCTTACACAAACTCCAAAATGAACTAACCCTTCACCTAAACACACTGTTCAAACTCAGCCTCTCTACAGGCTATGTACCCATTGAGTGGTGCACAGCAACAGTTATCCCGCTTTACAAAGGTGGAGCCACAATGGACCCAGGGAACTATCACCCTATAAGCCTGACTAGCCTGGTCTGCAAGGCTATGGAGCGCATCATCATGGAACTCATTAACAGAGACATTGGGAACCTCCAAACATTGGACCCTACCCAGTTTGGCTTTGTTAAGAGCATATCATGCCTCCTAAACCTGGTGGACTTCTTTGACACAGTTATCAAGGCTTCAGACAAGGGAAAGGAGGTCCACACACCCTACCTATACCTCACAAAGGCTTTTGACACCATTTCCCATTCTGGTATTACAGACAAGCTCACCAGCCTGAACATAACCCCCTACGTCACGAGATGGGTTGCCAATTGGCTCACAGATAGAACCCACACAGTGAGAGTTGCAGGCTCTAGGTCTGACTCTAAACCGGTTACAAGTGGTGTCCCCCAGGGCTCAGTCCTGGGACCCTTCCTGTTCGGTATATACTTCTCAGAGGTACAGGCAAGCACAGGAGGACTATGGCTGACCAAGTTTGCAGACGACTGCAAACTGGAGGCAATAATTGACTCTCCGGCTGATACAGACATCCTCCAGAAGGGCCTCACTGAGACGGATACCTGGTGTCAAAATCATTACCTCAAGTTAAATGCCAAAAAGTGCATAGTCATCCACTTTGGAAAAAACAAAGTACTGGTGAACTATCACGTATGTGGTACCCCCCTAAATACAGAAAATGTAATAAGGGATCTGGGGACCCAAGCAGATAGTAATCTCTCTTTGATAATCATATTGCCAAGGTGGTTAGAAAATCCTTCTATGTGGCTCACATAATAACAAAATGGTTCGCATCTAGAATAAAAGAGGTCATTGTGCCCCTCTACTCATCACTCATCAGAACCATCATAGAGTGCAGCGCCCCATTTGGGATGTACCTTATAAGACACCTGCAACAGCTTAAAGGACCACAGAAGTACCTCACCAAGAGGATTACTGGCCTCAAACAGATGCCCTATGCAGCCTGACTGAAGAAACTCTAGCTGGACTCAGTTGCATAATGCCTACTCAGAGGTGATCTCTGCCTGACATACAACACCATGTCCAACCCAGAATTGATGGACATGCTCCAACTAAAAAAAAATAAACCCCCAAGAGCCACATGGTCTAGGGATCTAAACCTCACCACAACGATAAACACAACTTGCTGGAGGGACAGATTCCTGTCTCAGAGACTCCCCATGCTTTGGAACAGGATTCCAATCTACATGAGGCAGAGCTCCTCACTAACACTCTTCAAGAGAAACTTTGTTGAATGAATGGGAAACAGAAAATATACCCCAGGGATCACTGCAGTGGTTCTGATGGACAGAGGCACAGGGAACTTAATCTAAGGGGGCAGTGAAAGCCAACACATCCTGGCTAGGCATACAGATGCCCTTGGGCAGATAGCCTAGTACTTACCTATGAACCTATGAACCTATAAAAATAAAGCAAAGCTCATCCATCCATATTCAAATGCAACTTGGATCTAAGCATGGGTAATAGAACATGTACTCCAGGATTTCCCCTCATGCCACTAATGGATAGAGGCCGTTCTTAAATGCTGCATCCCTTACATGGCCCCCTCAAATTATCTATGGTATGATCACAGTTGTTCTCACTAGGGCTAATATACAATTATCAGCCATGGGATAGCTAAAACCAATCAGAAAATGTTAATTCAAGTATCAAAAGGGAATTGGCTAAGCTTAAAATGTCTTCCAATAAACCTATTTTGTGGTAGCAAATAGTAATAAAAAAGTACCCTTTTTAGTTCACTAAGTGCCCCTGTCACCCTCCACCCCCACCAGTCATTAACAGCTTCCGGCGCCTATGTTTCCTACACCAGTCCGGCACATCCCTTCCTGATTCTCCTCTTGTTTGTCCCCCTGCTTGCCCCAATTTCACAACTTTCCTATCTCCCTTTTTCTTTTCTTTATTTGATATTAGCACTGGTTTAAGCAGCTGTAAGCGGCCGTAAGCAGGCATAAGCGAAGCTGAGCTCACGTAAGTGTCACTTAGCTCCACGCAAACCCATGCAAAACCCACTTACAACTGCTTTAAAGTGTCTTAATCACTCTGTATCCAACAGCCCCTGTTTTGCCAGGTAGTGTCATGTTTGGCATCCCTTTTACTGTAGGGGTGAGTCAGAGTGAGATGTCATTCCCTGGGTTCCTACCGTGTTAGTGTATGTGCTATGCATTGCCTCTTTGCCAAAGCCTGGGCATACTTGGCATGCCTCCTTCTATATACAGGGACAAGCTTAGATTGTTCCACCGTTCCACCTCTGAGTTACTCTGTGCCTGTGCTAGCCTTGACAATAGTGGGGGGGGGCTGTGTGGCCCTGTCCCATGCTATTCCTGCTTTAGCTGTTTCCACAGGATCATACTGTGTAGCATGATACATACAATGAAAATGTGTGTACATGTAGCTGGAGAGTACTGCAAGGCTCCATCAGATATGTCCAGGCACCGGAACCATGACTTGAGCATCCCAAACACATGCTCTATTATGATTCTGGTTTGTGCCTGTGCCTCTTTATGGAGTTCTTGTTCATGTGTATGTGTATTTCTGATGGGTGTCATCAGCCAAAGGTCCAGTGTGTAACTAGCATCCCCCACTAGGTGGCCATATGGGATGTCCCCAGTGGCAAATTTCTGGTACAGCTGTGTCATATGCCAGATGTGGGAGTCCTGAAAGCTTCCAGGGCTGCCAGCACACACATTCATTATAATGTCTAGGCATCGCACATGACCTGGCAGTTGATGGAGGGGAATTCCTTGTGGTTTATGTAGACCTTACCCCACTCACCAGGTGGTGCTTTGATGTGTATGTGCATGCAGTCTATAGCACCCACTACCTTAGGGTATTCTGCTATTTGGTGGAAGAGACGCATATTGCTGGTCAATGTCTCATGGGTGTTGAAGAAATATATGTGCTTACTGGCATGTGCTGACATGGCATCCAGGAACTGGTGGAGTACCCTGGATGCTAATGCCTGTGAGATCCCCATGATATCCCCAGCTGGCCTTTGGAAGGTACCTGTGGCTAGTATTCATTAGCTTACACATACCTTGGTATCCACTGGGATGGTTTCTCCTCTGTTTGGCCTGTGTGTGAGATGTGGCCAGCACAGCTCAACAATTTGCTGTAGGATGTCCCTGTCCACCCTATAGCACTCTACTATCTCCAGCCCATGTAGCCCCTGGTAGGTTACCCTGGGTCTGTACACTCTTCTCCTTCTCCTCACTGTGGGTTGGACATCAGCATTCTGATCTTCACAACCCTCAGCCTCTTCCACATATTGATGTATGAGAGCGACAGCAGCCCCTATCATTTTGTTAGTTTTGTCTGGTAAAATGGCCCCATCTGTGTACACTGGTGGTGTAGAGTTTGTGGGAAAAAACAAAGTGAAAGGTGTTTGCATAATTTATAGTAGTGTGCTGGTCTGGACTGCTGCTGTGTATTTGGCTGGTTTGGATACATTTCACCTGCCGGCTATGCAAGTTCTCCTTGATTGCCTTCCTACTGCTATTTTCCCTTCCCATTGCCTTCCCATTTAAGCCCCGAGGCGTGTTGCACATACCCAGTGCACATGTGTGAACAGAGCTGCTATTTCTTTTTCTTTTTTTTTTTTTTAAACCCAGTGCATGCCACACACACCTGTATAGGCAATGTAAACACTGTTTGGCAGAAACTGCCCCTTCCTGGACATGAACACACTCTGCATTTCTTGGTATAAGACAATGCAGCCTTAGACACACCTCCTGCCTTAGCTGTGCTAAGCTAAGTGCAAATATGGGCTACAGAGCTCCACTCAGCTTACAGCAAGCATGAAAACCCCCCTTATGAGGTCATCTAGCTCTTAGGCTTACATCATTGTCATGCTGCACCTACACGGTTGGATGCAAGCTAGCACTGAGGGCGAATCTGTGATTCAGTATCATTCCCCTCATTTGCATAGAACTGACTGCTAATGCATGGTTACAAAACTGACACTCAGCCTTCCCCCTTTTAGCAACCACTATTCCCTGGTCTTGTTGTCTTATGCATGCCATCCACTATAATGGCAAAATGCATACTCACCTTAAAATTGACTTTTCTCATTTTTTTTTTTATTTTCGGGCCAATCCCGTTTGTGCACCACTGTGCTACGCTTAAATGGCTGAAAACAGCCAAAAAAACAAATGTTATTTTTTATAATTTTGCAACTATTTCCCATGCCAATGGCTATATATTTGGCTACTGGCATGCCTACTACACTGAATGTGTGCTTTCCTTCGAGCTGTCATGCCTCCGTTTTGTAATTTGCAGAAATGTATTCAGTTAGTAGCCGAATACATTTGTGCAGGTTACACTATTCCTGCATGGATGCCTGCCTGCTTCCTGGATCACTAATTCACCTCATTTGCATGTTTTTCACCAGCAATGGGGTAATTAGCATACAGGAGCTATATCCGTGCAGGAATAGTGCAGGAGCGTTCGCGCATGTCCCGGGAGCTCATTCCTGGATTGTACGTCAGCCATATTGCCTGTAGCAGCTCTTGGACTATTCCTGCATATTGTGCAGAGCTTGCTGAATCCTGGGGTTGGTCTTTTTCTGACCTCATCATGACAGCTTAAGTGGATAGTTTGGCTATACATCAGAAACACAAGGTCTTTAAACTCAGCTGACACCCATGACAATTAATATGCCTGCAAAATATTCAAGATAACATCCAAACCAAAGGGTATACAGGTTGCACAGGCAAATAATTTAGTAAAAACTGCAAAGAAAACCCAGTCAAGTTAGAGTTTTCACTGTGTGATACTTTATAGTTTGTACTCTCTACATTACATAGACTGCAAAAAATCAGCCCTTACATCAGAGATGGCACTTGTATAGCAAATATCAATTTGAAGGACAGGAGACAATTATTACAGTAATAGGCCTCCATAAGAAGGCCCCATTTCTCCATCTGGTAAATAGCATTTACAATGACTATTAAATAAGAGATGGTAACCATTTAAAATGTCAGGACCTGCTACAGTGAGTCTCAAAACATGGAGACTTAATGGCTGAAAGAATAAACTTACATACGTACACTAAATTAGAGATACTATCTGTCAGAATATTCCCTTTTCTCAAAGGTATGACAGTCTCTGAGTTGGTATATATATATAAATCCATGGGGTGTGGGTGGCTTGCCCCCCCCACATGGGGTGGTGTAGGAGGTGTTTGCCCCCCTGCAAAAAGAAACTTTAATGAGTTGAGCAATTTTTGAGATTCACACTTCTCTTGTTTTTTATTTTTTTTTTTTTTTTGGCACTCAGCAGTTTGAATGCCATCATTTCAATAGGGCGCCATCCTGGACAGTTAACACTCATTGCAGTGTCTAAAATGGGTTCAAGGGTCAAGGAAGATGAATATTTCTTCCATCTTGTTAATAAAAATCAATTTCAATACCTGACAAGTCCTGTATTCCACAGAATGATCCACATGACCTCCTATTAGTAGTGGCAGAATCAAAGAAAATATTACAGTCAAAGATCTCCCCAAATTACGAAATAAAATTCTAGACCTAAAGCAATGCCTTATTCCTCTGTTGGATCTACTTTTAGAAAAAAGAGGGAACAGGTCTGGAACACCTTTCTGGGCCCCCTTAGCAAAACACTCCCCTGGATTCTCTATACCTTGCACGGCATGCAAGATCGGTGCAGGAGCTCTAGCAGGCAATATATCTGCTGTGCGATCTAAGAACAGCCTGCGGGGGCATGCACAAGCGCACCTGCACTAATTCTGCATGGACTAAGCCTCTGTATGCAAATCACCACATTTGCAGGAGAAATATATGCAAATGAGGTGATTTTGCAATCCAGGAAGCTTGCAAACAGCTGTGCAGGACTAGTGCAATCTGCAGAAATGCACTCGGTTAGTAACCGAGTACATTTCTGCAAAATCCAAAATGGAGCTGTGACAGCTCCAAATAAAGGCTGTATATCATGTTGTAAGCATGCCAGTGGCCAAGTATAAGGCCATTGGCATTGCAAACAGTGAAGAAAATACAAAAAGCAACTTTTATTTTTTTTTACCTGGTCTCGGCTGTTTAAGCGTAGGGCAGTGGCACGCAAACGGGATCAAAGGGAAAATAAGCCTAAATTAAATATTCCAACTAAAATCAGTATTCTGCCATGCAAGTCAATGGAAGGCAGAAGACAACATGGCCAGTGAGTAGTGGTTGCTAAGGGGGGAGGCTCAGTGTGAGACATGTAACTATGCATTAGCAGGCAATCCTATGCAAATGAGGGGAATGATAGTGAATCCCAGTTTTCCCCAGCATGTGAGTTAGGTCCCAACAGTGTAAGAGTAGGAATAGTTTGGTGCAAGTCTAGGAGTTAGGTGACATCACGGAGGTGTGTGTCAGGCATACTGTAAGCAGATTGGAGCCCTGTGGCTCGGGTTTGCTCCTAGCTTAGCACAGTTAAGCTAGGGGGTGTGTCTAAACCTGCCTAGCACTCTTTACATTACCTAAGCATGTGTGTGCACTGCCCTTGGGTTTTAAAGGCAGAAACAAATTGTTAAACCAGGAAATAGCAGCAGTGTGCACATTTGTGCACTCTATTTGCATGGCACACCCCCAGGCTTAAACAGGAAGGCAATGGGAAGGGAAAGCAGCAGTAGGACGGTAATCAAGAAGAACTAGCATAGCTGGCAGGTGAAATGTATCAGAATCAGCCATTTACACAGGCAGCAGACCAGCCCATCCCAGAACACTACTATAAACTATGCAAACACTTTCCCCTCTGGTTTTTCCCACACTCTACACCACCGGTATAAACAAGCAGGGAACTTTTAACACTCAACAGCAAAATTATATTGGCTGCAATATCTATCATATAGCAACTTGTGAAAGAGGCTGAGGGTGGTGAGGATGTGAATGCTGTTGACCAACTCACAGAGGGAGGCAGAGAAGAGTGTAAAGACTCAGGATAACTTACCAGGTGCTACATGAGCTGGAGATAGTGGAGCACTATAGAGTGGACAGGGACCTCCTACAGCAAATTGTTGAGCTGTGCTGGCCACGCCTGACACACAGAACTAACAGAGGGAAACCCATCCCAGTGGACACCAAGGTATGTGTAGGCCTAAGAATGCTCACTACAGGTACCTTCCAAAGGCCAACTGGGGATATGATGGGGATTTCACAGGCATCAGCATCCAGGGTACTCCACCAGTTCCTGGATGCCATGTCAGCGAGCACGTATATTTCGTCAACACCCATGAAGTGTTGGCCAGCAATATGCAACTGTTCCACCAAATAGCAGAATACCCTGTGGTAGTGGGTGCTATATACTGCATGCACATACACATCAAGGCACCACCTGGTGAGCGGGGTGTGGTCTACATCAACCACAAGGGCTTCCACTCCATCAACTGCCAGGTCATGTGCAATGCCCAGGGCATAATAATGAATGTGTGTGCTGGCTGCCCTGGAAGCTATCACAATTCCCACATCTGGAATTGATGCAGCTGTAGCAAAGACTTGCCAATGGGGACATCCCTGACAGTCACCTAATGGGGGATGCTGGATGTGCACTGGAGCCATGGGTGATGACACCCATCAGAAATGCACACACACATGAACAAGAAATCCATAATGAAGCACATGCACAGACCAGAATTATAGTAGAGCATGTGTATGGGATGCTCAAGTCACGGTTCCGGTGCCTGGACACATCCTATGGAGCCTTGCAGTACTCACCAGCTACATGTACCCAAATTGTCCTTGTATGTGCCATGCTACACAATATGATCCTGTGGGAACAGCTGCAGCAAAAACAGCACAGGGCAGGGCCACACAGCCCCCCACCATTGCCAAGGCCTGCACAGGCACAGGGTGACTCAGAGGAGAAACAATCTCACCCTGCCCCAGTAGGCAGAAGGAGGCATGCCCAGTATGCCCTGGCCTTGGCAAAGAGGCAATGCATAGTGCATACACTGACACAGCAGGGGCCCAGGGAATAACACCTCTCTCTGAATCTCACATACAGTAAAAGGGATGCCAAACATTACACTACCTGTGCTTAATCATGTGTAGAAAGTGTACTATGTGCATCCAACATAGGCAGCCTTACAGCACCACCCTCAATACTGGGACACCCACAAGGTAATTGACTCACACATGCCAGTCAGGGGGGGTTCACATACCCAACAACAGTCACAGCCAGCAGGACAGGTGTAGACAAACACAAACAAAGGCTATGCTATGGCGTCTGAATGAGGCCTATGGGTAACCTCCCCCCTGGCCTACACAGACAGACTACAGCAGGTTAGGCAGTGGGATGTCAGTTCTGAAGGGTAGGAAGTCAGAAACTAATATATAATAAGCATTCCATCAAAATTAAATCTAAACCCGTCCCATGGCTTACAATGAAAACCAGGCAGAAAATTCAACAGAGAAATAAAGTTTGGGCACTATGGAGAACAACTAAAAACCCCATAGGCCAACAACAATTCAGGCAAAAAAGAAATGAGACTAAGAAAGCTATACTCAAAGATAAAAAATAACTTTTACTTCCACCTCCAAAAGAACAACCAAAATAATCCACAAAAGTTCTGGGCTGGCATAAACAGACTACTTCACCCAAGCCAATCTGCAACACCACCCCTATAGGATCACATTCCGACAATCCTAAGCAAACTGCTAATGATTTTAATACCTTCTTCACTGAGACCATCCAAACACTTGCTAATCAACTAACAGCCGATAGATCTGCCCTTCCAATCAATACAGCTAACTCTCTCCCAACTCTAAACCTGCAACCTGTCCCAACTTCCCTCATCTGCAACCTCTTAAGTAAAGTAAAACCTACTACCCCCTCAGCTGACCAGCTACCTGCTGAATACCTGCAAAAGGCAGCCAGAGTCATAGCTTATCCTGTATCATTGCTGATAAATAGAACCATACAAGAAAGCACTATTCCCACCATCTGGAAAATCTCCTACATTATCCCCTACACAAGGGTGGAAACTCCAGTGAATATTCTAACTATCGTTCAATAGCACTACTTTCCCCATTAGCTAAAATAATGGAAAAGTGCATCTACAGACAGTTACTAGACCACCTACTTCAGAACAATTTACTGGCCAAATCTCAACATGGCTTCAGGCCTTTCCACAGTACAACAACTGCACTCCTATCCTTCACTGACAGCATCAATAAAAACCGTAATAACAATCTTCTCTCTTGGGCACTTTTCATCGACCTTTCAAAAGCATTCGACAAGGTCAACCACCACTTACGTCTCAATATTTTAAAATCCTTCTCTCTAGACACAAATGCTATAAAATGGTTCCAGTCCTACCTTAATAATAGACAGCAGGCAGTGTTATGGGACAACAACCTCTCATCCCATCTCCCAGTTACCCTAGGTGTTCCTCAGGGCTCTATATTGGGCCCCTTCCTTTTCTCAATATTTATCAATGACCTCAACCTAGCTATTCCTTTAACTAACTGTGTACAATACACAGATGATTCAACAATCTGCTCAGTTAAATCTCAATCCCAACTACAGACTCTAACTCAGACAATGTTCAGTAAAACAAAAAATTGGTTTCTACAATGCTGCCTCCTCTTGAACCCACCAAAAAAAAACAACTCCTCCTCTTCACTCCTACCCGTAAATCACTCCCAGTGAACTTTCCAGTCTTATCCAATAATGGTACACTCATATCTCCCGATCCAACAATTAATCTTCTAGGGGTAACCATTGATAACTTGAACTTAGAAACCCATATCAACAATACCATAAAAACTGTCAACAGGAAACTAGGCTCCCTCTATAGGATAAAACCCTTTCTCTCCCTACTAGCTAGAACCACTATTGCCTATTCCCACCTTATCTCCACACTTCTGTATGCTTCTTTCATATATACTAACTTGTCAAAAAATAACCTTAATAAGCTAGCCAACACTTACAATAGCATTGCCAGATTTGCTACTGCTTCCTCCTTTAGGACCCATCACTGCCATAATCTGAAACAATTGGGCTGGTTAGAGCTTCTGAATCAGATCCACTTTAAACAACTCACCATTGCGCACAAAACCCTTTTCCAACCTACCAATACCCCAATACTTGCCAGTCTCATTACTCAATATAAAAACCTTTCAGCTTTACGCTCATCTAATAAACTACTAGTATCAACATGTAAATCTAATAACATTGCCGGAGATGCTCTGTTCTCAAATGCAGTTGGAAAGTATTGGAACCAACTCCCCCATGAACTTACATCACTGTCTTCATTTACACTTTTTAAACATAATCGGAAATGTCTTAAAACCCATTGGTTATGTCCCTGTACAAATCCAGATTAATCGCATACTATATCCCAAATACCCTCTCTTAAGACTGAATTCCTGCTCTGTCTGTGTCCTTTTAGATCAAGGCCTATCCTTGGCAAAACATATCTTATCCTAATAGAGATCATTTAAAATATCTAGTTAAATTCTTCTGCATATAATTCTAAAACATCCTACCTAAGGCAGGCAACATGTATTGTTTAAACTGTGAGCATTGCTGAACTGTTGAAATTTGAAGTATGTATTTGTTTAACAATTACTTTCTAGTTACTAATGAAGTCTTGTACATAAAGTCTAAAATATCTTATCGAATGCTTGTAACATATTTTTTGTATAAACTGTAAAGATTTCCTGAACTGTTTAAAATTTGTAGTATTTAACTGTATAACAACTAGTACCTGTATGTTAGTAGTCTAGTAATCTCTTGGAGCTTATCTCCCCAGGACTCTACTAAAAATGGACAAAAATCCAGTTAGACTATCCCAGTCAACAAAGCAATAAGGAGCCATCCATGCCTGTCCACCCAGCACACAGCCAAAGGGCCCTAACCACATGAGGTTCAGATGTCACTCACTGTAGATACTAGCCACCAGTATCTGTCAGCATTACAGACTATATGGTGCACGTGCTAGCTGTGAAACATGACTGTACATGGAAGTAGTCATCTAGCAGCTCTATACACGTACTGTGAAATATGACCCTGTGTGTGCCCGCATGTGGCGTGTCAACCTCTAGATGAATGGGTTATGGCCCATGCATACACACTGCCCTCCCCATAGCCCTACTATGACAAGCCTACTGAGGTCATCCACTGTGAAATACATCTTTGGGAGAATTGCAGTACAGTAGTCTCCGTGGCACATCCCATAACTGCGTACTACTGTAGTGTGATAGACTAGTTAGATGGGAGTTCATATCAAAGGCATGGCAACTGTGTGTGTGTGTCTGTCTGTGTAGAGACCGATGCTTTTTAGGGAAGTCACACTCCCTATAATTGAAATACTCTACTTTGGTAAGGCTGCTGATGTCATCCACCTAGAAATGCATCCCTGGAAAGGTTGTAGCACAATAATTTCTGTAGCATGTGCCATAACTGCGTACTGCTGTAGTATGATAAAATAGTTTGGTAGTCATTCTAATCCCAGCCTTGGCAACTGTGTGTATGTCTGTGTAGAGAGCAATGCTTTTTAGGGTAGTCACACTCCCTACAATTGAAATGCTCTACTTTGGTAGGGTTACTGATGTCATCCACCTAGAAATAGATCTCTGGGAAAATTATAACCCAGTGATCTCCATAGTGCATGCCGTACCTGCATACTGCTGTAGTGTGATAAAATAATTAAGTAGGAGTTCTAACCCCAGCCTTGGCAACTGTGTGTGTCTCTGTCTTTGTACAGATTAATGCTTTTTAGGGTAGTCACACTCCATACAATTGAAATGCTCTACTTTGCTAAGGCTGCTGATATCATCCACCTAGAAATACATCTCTGGGTCCTATAACTGTGTACTGCTGTAGTATGATAAATTAGTTGAGTAGAAGCTCTAATCCCAGACTTGGCAAGTGTGTTTGTGTGTGTGTCTTTGTAGAGAACAATGTTTTTTAGGGTAGTCACACTCTATACAATGTGAATGCCCTACTTTGGCAATCCTGCTGATGTCATCCAATGTGAAATGCACCTTCGGGGAAGGTGTCCTTCAGTAATCCCCGTAGTGCAGCTGTATGCTGTAGTGTGATATAGACCTCTGTTAGGGGTTCTGTACCCATGCATGTCGGCTGTGGATGCTTTGTGTGTCTGTCTGTGTAGGGAGCAATGGTTGTAGCCTAGCCACAATCACTACAATTCAAATGCCCTACTTTGGCAATGCTGCTGATGTCATCCAATGTGAAATACACCTTTGGGGAAGAAGTTTTCCAGTAATCCATGTGGTGCATCCTATAACAGCTCCATGCTGTAGTGTGATACAGACTTCTGTTATGGGTTCAACACTCACACATGTTAATTGTGGAATTTTTGTGTGTGTGTCACTGTCTGTGTAGGGAGCAATGCATTTTAGCCTAGCCACACTTACTACAATTCAAATGCCCTACTTTGACAATCCTGCTGATGTCATCCAATGTGACATACACCTTTGTGGAGAGAGTACGCCAATAAACTCCTTGACATGTACTATAACTGTGTAATGCTATAGTGTAATAAATTAGTGAGATAGGGGTCCTAATGCCAGACATGGCAGGTGTATGAGTGTGTATGTGTATTTGTTTGCAACTCATATCCTGTGTGGAGGTGTGTGTGACAACTGGGCCCAATGTGGAGTGGGTTTTGCAAATTTCTTATATGGTGGTCCTAGTATATATCACAATGTCCACCGTACAGGGATAACTGACGTGAAATAGCCAACAGGCTGGGGTGCAAATCCATACCCATACATGTGACATCAAGACCAGGCAATCACAGTTAGCAACCCCAGTATTACCTAAAGCAAAGTCTCAACCCATGTCTCATACACATACACACTTGCCTAGGCAACAGCGAATATATGGGTAGTGCACTGCATATTGGCCACTGATAGTAACTATGGAGTGATTGCAGTGGGCTACAGAGTGCATGGCACCCTGTACATCTGTCCAGTAGGCACATACATGCAGACAGAGCACCTTCCACATGTTCCCCATTGGACACCTGCAACACCTGTGGTGCCATCAAATGTGACCCACAAAGGACATACCATGTCTATAAACATGCCCTGTATGGACAGATGCCACTGACACCAGGTAATGCCATTAGCATGCTATCAATGTAAGTGTGGGGTAAACCTCCTGTCCTTTACCAGTTCCTGCCATAGGTGGCCAAGACTGGCACATCTGCTGATAATATGTGTACACAACATGGGCCAGACACCCCAGGTACAGCTCCACATATCACTGTAAATGCATGTGCGAAGTGTGCACATCCCAGACACCATCCTTGTTATGGACTAAGGAACACATATATGGAAAGCGATGCACAGCATTGGCCGCATGCAATAGTCACCCAGGTGACTGGATGGTGGATACAATACCCACCCGTGTGGGCAAATGCAGAAACTACAGCCCTGAGCCACAAGGCAGACCATTGTCATGTTGGCTGATGCCAAGGTATACCCATCACCTAGCCTTGTATAGCCTGTGGCACAGTCAACCATCACACACCCATGCAGAAATGCACCCATGCATGTCAGTACTGGCACCCTGTATGTTTGTGTGTGTGTTGTATGATGCGTATGATCACATCCATGCTCACTACAACCCCCATTGGCATACTGAAGCATGCTGTCTGATGTCAGACACCTCCCCATACCCTTTGCCCATATAATCTCTGTATGACCCATGCAGTGAATGTGATACCTGCACAGTAATGTGTTGTGGCAATCTCACTAGTAAAGGGTTGTAGTCTTGGCCCTGCTAAGTCTGTCAATGTGTGTGTGTCCCTGTGAGATTGTGGCTGTGTTGACGCTGGCACCTGTTCATGTGGACAGGCATGTGTACTACACCTACCGTATAGCTACCATATCCCTGTTGTAGATGTCACTCACCATCACATATATGTTCTGAGGGCTCCACAACAGGGAACCTATGTGGTGCATCCATTAACTGCATTGAATTGTGATAGCACTACATAGTCATCAGGGGTTTGATACCCTGTGCTGGTAGGTGTGTAACAAAAAACATGCTTAAGTTTTACTCACCCACCCCTCCCTGACTTGTCTTTGCCTCTGTTTGCCTCTCTCACTCCCTCACTGGTGGATGTGGAGACCTACACCTGCTTTGCTTAGGCAGCAGCATGTGTATTTTAAGTGATGCTCATGATCAGCTGCTAGCCTCTGTAGAAACTGCACCCCCCCCCTAGCGGATTGCATGTAGAACAGCTGTGGTAACATTCCCATAGCCAATTGCATGAAAACACACTCCAATATCTAGGAACATCATGTTGGTGTTGGGTCTTTTTATTCACTGTGAGCAGGAACTCGATCTGTTGTTTGGCAAACAACATCTCAGATGGATTGGAGACTTACCTCTGATAACATACACTGTAGAAACAGGCCAACACACAGGAGAGGGATGTGGCTGACTTGAATACAGACTGTAAGTGCTGCTATACTGCATTCGGAGTAATGTTGTTTTAACAGGGTGTGTGCAGATATGGCTGCCCTATATGTTTTAATACCTGCCATGTTAGTTCTATGTTTATGAGGACTCCCCATCTGTAGGGTCATCTGCAGACTGGGCAGTGTGTGGTGCATTTGGTGTCATGTGTTACCCACAGAGCATCCATCTGTGAACTGCAAAAGGAAGTGTAAGGATTGCACTCTGTAGATGGTGAAAGCCGTGACAGTTACTGACTTCATAGCCCTCATAGGACATATGTTGCGACAAACCCTGTTACAACAGTAAATATATGCGGTTATCATGCAACATGTCAATATTGGCCCTGTATATGTGCTTCCAGCCACAACTCTGTCAGCCTTTGTACATATGTCATGCATTAAGAGGTGCATAGATGTTGTACACCATAATTAGTGCCATCATATCTGATAACAAGCCAATGAGATATCAGACTGCTACACGTATTATGTACAGTAGGGGTTATATTTGATGACATAACCTGGGCATTCTGTGCTTATTTGTACAGTACTGAGGTCTGTGTACTTATGGTGAATGTCAACAGTGTGTGTATTGTTAATATGTACTTTGGCCTGTGTACAGACTGTGGTATATGTCATGGTTCTAGGTCCCATCCTATCTGATGTTACATGCTGCTCCACTGTATGTTACCATATTGGCTTAAATGTTTGTAGGGTTATGCACACACATGTCCCATACCACAGACAGGCATCAGACCACAGTGTGTAGTGGCCCAGTATGTGTAGGGTCAGTGTGTGAGTGGCACATATGAGAATGGTGTTGGACAGATAGTCCATATACTGTAATATTATGCTAGCTTACCATATGTGGCTATGGCTGTGTTCACAATGGTTGTGATTATACACTTTTACACAGGTGTATCTTACCCCGTGCTGTGACATGCCTGTAGAGCCTGCTATATATGCAGGTACATGTGCATTCTCCCATAGGTGATGTAGGCCAGTGTTGAGCCAGTCTGCCTGTAGCCTGCACAGTGCTTTGTTACATGCCTAGCTGCTTAGTGTACTTACCCAGTGAGATATCATGGCCAGATACTTGCCAGATGTACTGCTGCCGGGCCTCCCTTACAGTCATGTATGTCAGACAGAGCAGTGGGATGCTGTACAGATGTATGTCAATATCTAGTCGGTATTATGTGGTCATGGCACCTCTGTATCAGCAGTTATTATGTGTCAGGACAGACAGGGGTGTGTGAATGCATAATCTATGGGGGCGAATGTATACCAGTCATTATGTGTTATACCCATCTACATGGCTGTTAACATCCATATTGTCAGGCTTGGTCCACATGTTCTGCACTAAGAGGTTCTGTGTATACCTCTGGACTGTCCAGAGTATGTCAGAATGTCCACATATATTGGCCAATATCTCTGCTGTAGTCCTTAGGAGCATTACTTGCTTGCAGCAGTACTGTACTATGATGTCCTTAGGATGTCTATCAGTAGCCAATGGCACACATATGAAAAGCAGATGTGACCTCACACACACACCATGTCTGTGACTACAGTCCTTATTACAGTAGCAATAGTCTACTAATATACCTGTTATACATACCTGACATCCCCTTGCACTATGAAGTTGGGACTATAGGGGCTGAGGAAGGGCTGCACTCCATGTTCAGGACATATGGGGAAAATACATGTACATATGATTATCCAGACATCTATATAGATAATTACACATGTACATATCAACATGTATAGATGGGTATGTATATGTACATAGATATGCATATACACATCCAGATATATACATATACAGAGCATTATATGTCTACACATATACAGATAGTGATACTTATGCACATATACATATATATCACACTGCCATTCCTGCCAGCAGTCCACTGCTGTTGTATCCCCCACACATATGGTGGAGCTGGGGCCATATATATGTGGGCCTCACCTACACAATACATGTGTGCCCATATGCACTCCAGAGGCCAGTGTATGTAACAGTGGTATATGGCCCTGTATTATTGAGACTAGGGGGGAATTGCACCATACATAAACTAGGCTGTTACAAAATGTGGGGGTATCAGGGGTGAGCTGCCTTTAGGCATCTAGATGTACAGTACCATACATTTCACCTATCTTGACATTACTTACATAAAGTGGGTTACTGCAGGCCTACTGCCTCCTGCCATACAGACTGTTTTGTTTGTCAGTGTGCCTGTGATAGTGTCAGTTATGCCTTGTTATGTAACAGTTACATCCCATTTGGCCAACTGAAGTCTTTACCATCTAGTGATTGAGTAAAGAGTGTAGATAGAGATTGCTGACCTATACACCTGCATTACTTACTGTTGATTGTGTGGCATCCTGTGACCCAGTCTTTCTTTACTATTGTATGATTTGAAGGGCTTGGTCTGGACAGCAACAGCTGTGGACCTTTCCAGAGTACTGTATTAGTATAACTGTTTCACAGTGGCATTACTCTGTTTATATGGATGTCAGTGTCTGAACAGCTATATGACATGGCATATATATCTGTAATAGTACACAAATAAAGGTTTCCCATTTCTACAAACCTGTGTGTTATGTTTTATCCTATGACCTCTCTGTGGGTATATGCTGCAGGCAACGAATGTCATTTGTATGGGTGGCTCATCCAGTGTCAACTTGTTAGGAATTTAACTGTAGGCATATGTGGCTGTTCCATATTGTGTGCACCTACTACATACGTATCTTACTCTACATATCTGTGTGTGTGTGTGTAGTCACATGTATATATATGTATATATATATTAGTATATATATATATATATATATATATACACACATATATATATGGTCTATATTAGATGAATGAAAGTTCATCTTAGTGAACACTCACATGAGCGAAAATTGTGGAACTCGAAACTGCAATTGTGAGATCGCGGCACAGTGAAGATGGGAATATTTGCTCTTTCCTCACTGTAGTGCGATCTCGGAGTAGGAATATATATTTAGCGGGGGGTGTGGAGGGCACAGCCCCCCACAATTGCAGTTTCGAGGTTCTGGATTTTCGCTCATGTGAGCGTTTGCATCTAATATAGACCCTATATATATATATATATATATATATATATATATATATATATATACACATATACACACATGGGTACTGCTGCGGTAGCGTTGTCGCCTCACAGTAAGATGCTGTCCTGTTTGATTCTCAGCTAGAGTGTCTTCTGTGTAGAGACATGCATGAATGAGTGTGCATCAGGGCTGGCAACTCGGCATGTAAAAATCCACTGCCAATCATTAGTGGACCGGAGTTCCGCTGTGGCAACCCCTAACTGGGAAAAGCCAAAAGACACAACATATATATACATGGGTCTAGGACACATGCTCAGCTAGCATATGTCTGAATCACAAAACATCAAACACACAATACACAAAAGCACTTAACATTGAAAAGTGCTTCCGTGTATGTGTAGTTCAAAAAAAAAAAATCTACGTTTCTGCAGGGGGGGGGGTTGCCCCCCTGCACCCCCCTACTTTATTATTCTTACTCCGAGATCACACTACAGTGAGGAAAGGGGAATTTTCCCTTACTCACACTGTAGTCCGATCTACGAAACAGGCACACATACACGGAAGCACTTGTCGATGTTAAGCGCTTTCGTGTATGTGTGTTCGATGTTTTGTGATTCGGACATATGCTAGTCCAGCATGTGTCCGGATCCCACACACACACACACACATATATATATATATATATATATATATATATATATATCTGTATCTGCATATATGTGTCTGTATATTTGTATCCTGGGGATGTTGATAGCTTCCACATTTTATATTTCCTGTGGGAGCCAGACTGTACTGCATGATATGTTACCAATACCAGCCTGACATCATACAGGTGGGATGTAGTACTGTTAACATCTTGTGGCCATGTCATGTCAGGACCTGGTTATGGGATCTGCAACACTTGGTAGTGTGTTGCAGGGTGGACGTGTTTGGCTGTGTGGGGGTGGGTATACATATTCATACAAGACATTTATTGTTTGGGGCCTCTCAACCCCTTTAATGGTGCATGTGGACATATATGATTTAGTTAATCTCCAATAGATATCTACACATGTAAGTCCATATATACCTATATGGATATATATATATATATATATATATATATATATATATATATATATATATATATATATATATATCCGCTTACATATATATAACTATGTCCGTATATACCCACATAGATATACATCTGCTTCATATATGTAACTTGCTGTGTATATGTAGACATATAGGTGTAGACATATATATGTGTTGATGTAGGCATTTGCAAGTATATATATATATATATATATATATATATATATATATATATATATATATATATACACATATATAGATATGTTGTATCTATTTAGATTATCTTTACACACACACACATACATCTAAATGTTGGAATACATTCTCTGTACTGTTTAATGACTGGGCTAGTTGACATGTTTTTGAAAACATCAGGGTTATGTATATCTGGTATGGCTAAGTGGTAAATCACTTTGCCTATGGTGTGCAGGGTCCTGGGTTTGAGCCTTGCAGAGGCTGTTTATTTTGTTGCTGGGCAGAACATGAGCCATTGGATACACAGTGATTAAGGCACTTTAAAGCAGTTGTAAGTGGGTTTGCTCATGTTTGCGTGGAGGCAAGCACTACTACCTTTTGGTTACAGTTTTTTATACTCAGCTTCTAAATTGCTTAACCAGTGTGTGCATTGCTTACCCCCACACAAACAGGCTTAGACCTGCTTTCTGGTGCTTAAAAGTGCTTACTACAACTTACCCCTGTACTAATTTTTTTATAAGAAAAGAAAAAGGGGTGATAGGGATGTGGTGAAAAGGTGCATAAAGAGGTTAAGACAGTAGGGAAAATAGCTAGGGATGTGCAGAACGGGTGTAGGGAAGTTCCATAGCTGCCCATTTCTTCTACAACAACAGGTGTGCATATATACTGAATTTGGAGGTAGATTTGGACACTCAGACCCCTGGCAGATGGGTGAGGACAACAGTAATAGGTTGTTGTGAAAATTAGACGGGATTACATGTGTCCAGTGGAAACATGTGCGAAATGGACAGCTATGCATGGGGCAAGATTTTTTTGTGGGAACAGATTTCCCTTTTTTTCTTTTTTTCAGGTGAGAGTGGGATGTTGGGTAGGGGTAGTAGGTATATTTGGGGAGGTAGGTTGGGTAGGTTAACAGACAAGACAGACAAGACACATACAGAGGCAGTATATGACACATGTGGGGGTATACACCTTGATGGAGAGGGGTGTTGGGATATCGGAAGCCCACAAGCCTCCTAATGGTAACAGTGGGACTAAGGTCCCCACCCATGGGCAGTCACCACTTCACCTTCACAGCCATGAAGGTGGCTGTGCTGGGGGCTGAGTTGCAGAGCCAGGCTGACTCTCTAATCATGACATGCAGCCCTTGAGCTGACATAGAAGATCACCAAATGGCTCGTTGATCACTCTACGCACCATGACCCCGACCTGGTGACGGGTGACAGGTGCCTGTCTGCGCCCACTCCTGGGGGAGGTTAAGCCCCATCCCAAGTTGTAGTTCAACCAGAAGGTGGTGCAGGACCAATGAACAGGGAGGTCCGGAATTGGGTCACAGACATGCTGATGCCTGGTGCCACGGCCAGCTGAGGTGGGGCAGGTGGGTCCGCTGTGACCAGCCTTACCAAGCATGCTATATTGTTTAGATTTCATCATCATATATGAATTAGTAATATTCAGCACATTCCAGGGTTAGGTATAACAGAATACATAGATATTCCCATTAACCCAGACACCAGATACGGAACAGTTGCATAGCAAACAGAACACATGCATATATGGGACCACGGTGGTAATAAGAACAGCATGTAGGTATGTTGATGGCACCATGCCACCAATGTTGGAATATATCAATTTAGCACATGCATGGGAACTATTAATATATTTATCACACAACTGGACATTATCAGAGTCAATACATACAAGTTGGGGTGGGTATGTTGATTATTGTTGGAGATATGGTGGAGGGGAGAGAACAATGTCAATTAACAACTAGTATATTCCTTTAGTCCACATTACTTTCCTAGTTGGTGCTGTTATCTGTACCTTACAAGTCTTACTACACTACCCTATAGCCTAATTTGGACAGTGATATGGCTGTCATCATCATTACACATGACCCGGTTTTACCTGCAGTATACACCTCTTACCTGGTATACCTGTGCAGGGAATGTTTGTTAACACTAACTAACTGTTTCTACACATACTCCCAGATTCTGGGTTGCTGTTTTGCATAATGCTATCCAACTCTTTCTGCACAGACTCTAGCCATGTGTTGACCACATGCTGGTATGCCTGGACATATCTGGAATATTGTCCTCTTCCACCTTTAGTGACCTGACACACACATATACATGCTTTCTATTATGTAGCACAGTGTGGGTGACAGTGACCAGTGATACTTTATTATTCAAAGAAACTACAACACTCACAATTCCCTACAATCTCAAAGTGAACAGTACCGGTATATGTTATAATGGCCTGTCTTTCTCAGCACAGTGTTCACATCCAACATACCTGTGGGAGCAATGTTTGTTAGCACTACCTGACTGTTGCCACACACAGTACCAGAGTCCACATTACTATTATGCACATACATCTCACTCTGTTACTGTACACACTCTGACCACAGCTTGACAAGTTGGGGTGTAAATGGGACATATGTGACTTCTTAGTCACATAAGGTATTGGGGAGTAGCTAGTGTTCCAGCTTTGTTCTCATAGTTATGTGTCAATCAGTTGTATTTCCTGTTTGCTGCCTATATGTCTGGGATCATCCCACTGATTTCCCAGGGGGATAGGTTGAAAGGCAACAGTTACGGGCCACTTTACTAGACATTCTGGACATATCTGTACAGTTGTGGGGCATGATTATGTATGCAGACTACTTCCACTGGCAGGATTCGAACCGTGGGTGTGTGTGTGCTAAAAAACTACAGTTCACATCTCAGGTGCATGTGCTATTTGGCACTTGTTGTTTTCATTTTCTCTGTTTACTGTCTATGAGTCTCTCAGTTGTACTAAATGGCCTCTGGGGATTACACTTGTCATATACAGGCATTCCTACATATTCAATTTATGGTGCACAGTGTGGGTAACACTGCTTAATACTATTACATGATTGCATATCTACATTATCGTATGATACCAGGATATACACATACAGTCCAGCAGTTAGACCTGTCTTGTCAGGCTATTACACTTTTACTGACTTACAGACTATATGAGACTCTTACTGCCATATTCTCTAGTGTATGCAGTACTTGACTTGAACAATACAGGTTTTATACTAGCAATTCATTTACTACTACTTTTATTTTTATTTCCTATGACAGTAAATGCATGAGTATTACTGACCTGCCTCTCATTGCAACCTCCCCAGGCAGCTGATGTGGGCCTCCTGGTTCGCGGCCCACTCCATTGCAGCTGTGGGGGACATAAGAGAAATACTTAGCCATAACCATCCATGGCAAGTATTACACACATACTGGAGTGATACTTACACACATCTGGAACATCCCCTGATGATCTAGCTTCTTGGAACCACTCCTCCAAGAGGCCCTCTTTCCACTGCTTCAGGTCGGTATAGTGGTGTCTGACCTGCTCACCAGTTCGGGGTATGCCAGTGGCACTGGTGAGGTCACGGGTGAGACAGTCCCAGTCCCAGGCCTCCGCCTTATATTGGGAGCCCTGGTACTGGCTCTGCAGAAGTCTCTGAGTATGGTCTTTAACTAGGAGTCCTGCCATGACCTTGGACTTCTGGATGCACCAGCGCTGTGCCCAGAAGCGCATTCCTTCTCCCCTTACTGCTATAGTGCCTGCAAGGGGAAGCTAGAACTAGTTATGTGATGTATTCCTGCCTCTTGAGTTTAAGTAGGGCCGATTTCCTGCACTTTTCCGTGATTGGCCAGTTTTGAAAAGGCTAAGCTATGGGCAAACCTGCTTACCTAAGGTTGGCATTGTTTAAAGGGATATACCACTGGGCACAATGAGTTAGCTGGTCTACACATTGCTCACACCTCCTAACCTGGCATGTGCAATGCTTAGCATTGCTTACATTAGACTTTAATTATAATGCCTTTTTGGCATTGTGTTATTATTCATTACACCTTATTTGTATGCCTGGCATCCATGATTAATGTGTATGTACACTCTTGCGGGGTCCTTGTGTTTTATTGGAGACTTCAACACTCTATTACAATTACACCTCACTTCTGGGCTTACTGCTGTACTCCAGTTCACATATTTATGTTATGCAGTGGGTTATGGTACATATGACTGTATACTGATTCCTTTCACAGGTTCAATTTTGTTATACTATGGTGAGGACTTGTTTGCTACTACCTCTTTCTTGTGTACTTCTGTGATGGCTTGGTGGATAACTACTGGGACTATGGTGTATAGGGTCCTGGTTCCGAGACCTGCATGGCTGTTTATTTTGTTGATGGGCAGAACAAGGCCCATTGGATACAGAGTGATTAAGGCACTTTTGAGCAGTTGTAAGTGGGTTTGCGCTATGATAAGCACTGCTAACCTGCCATGACATCTGCTTGCACAGTGTTAGCTTTAGAATTGCTTAGACAGTGTTGGCATTGCTTTCCACCACGGAAACAGGCTTAAGCCCACTTACTAGTGCTTAAATATGCTTACTACTGCTTATTTGTACTTACACTTTCTTACTTGTGCCTTATTCATTTTGACACTGACACCTCACATGTGCATTTACTGCAGTACTCCAGCTCATAAAAAATATGTTATTTAGTGAGTTATGCAACATAAATATTACTCATAATGTGCTTTGCCATGGAAAATGTAATCTCCTGCAGTGGACTCGAACCGGGATTGCCTGCTTGTAAGGCGAATGTTCTGCCCACTACACTATTGGTATGCTGCTTCGTTTGCATATATCTTCCTTGTTATCCTCTTCAGCCATTTAAGCTCCATTAACCGTAGCTAAGTGATGGGCACACCCATGCACCTACAGTTAGCTTTAATCAGATTTAAAAAAAAAAAAAAATACAAAAGTTTCTTCATTTTATTTATATATGCTGTTGCTATTGTACACAAGTTGGACTGTTGGTGGGGATATGCGGTCACCTGTGAGCGGTCTGGATCATTGCATACTCATTTCTGATGTTCTACATTGTGGGGACATGTTTATTCTGAGAGCTCTGCTCTCAGACACGCCCCCTGCACTCTTACAAGCTCCATGTAAGCCTAGGAGCTTGGGCAGCATGCCTCATTAATATGCATGGTGTGCTGCTGTCATGCTCCTAAACGGTCGCTTCTGTGCAGGACTAAGCTAGTCCTGCACAGAAAATTAGTAAATCTGGGGGATTGTATAGAATGTACTCTCCTCAGAGTTGGTACAAGTGCGAACCCATTCTCTTAATACTTGAAGAGCATCAGAAGGGTTCAGAAACCTTTAAACTTTTCCTGGGAAATAAATTTTAAAAGTGATACATGCACCAAATGAAATTTTAATTTCTTGTACCAGCACATTTGCATTGCTAGCATGAATTTCCCTTTCTTTCTCCATTTCTCAGCAGTGAACTCCTACCCAAAATATGCACCGACCTGGATGCACATCATCCTTTTGCCTAGATACATCCCCCGTAATGCTGTACATACCTTTCAACCTCTTAGACCAAGAAATCTGGGCAAAGCCATAAACAATAAGGGGGACAAACCCCCAAAATAGGGACAATTTTTAAGTATTGCTCTTACAAACTGAGAAAGTTGATAGAGTAATAGGTTTTGTTTTAGCATGCATTTTCTACAGGGTATGAAGTCTGAAACTCAAATGGCTGTTATTATGTTCTAACTTCAGTCTTTAATTACTTGTCAATGATTTGCAAGAAAACCACAATTTTATGAAAAACAGACCAAAAATATCAGCCAAAAATCTGGACATTCTACAAAAATCTGTACAGTTGATAGGTATTACTGTACATGGTAATTCTTATTATAAATTCTTAATATTAATAGATGGCTAAGCACATGCCCTCTCTGAGTTCTCTCTATGGCTGGTTCTAACACAGTTAGCCTAGGCCTAACCAAACCATCATAATAGACAAAATAATCTTATCAAATCCTTGGCTTCATCTTTTTCAGGCAGCTTGAAACTAGCCTGATTTTCTTCCCGCAGGCAAGATCCTCTAATTTGATGATCTTTGCTTAGAGGAATTCCACTTTTATATGTTTGTTGGCTGCATGTCTTTTGATGGATCGTACATCCTTTTTTTCACATTTTCCTTAAACTTCTCCTCAGACTTCTGGACATAGTTGTCAAGCTTTACGTGTATGTTATTCAGCTTTTCTTTTATCTGTTGGAGAACCAGCATTGTTAGTTTTTTCTGTTTCTGTTGTGGTTACAATTAACTGTTACATCACACCAATGAAAGATGAATTGCTTCAGGGCTTGCATTAGTTCTTGTAGCTCAAGGGTTAGAGCACGGGTTTAGTAAGCTAGGGTCATCAGTTCAAATCTTACCAAGGCCTGTACTTGTCATTTAAGTTAGGAGGTTGGCATAATGGATAAGGTGTTTACCACACAAACCTTAGGGTTTGATTCTCATATAGATAAATGGCTAGGCTTAAAAATGGTCTATAAGGGCAGTTAGCCTAGTACTAATTTATTTCAAGAATCTGTTTCTTTTCTCCCAGGTACAACAGATTTCATATAGAAGCAGTGTGAACCAACCAGCTAAATACAGACAAAGTAATTACTAAAAAGACTGTGACTGTAGAGAAGGAATTCTACTCCTCCACTTCTGGGTTACAGGGAGCAGTTTACACCACTTAGCTAGAAGCAGCCCATAATTACCAGAAGTGTCCAGTTACATTATTAATGCTACTGATATGTTATGGAACTATTGCCTTCATTCTATGGATTATTTACTTTAGCTAGATTATATTTCAAAGATGTATTTTAGCTAACATGAAACCATCATAAAGAACATGTTAATATAATGAACAATGAGTAATATTATGCTAGGCTGAAGAAGCATAACCACACAAAACATTTTCAGAAGCAAAAAAGAAGCAATTTTTATGTGCAACAATATGATGCCCATATGGATGGATTCTGAATAGTTGATGAGCAGTTAAAATAAATAACATATCTGACTGGTTGATTAAGTGACTAGAAATATTCACTGTGATTGAGTATTTATTTTTATGCATTGTTAGACATCAGTGATTAAAACAAATGAATCATTCTGATTAAAAGATACAGCTGATGTAAAAACTAAACTGAAGCCTTAAAAATGCATGAAACTATTTTTTAGGAGCTTTAAAGTTACCAGGTTTTTAATTTTGATAAATAAGTTAAGTGACAGGCTGTTGTGTTCCATCGGGAGATACTTGTTTCTGCCTCAGTTCATAATCCAAAGCAGGAAATGTGTGTATGCATCAAAGATAATATACACCCCAAAGAAATCTCATCTCTGATATCTATTTCTTTCCAGAGTTCTGTGCCATTAGTCTTCAATCAATGACAGTCCCTTAGTTATTAGGAAACATTTCATAACAACAATTAGTAAAGTCAAAGATTCTACTCATACATTTTATTAATTTGGAATATCAAATCAATATTTCAGCTAGGTTGTTTTGATTACTACCCATTACATTATAATAAACTTTACATTTTTAATCTAATTAAATTCATAGCACAGTATTAAATAAGGAAGAGCTAGTGGATTAGTTATATTTGGACAAACACTGCATGACTTTTCAGACTGTATAGTAATATAAATATAACAATGAGTTACACACAATCCTAAGATATGTAGCATGTAGAATGTTGTGATTATATTCCAAAATCAGGAAAAAAGATAAAGTAATTAAGGTCACCTCTACTGTGAGACCAACTCTTAGAAGTACTTAGAGGTTCCTAACAAAAGGCAGAGGTTGCAAAAAAGCAAAATGGCACATTGCAAAAAAAAAACAAAACAAAAAAAAAAAAACAAAACAAACAAAAAAAAAAAATATATATATATATATATATATATATATATATATATATATATACATATATATATATATATATATATATATATATATATATATATATATATATAAAACACAAATAAACTCATTTTTTGCTGGATGACAAGCCACCCTCAACCTTACACCTCTACTTAAATATTCTAACTCTACAGTCACTCTAAGAGTGTCTGAATTTGGAATTAGAAGGTTAAGCAAACTAGGGTTATGGTCTCCAACATACCAGTGAAGTAAGGTTGTACCTACTGCAAAAACACAGCAACACTGAACTTTGTGCTGTGTTTTTTCACTTTTCATTACTGTACCCAATCAGTTGTATTTTTTGGTCCTTTAAGCTTCTGTATAATGGACTTCAGCACTACAAACAGGAAGTAGAAAGCAACATGCAGCATTTATGCTACTTTGTCTTTAGCTTTTTGCTTTGTTACCTAAACCTGATGATTATATTTGAAGACCGCTAGCAGGACAAGGTATGTGGTTATGTGTCATTTGTTGTTTATTTTTACTATGGTTTTAAGGCATATGTTGTTGAAACAGCAACAATATTAGTATTTGTAATTGTGCTGAAATTGATAGTATTTTTTTCATTAAAATGTATACATTAAAGACGATACAGCTGCTGGATAAAGTGAAAAATAAAATAGCAATATATGTATAAAAATTTAAAGGAAAGTGTTGATACTAACAAAAATATTACTTGAAGTACATTAGCTACTGTAGAGGATAAAGGTTAGGAGCTGTTAATGACTTTTATTCTGTAGTACAACGTCCATTCATCACCCTCTACTTGGCTACTGTGTGAGCAAGTCACTTAACCAGAGAGTGCTCCTGATCTGAGTCTGAGAAATATCCACCTGAATCGGTTTTCTATCACAGTTAACAAACACAAATAAAGACATAAGTACACAATTTATTTGATACATCAGTAATAGTGTAACTTGTGCATTAGTTTTGATCTTATAGTTTAAGAAATCATAGGAATCATAGGAAATGCAAACTATTCAGCCAGAGAACATACATGACTTGCCAATAACCACTCTCAGGATCTACCGACTTTTTCAAGCACAGCAAGGTTTGTTAAGTCCTAGAGTGTATTCTAGAGCATCCATCACTTTGTTTAAGTTATATTTCAAGGCCAACATGGAGCCATATTGCTTCACGTGCAAGGGGAGTCTATTCTAGAGCAAAGAGAGGTTTTGAGTAATGAATTTATTTCTCTGTTTAATTTTATTACCTGATATAAACTGAGATGTCCTGTTCTAGTGATGGCTATACTGTTTGGCATATTAGCAAAGAGGAGGACTTAGATAATAAAGTCCATGTGGCATGGACAGGAAGGCACATGTCACTCCTCAGGAGCCTATATGATACAGAGTACAGGGACAGTGATTCCAGCTTTTCTTGATTGCTATGACTGTTGAGGCCTCTGATCTACTGTGTTGCAAACGTGTGTGTTTTCAAATATTTTGGTGTGTGTAGTGAGATACATCCTAAAGGAAGTATATTCGCTAAGGGGTCTAATCAAGGCAGACTTCAGGGGAAGAATAACTTCCTTGGTTTTGGAACATATGCCTTTGTAAGCAATTTCGTTACAGAAGTTTTTTTCAGACTGCACTTACTATGTAGTGAACAACTAAGAGGGAAACACCAATCCAGGTACCCAAGTCCCTGATCAGAGACTCACAGAAGAGTGGGGCATCAGTAATACAGTAGCTAGTTTTATGTATTTGTTTACTGGGGTAGTGCACTGATCAATACTGACCATTTTCAGGCTCAGTCCTGGTAGTAAAGATTTGTTGCTTTCTGAAGGAAATTATAGTGGATTACTTAACATTTATTTTGAACCCTTTTTCACTGCACCAGGAGTTTATGCATAGTGTTTCAATTTGAAGGGTATTAGTATAATTGGTTAATTTAGCAAAGATACCCAGCTTACAATCATCAGCAAACTTAGTCAGCCAGAGATACTTATTGGCAGTATTTAGGTCAGAAAAATTAATGTCAAAAAGGAGTGGGTCTTGAATGGATCCCTGAGGAACACGACTGTTGACATTTCCCTAAATGAGGAGGAATCACTCAGTCTGACAACATGCATTCTGTCACTGAGCCAGTTTACAATCCATATTACCACACTGGGAACAATGTTTAAGGCTGTTAGCTAAATAGCTATCCCATTATGTGGTATGATATAAATGCCTCTGGCAGATCCAGTTAGGCAGTGTGAACTGTGTGACCACTGTCCACCACATGCGTGGTATTTTCAAGAAGGTCTCAAGATTAAGCAGGCACAATCTGCCTTAAACAAGTCCAAGTTGCTGCAGATTGAGCCTGATCAAATATCTGATGCCCTTGATTATCAGTGGTTGCACAGACAAAACTAGTAAGGGTAATGGATCTGTTAATTATTAGAGTCAGTGGCGGGGCTGCATCACATCACCAACAGCAAGATACATGTGTAACACCATACATTGCCATTAACGCTGTCACTATATGAGACTCATCACTGCAGTGTTTGCTATAGGATGATTTTTTTCACTGTCCTGCAGATGTGTACTGTTAAATAACAGCTAGGAGAAAATGCAGTCTCAAGTAATGCAGGTGTGTGAATTAATTCAGCAGCATCAGGATAAGAAACCCTACAAAATGAAATTCAGCAAACTCTGCAGATGGAGGCAGCATCATAATATAGGCTGAAAATCATAACAGACGGTAAGCTAAAAACACAATAGGCAGGACTATCAATACTATGTTACCAGTCATAAGCAAGCACACAGAGACACTACACTGATCTATAAAATAAGTCATACTATTGTCCTCAAAGAAACTATTAAAATAAGAATTGAGATGAAGAATTGAAAATTTAGCTGTCTTAATCATGCATTCAACTGTGAACATACATTACAGATGACTAGAAGAGTAACACAGGGACTCAGATACAATAATACAGCACAGGCATCAATGGAAAGGTATGGAAATTTGTCCCAGTGGCAAGCAAATGTGTAACAACACAAAGAGTACTTTATTGTAAAACAACATTCTTGAACTTTACAGAACATTACAAAGATGTGTGCACAGACATATGCACAACACCCACACCCACACTGCTGCACACACACACACACACACACACACACACACACACACACACACACACACACACACACACACACACACACACACACATGCACACACGTGCAAATATGTGTTTATTTACATATATGAACCAATACCTTTACACAGCCTGGTGCTTCAAACAAAGATGATACACATTATATTCAAGGTCAAATTATGTGATACAAAAAAAAAAAAAAAAAAACAGAGAAAGGCAAACAATCAGAGCAGATTGGGGAAATAAGCAGAGCAAAACAACAAGGAAATTCCCTATGTTTTTTTAGCAACATTCACACCTACCTTGCTCCCTCCCATACTGCTTTGCACTATGTACATTCATACACCCCTCACTAACAGTATCTATCCATTCTACATTGTATCTTCTACTTTTCTCAAATAAACCATCACTTCCTATTTCTACTACATTCTCATACTCTAGCATTTTAACCCCCATTCCTTACATTTCAGAGAGGACATTAAGACAACCTAACTTTCTTCCTTCAGAGAAAATACTTCTTTCCTACCAACCCTCTATCAGCTTTCAGACTCCACCACCTCTACATATCCTACTACCCTGCATCTTCTTTTTCATTCTTGATCTCTACTTTCCCACTACCTGCCAACTATAACATAACAATCCTTTCACCTAATCATGCCACTAGTCAGCTTCTCCTCTATTCTTCTCCTACTCCTGGGCCATTACTCATCCTACCATGACTGTATAATAGTTCACAACATATCTCCAACTGTGTCCCAGCCACCTATTCATTCTTCCTCCATACACTCTCCACACATCGTATCACACCTATTTAATGATGTCCTCACCTTTTATGTCTAATATAGACTGATTAGCTCCATTTTAACTCAAAAAAATCACAAAATTAAGTGGAAAAATAATTTCCAAAAAACAAGTATCAATAATTCAACAATATACTAAAATCCTTCTAGGAGGAGACATTCTTCATAATCCTGGCCACTCCTATCACAATGAACTTCAAGAGAGTTCTCTTCCACACACTACATTAACCCTATAATGGTCAACCCCCAACCCCTGTAATCTAACTTTTGTTACCATAAATGTTTGAAGCATAAGAAATCAAACTGTTGACCTATGTGCCTGAATTACCCAACATAAGCCTGATATTTTTACTGCAACTGAAACTTGGCTTAAACCCAGCATAAATGTTTCCTTGATGTGGAGATGAAGTCTATTCCACAGAAGGGGAATTTCTGGGACACAAATCTGTCCTGCCAACAAGTCCTATTGATGTCACAGACCAGGTTGAGGTCGCTTGTGAGGGTTAATTGAGTGGAGCTTTACTTGTTTTTTTTTCTCAAAAAACTTTTTATTAGGTATATAAAACAAGACAATCGTACATGAGAAAAATAAGTTAAATAAGCATACTGCAACTCTAAAGAAAACAACTTTTTAGGAAAATTTAAATACAATAATAATAACACAAGCGTTGCAAAAATATATACACTATGTACAAGTTAGGCTAACTGAAAAACAATGAAAAAAGAGAAACCTGACATGAAAAAAGGAATATTATGCAATTATCACAAGATGAATGAAAAATCTAAGGCACTAACCATTGATAACATTTAAAACTTTTTCTAGCAGTAACTTTTTAAAAGCCATTTTTTTGGACTTCTAACTATGTTCTTCTGAGCATCAATATATAAATGAGCCATTTTCTGAAAAGCAACCCAATTTAGTTTGGTACGATCAAGCCAATTTTGGGTTATATATAGTTTTAATAGTGAGCAAATAAAAATAATCACATGAGTATCTAATTTTGAAAAATGAGTTAATGGAATATGAAGAATGGCAAATTCCCAGGATAATGTAGATTTATGGTACCCCATTTTCTGTAGTTTGACTTTCAGAGAAGTCCACAATCTATGAGAAAAACTACAATACCACAAAATATGGAGTAGATCTGCCTGGGGATGATAACAACATGGACATGATGAGGATTTGCTTGGGTTAAATTTATTTAATTTGTACAGAGTATAGTAGGCATCATTGTTAATCATTAATTGTGTGTATAATAGTTTTTTAAAAGGGGTACATTCCTTTGTATATCTGTTAGCCAAGAGTTTCTGATACTCAGATAGTTGGGAATTATGATTTAACCAGACCTTAGACAAAAGACAATTGTGGTCCATCATTAAACTTTTTATCAACTTGTAGGAGTTTGATAACATTTTATGTGATGAAGATAATGTTCTGATAATCGTGTTGAGATTATTCATTTGATATTCTGTAGGATCTATAAAAAAACCCTATTTTTAATTGTTTCCCTTAGTTGACGAAGAATTGACGAATAATTCCAATTAACTTTCAGAATCCTACGCCACTCAGTTAGAGATAAGTCAGAATATTTCAAGACATCCCCAACTTTTAAGTTCTTTAATAGAGGATAATTTGTTAAGTTAAAAGGATAATTATCTATCATTATATTTGGGTTTAGATGAATTGGTTGAATAAAGTGAGATATCTTATCTAGATTACAAAGTTTAAGTAAAGTTTGAAAAGCTTTAATCTTTTGTTTAATGAATATAGAAAGATTTTTAGTAGAAATGATGTCCAAGGGAATAAAGGGAATAGCTTCTGGGTTTATATTTTTAGATATGATGTAGTTATACCATATTTTTATCCGTAAAGAATGATTGATATGAGAACTATTCATGAAATTAGATATAGTGAAAAGTTTATTAGATGTAACTATCAGATAGTAAAGATATAAATTAGGAAGACCCAGACCACCTTTATCCTTAGAAATTGATAATCTGGAATAGGAAATTCTAACCGATTTGGGGAACCATAAAAATTTAGCTAAAACTTTATTTACAGATTCAAAGAACGATTTAGGAACTATCTGATCAGAAGAAAAGAAATGATAAAGGAATCTAGGTAAAATATTCATTTTAATTATAGCAGCCTTTGATAAAAGTGAAAGATTTAGGTGTTCCCATCTGTTTATATCAGATAATATTGAGTTCCAAACTTTATTTAAGTTATTTTGAAAAGAAGATTTATTATTGTGTTCTAAGCTGATACCTAAGTACTTTATACTAAAAGTAAACTGAATTTGATGATCTGAAAACAGGAATGGCTTATGGACTAAATGATTTAAAGGAAATATATAAGTTTTGGAGGAGTTTAAAAGATAGTTCGAAACAGAAGAGAAGTAATCAATAGAATTAGTTATTTTCCTAAAATCAGATAATGGAGTTTGAAAGTAAATTACTAGGTCATCAGCAAAGGCTGAGAAATACATTTTTGTGTTAAGAATTCTAGGAATATTATGAAAAGTGTTCTGAATAATGTACAACAACAGAGGTTCTAAATAAATGTTAAAAAGAAAAGGGGACAATGGACAACCTTGCCTTGTTCCTCTAGTGATCTTTATTGGAGAAGAAAAGTGACCATTGATGTAAAGTCTGGTAAACATATCTTTATACAATACTTTTATGAAGTTAATAAAGAATAAAGGAATATTAAAACAAAGCATAGTTTGAAAGGGAAAATTCCAACAGACTCTGTCAAAAGCATTAGATGCATCAATAATCAGAGCATATATTGGGTTTGTGTCATTTTTAATAAGATGAATGGTAGACTCTAAAGACAATGTATTATCCCAAGCATGTCTATGGGACATAAAACCAGATTGATCTTGAGAAATAATTGAGGGTAAAATCCGTTTCAATCTACTAGCCAGAATAGATGATAAAATTTTAATATCAAGATTTATTAAAGATATAGGTCTATAGTTAACTGGGTCTGATTTTTCTTTATTATTTTTCAGAATTAAGATAGTTTTAGATGTATTCCAATGAATGTCTGAAATGTCATTAATTCGTATATAATTATATACTTTAAAAAGAAAAGGAAGGATCACTGATTTAAAAGTTTTGAAAAATTCCGGAGTGAAACCATCTGGACCAGGAGATTTACCAGACTTAAGATTATCAATAGAATCCGAAATCTCTTGTAAAGAAATGGGAGTAGAAAGCTATCTTTGTTGGTTATCATTTAATTTAGGGAAATGTAAAGAATTTAAAAAGGTTTTTATATAATTATCATTAACAAAATTAGAAGAATTTGAGTATAAATCGGTATAAAGTAAAGTAAAGAGCTGAATAATTTCTTCATCTGTGTTGTACAATTTATTGTTGTAAAACAAAGAAGAAATTTTTGGTCTGTCAAAATTATTTTTAATAATTCTAGCTAATAGCTTGGAAGGAGCCTGGGCCCATTCTGAATATAAAGCTAGTAATTTTTGCTCAACTAAAGAAAGGCTATTTTGATGAAGCATAATTAAGTCTTTCTGGCAATCAAGAATTTGCTTTTCTATATTAGAATCATGGTTCAGTCTAAGCTGATTTTCCAAAGATAGAATTCTATTTTTTAAGGATTTCTCTTTTTTAAAGTACTATTTTTTGAGGTAGGCCGCTTTACTGATAAGCAATCCTCTTAGTCTCGCTTTGCATGCAGCCCATTGTATGTCATAAGGGATATCCGATGATCCTAGATTACCCTCCATTTCCTGCAAAATTTCAGTGCATTGTTTACAAATTTCTTCATTAAGTAGTAAATTATTATTTAAAGACCATTTATTTGAATTGATATTATTTTTAATATTAGTATTTATGTTTAGTTTTAATAAGATTCTTGAATGGTCTGAAAAAAATCTAGGTTCAATAGTAAAATCTAAAATATATTTTGAGATAGAATCAGAGATTAGAAAAAAATCCAGTCTGGACCATGAACGATAACACTTAGAGTAATAGGTATAAATATCATTCTTATTTGGGATTTTAACAAAATGTAATGGATCAATCAAACCATACTCTATCATTAAATCGTTAAGAGCCAGAGTAGATTGATGATTATAAGAAGCAGTGGAACGAGAACGATCAATTTCTGGATTTATCACTGCATTCCAATCTCCTCCTACTATAATATAATGGTCTTTATATGATGTGAGAATATTATAAATTTTTAGAATGAACAAATGTTGTAGATTACATGGGCCATATATATTTAAAACTAAAAGAGGTTTATCAAGACTATGAATAGAGGCGGTAAACAAACACCATCTACCATCATTATCAAATTTCTCATCAATTATAGTCCCCATGAATTTTTGTTTAATGATTATGGCTACTCCTCTGGAATTAGATGAGTCCCCAGCAGCTACAATCCTCTTGATCCATTTTTTATTTTTCTCTTTAACCCAATCAAGTCGAGGGATATGGGACTCTTGAATAAAACAAATATTGGCCTGTGACTTGAAAATCAAATGAAACAATAATGATTTTTTTGCTTTATTTTGTACTCCTCTAACATTCCAGGAATCCACTAATATATCAACTGACATACTTAAGGCAAACAACCAGTATTGATGCTGTTAAAAAACACAGAGCAAAGTCCCAACAATACATAAACCAGTGCCTATAAGAAATGAAAAAGATCCACTTGAATTGAACAATGTTTGAATATGCAATCAAATCAAAAAATATTCCTTGTAAAAGAAAAATAATATAAAGAATAATATCAAATTTATTTATTTCCTTTATCCTAACCCTAGTGCCTACCCACCAATCCCCTATTGATAAAGGAAAACCAGATATGAATAAAGTAGAAGTTGTAATTTTAAATGTTAATAGTATCCGAGTAACCAAAAAAAAACACTAAATGTAAGCCTAACAAAAAATAAAACCCATACTAAAATACCAAACCTATGTACAAGACTAACTAATTTCAAGATGTCCAACATACTCAATCCCCACTTAATATATTACACTATAAGCTCCTATTATTGAGTAAAAATATATATCAATAAACTAAATTTCCTCAAATATTCCAAAAGAAGGGAAAATAATTTGTGATTAACAATAATAAAACTGCATAAGAAATATTAAGTTGAGAACAAACAAATAAGAAATAGCGTATATGCATATTAAAGGACAAGTATATTAACCTTACTATATATATAAGTAAACCTATGTGAAACTAATAAATTTGAATCATGGATAAGATGATGTTTTAGTTATAAAAAGAAAGTAGCTATATATATTGCAGAACAAGATAACATTATGTAATATTTAATAATCGCACAGTCACATATAACAAACTTCTCAATAATGAGCTGGTGCTTAACTATGACAATAATATCAAAGATATAGTTAAACATTTACACCTGGACCAGATACAGTATAGTCTATCTCCCAGAAGATTTACACTCAAAATTTCACCCTACATAAATGAATATTACCTGCCATTGTAGTTGTTATACAGCAGCAGTTCTCAATAGTTTACTATATATTTAATAGATTTTGGCGCCATCTAGTGAATAAAAAGGGAAAAAAAAAACAGGTGAACAATACCCTAACCTGCAGTAAAAACATAAATTCAACGATAAATGACTAAAAGAACAAAAAAAATATGCTTCAGAAAGTAAAGCATAAAATGTTTGTATCAAAGGCATCATTAGTTATAAGTTCATGATGCATATTTAGTATATAGAGAAACAGCCTAATACCAGGAAGTGAACCACACAGGTCTCATACACTCACTTTTTAGAATTCCCAACAAGAATAAACATAACTAAGTTAAAACTCTAAAAGATTCAAAATAGCATAAACATGAACATGAATATTATAGCAATAGCTTTGAGAGATAATCCTATGTACGATGTACAACAGTTTAGCTATATGGTAGGATGCCAAAAGTAATTATCATTCCACAAATTCCATACTGCATGTAGTGAATTGCATGAATTTTCAATATAAGAAAGCATTGAAAATAAACAAATACAGTGACAAGCATATCTTAAAAAACTGAATTTTCTTATTTGTCCCTTTTTATAATTTAAAAATGAAAGAGACTAACCTATTTTGTGTAAATAAAGACCAATTCCAACTTAAAGGTCGATGGCAGACGCTCGCATAAAGCGAGAACATCATAGTAATATTTCCTGGTGGTACAGTGGAAATATGCCCTAATAAAACCTGGAGATGATCAACTCTTAGTCCGAGACACATTGCAGTTAAAAAAAACAAGTTATAAGTCCATCACCAAACTCGAATACATGCTGAAGATATGCGCTACTATAAATGCGAAGCCTACGGATATCCACAACGAGTGATGACGTCACCAACAGTCTCCGAGAGTTCATATGAGGTGCGCGACCATGTAAAGATGCAGCTGGTGATACGAAGAGAAGATTTTTATCTTGAGTAGTCTCGAGAAGTGAAAAATTCTCCCTCCAAAAGCGGACTACTAGCGTAGGACACTGAAAACTAGAAACTTGAAAGTAATAACACATTACATTCGCATTACGAGAAAAAATACAAACTGCAAGGCTATTAGACTCAGAAAATAAAATAAACCTCTAGAAACCTGAAAAGCAAACACTGTTATAATGAACATGAGATTTTGGCATAACAAAGGCTGTGTCAATCAATCAAATAAATCAAAAACATAAAAAATATATATATATATAACTCTAGAAACATGAAAAGCAAACAATATCATAATTACCATCAAATTTTGTCATTATAAAGAAAAGATATATTGAAAACAACTATTAATATGGAGTGAAATTAGATAAAAACAGACAAGAACATCCTAAAGTATGTAATATTAAAAAACACTTTTGAAACTCAATACAAAAGTAACATGTTAAGACACAGAATCAGGAAGCTTTTTAAAAGTTTTAAAAAATATATCTTTAGCTTCCTTAGGATCAGAGCACATAAACCTTTTGTCATTGACTGTAAAAGATAAGGTATTTGGATAGGACATACGAAATCTTATCCCTCTTTTTATCAAGTCAGCACAATAGGGAGAAAGTTTTTGTCTATTTAGTTTTATTTGAGAAGGAAGATCTTGAGCAAATGACAGTTTATGAGACTTCCATATAAACTGCTTTTTACTTTTAGCTGCTTCCAGAATTTGGAAAGTGTCTTGAAAATGTAATAGTTTTGTGTAAATAATCCTTGGTAAAGTAGAATCCTGACTTGCACGTAATGCTCTATGTGCTCTCTCTACAATTATAGTTTTAGAGGATGATTCACAGTTTAACAAAGTTTCAAAGATGCTCCTAGTCACAGATAACAAATTTTTATTGTCATAAGATTCTGGCAAACCACGAATAATGATGTTATTTCTACGACTTCTAGCTTCCAAATCCAACAATTTGGCTTGTATATCAGAAATAATCTTATCTTTAGACTTAAGGTCACTTTCCAGTGAATCAGTTTTTATCTCTAAAGCTGAATTTCTATTTTCAATTATATCCATTCTGTCATTTATTTGCTTTAAAGTCTTACTAAAGTCAGCAAATTGTTCTGAAAAATTTTGAATAGCACTTTGGATAGGCTTTAATGCTATTTTTAGTTCATCTAAATGAAAGTTTGAGTCATTTAAGTCTTTATTACTTACTTTGGAAGATTCTGTAGATTGCTTAGATGTTCTTAATCTTTTTGAACTGGAATCTTTTTCAGGAGAGAGCATTGAAGAAAATTTGGCCTTTGTAGGCTGAGTCTCCATGGAGTCAGATTTAGTAGCCATGCCCAGAGATGAAGTGCCACTGACAGGATTTCAGGATCCAGGAGTATTCTGAAGCAGCAGATATTCAAGGCAGCTGAGAGAACAAAAATGTTCTGAGGTAAAATAAATCTCAGGATAAAAGTTCCAAACAAAAAAATATTCCAAATGCGTAGAAAAAGATTTATAAAATCTTTTTGTAGAAAAAACTGAGGAAAGAGATTGTTACAAAGTTGTAAAAACATCAAAAAGTTAAATAGCTGTGAGGAGCTCAAAGAGTAGGGACTAGTCTAGTCGGCAGCCATCTTGGAATCACCCTGGAGCTTTACTTGTGGTTATGCAGCAGTCCCATCAAGGTGGGGTCTGAGATTGCTTTGTATGTCAGACAGCGGCCATCTTTGAGGAGTCTGTATGAGACTGAGTAGAGAGACAGGCCTTTTAATCCTATCTGTGTAGGGTAGATGTTTGAGGCCCTAGATTCTCCTGGTAAGGAACCTCTGTGGTCTCTCCAGCTGCTGCACATGCTTTGTGAGGTACATGCTGAAAGGGACATTGTACTCAATAATGGGTCTTATAAGGGAAGACTACAGGGATGTTATGACCTCCTTCGTTTTGGAAGAGATACCCTTAATAATGAGGTGGGCTATGTAGAAAGCTTTCCATACAATGGAGGCAATATGGTGGTCAAAAGTCAATTTGCTGTCATCCTGGTTGCCCAAGTCTCTTATGACTGATTGCATGCTTAAGACCTTGTTATTAATGCCACTCCCCCTATTGGGACGATGATGCATTTTTTGGCATTCAGTTTGAGGACATGTTTCAGACAGCAGTCATTTGTTTGGGTGAGACCCTCATGGAGGATGCCCACATCAGTAGCAGAATTGATGACAGCACCCAGCTTGCAGTCATCTGCAAACTTAGTCAGCCATAGCCATATGGTTTTGGCCTTCACCTCAGAAAAGTATATCCCAAACAACAGAGTCCCCATGACTAATCCCTGGGGTACACCACTCATTATGAGTCTACTGCTTGAGGTGACTTTCCCTATTTTGACTAGGTGGGTTCTATCCATGAGCTAGTATGCTACCTATCTGGTAACATGTGAATTGAGCATAGCTGAGAGAGTTCATCAATTATACCTGAGAGGGGAATAGTAAAAAAAGCTTTGACCAGGTCAAGGAAAGCAGTGTGCACTGTCACCCCTTGTCCATGACTTTGGTGGCTGTTTCAATGAAGTCGACCATATTTAACAGACATGACCTGTCCTTGACAAAAAATAAACTGTGTGGGATAGAGTGCTTGGAGGTTGCCAATGTCCTTGCTCATGAGGTCCATGATAATCTGTTCCATGGCCTTGCAGATCAGGCTAGTTAGGCTGATGGGTCTATAATTTTCTAGATCAGTGGATGCTTCACCTTTGTGCAACCGTATGACAGTGGCTGTCTTCTACTCAGCTGGGATGAAGCTGGTACTCAGGTTTTGGCTGAATAGAGTGCCTAATGGTGCCGAAAGTTACTGCCTGAGTTTGTTTAAGATGCAGCCAAGCTTCTTAATGCTTTCCTGAAATTAAACAATTATAAACAAATATGTATTACTGTTCTTTACATCCATCCTGGAAACAATGCAGCTATACTGGAAGCTATCCTACACTGGATATACATAACAATTTCACAACAAATAATGCTACTAGGTGAACTAGGTAAACTCCAACTCCCCTACTTCAAATTAATAGCACCACACATTATAACAAGACATCATATTCCTTATCAGACTGGATGCTAGTATCAGACCCTAGCAAATACACTACCTGAGGTACAATGTCTGACTGTTTTAGTGATCATCTCCCCATCTATACAACCAGATATCTCACATATGCACTTAAATAAAATGTTTATAAAACAACACTCAGTCTTTTCAAGTTTAACCCAGAAATGCTCATTACTACTCTAGTATTTATTAATTGGAACGTCCTAAAATTCCTTTCCATAGACGGTGCTGTAAATGAATTCAATACAGCTTTCCTGAATATCCTATATAGCCTTGCAGTTTCTAGAAGGAAGAGACTAAAAATAAATAATACAATGCGTCTATCAAAAAAGAGTAGAAAGTCGAATGTTAAAGCAGGATAAAGAGAAAGCATGGAAAGAATGGCAAAATATAAAACACAATGATATCTTGAAAACTTCAGAATGCTTTGCACTAAAATACACATTAAATAAGACTAAAACTATACTTAAATAACTTTCAGAATAATAGTAAACACAACCCTAGGAAAATCCCTAGACATTAAAGAAATCGTGCGTCCCAGCCAAGAATTCAACCTTCACCCCTTTCCCAATAACTCATTATTTGAAAGCACAATACAATTCAAATCTTATTTCATAGACAGTATAGCATCTCTAAACACGGATTCCCCAATATGTAATCCTAACCCTGCCAAGCAGCCATGTATCAGAACATCCACTCTCACCTTCCTTTGCCACAGCCTATAAAAAATACTCTTATGCAAACTTAAAACATGCTCTTTTTCAGCTGATGACCTTCTGAGCGAATAGCTTAAAATGGCATCTGATAGCATTGCCTACCCTGTCTCAGTACTTATAAATAGACCAATCCAGGAATCCTATGTTCCTTCTCTCTGGAAAACAGTCATGCACTATCCCTCTGCACAAAAGAGAAAATTCAACAGACATTATTAACTTTAGACCTATAACAATCTTACTCCCCCCTCCAAAATACTTGAAAATGTATTCAAAACCAATTGTAAAACTATCTCCTTCACGAACTCCCATCCCGCACACAGCATGGCTTCCATCCTTCCCATAGTAACATTGCACTTCTAACCTATATAGATACTGTCAAAAAAGCTAGAGACAATGACAGACTAGACCTCTCATTTCTAGACTTGTATGAAGTCTTTGATACAGTTTCTCACAGCAAACTTCTACTTCAAATATCTTGATTAGGTTTCTCTCAGCCCACGCTTCTATGGTTCAAAAGCTATCTTTGCAAAAGGTATCAGTCAGTAAAATGGCAATCCACTCTCTCTGCATACCTCCCCATCACCACTAGCATATCACAAAGCTCTATCCTTGGTGCCCACCTCTTTAACATTCTCACTAACACCCTCCATACATCCACACAATAGGCCTCCCTAATACAGTACACAGATGACTCCACACTCATTTACACATCTGTCGACACTGCACGCTTCCAAAAAATTACTCAGGAAGCTTTAACAGGAACTGAAACATTGCTTTGTAACCCAAAACTTCATGCTCAGCCCTAGAAAAAACAAAATACCATTTTCCCCAAATCCCTCTCCCATGGAAAAACAAAATTTATCATCCTCTTTCTTGATAATACAACCATTGAAGTCACTTCTCATAGCAAATCATTCGGGATAATAATGGATGATAACCGTAAATTCGATCTGCATATAGAAAATACCATAAAGAAATCTAATCAAAAACTACGGATACTGCTAGTCCCTACAAAATCCCTAAATTTTGTAAAATGACTTCTTCAGTTTGTTGGAGATGTAGTAAAGATGTAAGGGCTTATTAAATCTAACAGTAATATTATGTAAAACTGAAAAAGAAGTGATTAGAATAAGATATATAAAACATGCTAAGACTATTAGTGGTTGAGATAACCTTGAAATGTTGTTATTTAAATACCAAAACTCTTAATGTGTTAATTGTAGAGGAATACCTTGATGATTCAATGTATTCCTGTCAGTGAGTCAATATGTGAAGTTGAATTTCTTCCTTTCTGTGTATGTATTGTAAATATGTTAAATTAATATAAATGTCTTTAAAAATGTAGGGATGCTTTATACAGCCAGAAACCTTCTTACAAATGAAACTAAAGCTACACTTGCCACTACTTATCTCATCCCTGCAGTTTTTTTATGGCACTCACATCCTTACTGACTTAGCCATCACAAAAATCAAAAATTGAATAATGCAGTAACAAAGTTGCGAAATTTTCAGCAAATATGCCTTTCAAAACCCACTATAAAAAGTCTAAACTGGTTAGAACTACCCCATCTACTAACATATACACAGCTTTTAACCATCTATAAAATTATCCATAACCCATTCGTCCAGCACTAAATAACATTCTATGCAACTATGTTCCTAGTCAGTCATTATGATCCAATGACCACTATGTCCTTCCAGTCATCCATAGCCTCCTCAAATTTAACAGTTTTGGCAAATTGGTCTTGCATCATTTTTAGCCATATGCCCTGGTCCTGGACATTAGTGAGAGTGGCTCTAGAAGTAACAGAAATCCAGGTAAGCAATGTGTGAGAATTCCTGACAATCTGTTGCCCGATGGCCATCAATGGATATGAAGTAGAAATTTTTTCCATCCTTCACAATGCTGTCCATCATCATAACTGCTGCAGTCAACTCTGCATTTTTTTTTAAATCAGGAAGTACACTGTACTCTGAAATATCAGATACCTGTGCATACATGGAACTGACACCTGGAAGTGAGGATTGCCCTGCTGACACTCAATAACTGCCTTTTCTTTTGCTGAAAGATTTCAACAGAAACAGTGGCATCAGACAGGAAATAGTAGAGTTGTAAAGGGCTGCAGTCACTTCCATAGGAAGTGAGTCTGTTGGGCATAAGCAAAGATAACTGTGGAAGTGCAACACAGACAGGACACATGCCAAGCACAGCAGCACAAGCATTGCATGCAATGAACATTGAAAAAAGGCAGTGAATTAGTACTTCTGTCATTCCAAGGTGCTCAGCTTATAGATAAAATGTATGTCATGTAGCTTATGCAGTTGTGAGCACAAGACATATGCTACAGTGACATCAGAAATATAGGTAGGGTGGAGAGAAGGGAGCAGATGACCTGGGTGCAAGGTGTTAGGAGTCACAATCAGCATTTGCTGATGGGGTTTTGTTAACATACCAGCATTCAGAAATGAATGCCAATGTTGTAATTCTGGTCTGAGCTGAAACACTTAGTGGTGGGTATTGCAACTGTAGAAAGTGGTTTGCAACAGTTTTAAGCCAAAGACTTTTTATTTTGTGTTTGGTCCTCAATTTCGAGAGAAGACCGTTTTGTTTTGTTTTTGCTTGAGGGAGTAGGGTGCCAGATGAAGGAATTGTACCACACACTAGATGATGGTTCTGAGTAATGCGGTGCATCGAGTTTCCTCTGTAAATGCTGCTGCTGTAGCATACTGCACACCACATGTGGAGTGATGCATGGCAAACCTGTGCTGAAACATGAACGTTAAACATAATGCGTGCAGTCCTGAAAAAAAAAAGAGGCAGTGGAAGACATGCCAGAAGTATGTAAAGATATTATTGGAATCTTAGAAACTAAAAGGGTACTAGCATTCAAAAAGAGCTATAAAAAGGCTAGAGATTACAATCTAAAGTCAAACAATGGGCATCTCATAGTGAACACAGAGAAATAGTTATCATAAAAACGTATGAAGAATGAATGAGGCAGCCTTTAAGAAAAAGTAGCAGAGCCAAAAATAGTAATGGAATTCAAGAATGCATTAGATAGAAACAATAATTTTCTCTAAGTACAAGAAAATGAAACACAGAAATTTCCTGGTGATCTGGTTTGGTAAGATATGCCATGTGTTCATTAGGCAGGAAAATGGACCGAACAGATAGCTAAGTTGGTCCTTTTCTGACATCATAACTGTCTGTCAGTAAATTTAATTTTTTTTAAATTTCCAGATGTTCTTCATTTGCATACATCTATGAAAAAGTTAAATGTCTGTATGTGTTTTAAGAAATCTAAGTATTTCTCTGATTAATTTTTAATTTCCTCTATCATGAAATATATGTTCAAAGAAATGTAAGAAAACATCAATAAATAAAAATCAAAGTAACACCTGACCCCTAACAATGATAAACCTTCCTTTGTTTCTTTTAGCCAAGCTATTCTTTTATCCTTTACAAAATGTATTGCTCATGTTTGATCAGTAAGGTCACAGTAATCTGAAAACTACTGATGCATTGAAAAGTCAAGCTTCATTGTTTGCTTTCAGACAATTCAAATACCATTTTATATTCTTTGAATGTGGATTCTTAATGCATAGTACCTAATGTATGCCTGAAGAATCAAAGAAATGGCAAACATACATTGATTGTTTTTCTTTCTTTGTGCAGTAATCCAGATCTTCGGAAATAGCAATTTTGCCAAGCTAACAGTAGCCAACTAATTTTCTTGCAAGTGCCCTATATAACAATCATTTGCCCACATCCACAACAGTATTATGAAGGAAAAAAGTTCATACCACCTTTGTTCTTTAAAATATACTCAACAGTCCCACAGATTTTGCATGCCTTGCACGGCATGCAGGATTAGTGCAGGAGCTCAAGCAGGCAATATGTCTGCCGTGCGATCCAGGAACAGCCTGCAGGGGTGTGCATGAGCGTTACTGCACTAGTCCTGCACAGACTAAGCCCCTCTATGCAAATCACCCAATTTGCAGGAGAAATCCATGCTAATGAGGTGAATTTGCGATCCAGGAAGCTTGAAACCGGCCAAGCAGGAATAGTGCAATCTGTATTAATGTACTCGGTTAGTAACCGAGTACATTTCTGCAAAATCCAAAACAGAGCTGTGACAGCTCCAAATAAAGGCTGCATATTAGTCAGGAAGCATGCCAATGGCCAAGTAAAAAGGCATTGGCATTGCAAATAGCCAAAAAAAATTAAAAAAAACAACTTTTATTTTGTTTTTGCCGATCTCAGCTGTTTAAGCGTAGGGCAGCGGCACGCAATTGGGATCGGGAGGAAAATAATAAAATAAATCTAAAATAAGCATTTTAACTAAAATCACTATTCTGTCATGAAAATCAATGGCAGGCAGAAGACAACATGGCCAGTGAGTAGTGGTTGCTTAGGGGGAAGGCTCAGTGTGAGACATGTAGCTATGCATTAGCAGGCAATCCTATGCAAATGAGGGGAATGATAGTGAATCCCAGTTTTTCCCAGCATGCTAGTCAGGTCCCAACAGTGTAAGAGTGTGAATAGCTTGGTGCAAGCCTAGAAGTTAGCTGAAATCATGAGGGGAGGGGTGTCAGACATACTTTAAGCAGATTGGAGCCCTGTGGTTCGGGTTTGCTCTTAGCACAGCTAAGCAAGGTTCTGTGACTGAATCTAAGTGGGTGTGCATGCCACGCACCAGGTTTTAAAGGAAGAAAAAAAAGTCAACCAGGAAATAGCAGCACTATGCACATTTGAACACTCTGTTTGTGTGGCACACCCCCGGGCTTAAACAGGAAGGCAATAGGAAGGGAAAACAGCAGTAGGAAGGTAATCAAGGAGAACTAGCATAGCTGGTAGGTGAAACATACCAGAATCAGCCAATTACACAGGCAGCAGACCAGCCCAGACCAGAACACTACTATAAGCTATGCAAAGACCTTCCCCTCTGGTTTTTCCCATACTCTACACCACTGGTGTATACAAGCGGGGAACTTTTAACAAATAAAACTACAAAATGAGAGGGGCTGCAGCAGGTAACATAGAACATGTGCAAGAGGCTGAGGGTGGTGAGAATGTGAATGCTGCTGATCAACCCACAGTGAGGAGATGGAGAAGAGTGTACAGACCCAAGATAACTTACCAGGGGCTACGTGAGCTGGAGATAGTGGGGTGCTATAGGGTGGACATGGACCTCCTACGGCAAATTGTTGAGCTGTGCCAGCCACACCTGACACACCGAACTGACCAAGGGGAACCCATCCCAGTGGATACCAAGGTATGTGTAGGCCTAGGAATACTACCCACAGATACCTCGCAAAGCTCAACTGGGGATATCATGGGGATCTCACAGGCATCAGCATCTAGATTATTACACCAGTTCCTGGATGCAATTGCAGCACATGCCAGTGAGTACATATATTTCCTCAACACCCGTGAGGTGTTGGCCAGCAATATGCATCTCTTTCACCAAATAGCAGAATACCCTGAGGTAGTGGGTGCTATAGACTGCATGCGCATATACATCAAAGTACCACCTGGTGATCAGGGTAGGGCCTACATCAACCATAGGGGCCTCCACTCCATCAACTGCCAGGTCGTGTGTGATGCCCAGGGCATTATAATAAATGGGTGTGCTGGCTGCCCTGGAAGCTATCACGATTCCCACATTTGGCATCTGACGCAGCTTTACCAGAGATTTGCCAATGGAGACATCCCTATGGCCACCTAGTGGGGGATGCTGGTTACACACTGGAGCCGTGGCTGATGACACCCATCAGAAACGCACACACACCTGAACAAGAACGCCATAATGAGGCACACGCACAGACCAGACTTATAATAGAGCATGTGTTTGGGATGCTCAAGTCATGGTTCTGTTGTCTGTACACATCCGGAGGAGCTTTGCAGTACTCACCAGCTACATGTACCCAAATTGTTATGGTATGTGCCATGCTACACAATATGATCCTGCAGAAACAGCTGCAGCAGGAACAGCATGATGCAGGGGCACACAGACCCCCACCAATGCCAAGGCCTGCACAGGCACAGATTGACTCAGAGGAGGAACAACCTGAACCTGCCCCATTAGGCAGATGAAGGTGTGCCCAGTATGCCCAGGCCATGGCAAAAAGACAATGCATAGCACATACACTGACACAGTAGGGACCAAGGGAATGACACCTCTCTCTGACTAGCACATACAGTAAAAGGGATGCCAAACATGACACTAACTGTGCTCAACCATGTATAGGGAGTATACTATGTGCATCCAACATAGGCAGCCCTCCAGCACCATCCTCAATTCTGGCACACCCACAAGGTAAGTCAATCAACCTACCAATTGCCAAATGGAGTAGAATGCGTTGTTACCTGTATCTATGTTATGGATGTGAGCATGCAAGGGAATCGGGTGGCTGAATGTTATGGCAGCAGATAGTAGACACCCACAGTGGCACCATGACATCAGTAACACATACTGGAGTCACCATAGTAGCCAGTACTACACAGGGTGACAAAACCCACTGCATGAAATGTACTGAATGACATGTGTGTCCATATGAATTACACATGCCCGTAAGGGAAGTTCACATACCCATCAACAGTCTCAGCCAGCAGGACAAGTATAGACAAACCCAAACAGAGCCTGTGCTATGGCCTCTTAATAATGCCTATGGGTAACCTTCCCCCCCGGCCTACACAGACAGACTATAGAAAGTCAGGCAGTGGGATGTTAGTTCTGAAGGGTAGGAAGTCAGACTCTAATATGTAGGGCAACCAAAGCTAAGACCTGTAGTACACTGATATGCCTCTAGTCAGTATGATAGGTTAAAATACAGAATGAAATGGAGTACCTGGCATACCAGCTAAGTCAAAGCAAATGTGTGCATGTGCCAGGTGCGCCCCCCACCCTATGTAGATATGAAGAAACAGTAAGGTGTGCTCCCCCCAATCATGTGTAAAAATGTAGAAACAGTCAGGTGTGTCCCCACACAACCCTATGTAGAAATGTAGTAACAGTCAGGTGTGCCCCCCCACTCCCATGTAGACATGTAGAAACAGTCAGGTGTGTCCACCCTAATCCAGTGTAGAAATGTAGTAATAGTCAAGTGTGCCCCCTCAATCCTGTGTAGACATATAAAAACAGTCAGGTGTGTCCCCCCACAATCCTATGTAGAGATGTAGTAACAGTTAGGAGTGCCCCCCCCACACCTATGTAGACATGTGGAAACACACAGGTCTGCCCCTTCCCCTATCCAGTGTAGAAATGTAGTGACACTCAGGTGTGCCCCCCAATCCTGTGTAGAAATGTAGTAACATGTATAAATAGGTATAACATGAGTGGAGCACAGATGGCCAGAGGTGGCCAAGGTAGCAGGATAGGTTGTAGCATTTGCACAATATGCAGGTCTGTGTGTGTGTTAGAATGGTGTGTGTTTCGTAATGCATGAGTGTGATCAGTATGTATGCATGTTGAGGTAAGACCTGGTGGCCATTGCCCACTACTGCTGATAACAGGGACAAGCCCTCCCGACTGCAGTGCCAAAGACAATCCCCACCAGTATAACACATGCTAGCAGTAAGCCATTGTAAATGTATGGTGGTAATATTTGTCACCATCTGAAAGACTGATATGGCATGGCTGTTGGGATAGATATACAAGCAGTACAGAGGGTAAAGTACCCCAGACATACAGTATGTATTGTGTCACTGTGAAATGGTGACACCCTTGGATTTGTACATATAGGTATGCATCACAGTAGCAGGATCTGTTGTAGGGGATACCGGTGATGCCTGCCTGAACACCTGCAGATCACAAAGGAGGTAGGACTGATGTATTGGGAATCAGCTGATGTACCTACACATGCCAGTATAGCTGTAATGACCCATGCATATCTGTGTGTCAAATGCAAGTAGTGTCCATAGCACACATGCACCCTGCCATGCAAACACCACCCACAGGCACCTCTCTGGGAATATCCCTGCTGTGGGGAATGGGTAAAGTATGACCCCACCTGTATATGGCAATAGTGAAAGACTGCAGCATGCAGTGCAGGTGTCCCTTGCAGGTTTGTCCCTAGCTGTAGGTAGCAGCCGGCCAGCATCCACACCACCTAATCAAGACTGATAGAAGGTATTGGCATGAACAACTATCACATCTATCCTGTCACCCCAGGGGAATATACAGTATGGTGGTCTGGGACTGTAGGACTGACAGAATGCAATGGCCTGCCACATCTGGCTTGCATCAACACCTAATGCCCCACAGGCGCCTGCAAAAGGCCCATGTCTCACATGTAATGCCAATGCATGTTATGTCATGGACACCCAAATAACAACATAACACACTCCATGTAAGCCATATGCAAGGTCATGTGGACAAACCACAGTTACATGTCCACCATGTCTCACTGCATGAATTGTGGACCAACACTAACACACACCTATGATGTGGTGATACCCTTAGGGAAAATATCAGAGAATGTATGCATAATGTATGGAAGAGGTTAGAATAATAGAGGGGGGTGTGAGAGCATGGGCAGCATGGAATGTGCAGGGTCCGACACCAAGCTGTGTGCACACAATCCCTGGCTGCAAACACATAAATGGGTGTCTACATGCCTGCCCGTACACCACAATAGGGAAAATGTTCTGAGCCATAGCCCCTGCCTCTGGCTAACATGTGCAAATCTGTACAGCTGTGAGGTAGGCATTGCCACAGCAAGATAAGGCCATACTGCCATATTGATGGCCGGAAAAGTGATCCTCTGCCAGCACTGCACCAAGGTGCTGAACTGGATACACAAACCCAACATCAACTGTCTGCAACTCCCCCTCCAGAATGGCATAACTTACCATGAATAAGTAGGTGTCTGCCCACAATACCAGACACAGCTGCAGTCACCCTTGTCCTCCAAGTCATCACTGTGAGCAATAATGTCCACCTGACAGCACATGAGGACAGAAAACATCACTGTGTATAACAGTACATGTCTGAATATCTCTGCTAACAGCAGTGCCATGTAGCTGAAGCAGTACAGACACAATCACCTACAGTACACACTATCCCTTGCACAGTTTGTCCCCATATTGCCAAATGATTGAAGGATACCGTGCAGAAACAGTATGCTACCTGTAGGTGTACAACACAAAGGTCTGCACTGCAGTACAAACTACCTGGAATCCATCCACACATTCAATAAAGAAAGACATACTGGGTATGCTCACACACTTAAACAAATAAAGGCCATGTCTGCAAACAACAGTGGACCAGATATATTTGGCATTTGCAGATGTTAGTGCAGAGACTCCTCAGTATGCAGCACTCATGCTTTGCACACACACTGGATAGGAATACAGGCATATATCCAAGGACAACACACTATAATAAGCCAAAAGAACACGCACACAGATGTGTGGAAGAGAGTGACTGTCACAAGGGGAAATCCATTATGAGGCCTGTTCCACCTAGCACTGAGCCAAATGGTTCAGATGTCACTCACTGTAAGCCTTAGCCACTGGTATCTGTCAGCATGACAGACTATGTGGTGCAAGTGCTAGCTGTGCAACATGACTATACAAGGAAGTAGTCATCCTGCAGCTGTATACATGTACCTGTCGAATATAACCCTGCATGTGCCCGCATGTGGTGTTTCAACCTCTAGATGAATGGGTTATGACCCATGCACACACACTGCCCTCCCCATAGCCATACTATGACAAGCCTGCTGAGGTCACCCACTTTTAAATACTCCCCTGTTAAAGGTGACAGTAATAATCTCTGTGGCACTTCCTATATCTGTGTACTGCTGTAGTGTGATAAACTAGTTAGGTAGGAGTACTGATCCCAGACATGGCAACTGTGTGTGTCTCTGTCTGTGTAGAGAGCAATGCTTTTAGGCTAGTCACACTCACTACAATTCAAATGCCCTACTTTGTCAAGGCTACTGATGTCATGTACTGTGAAATACATCTTTTGGAAAGCTGTGGCCCAGTAATCTCCTTGGAGTGTCCTATACCTGTGTACTGCTGTAATGTAATAAACTAGTTAGGTAAAAGTTATAATCCCAGACATAGCACCGAGTGTGTGTGTGTGTGTGTGTGTGTGTGTGTGTGTGTGTGTGTGTGTGTGTGTGTGTGTGTGTGTGTGTGTGTGTGTCACTGTCTGTGTAGAAAACAATGTTTTCTAGGGTAGTCATACTCATTACAATCCAAATGCCCTAATTTGTCCAGGCTGCTGATGCCATACACTGTAAAATAAACCTTTGGGTCAACTGTAGCCCAGTAATCTCTGTGGTGCATCCTGTAACTGGGTACTGCTGTGGTGTGATAAACTAGGTAGGAGTTCTAATCCCAGACATGGCAACTTTGTGTGTGTGTGTGTGTGTGTGTGTGTGTGTGTGTGTGTGTGTGTGTGTGTGTGTGTGTGTGTGTGTGTGTGTGTGTGTGAGTGTCACCGTCTGTGTAGAGAGCAATGCTTTTTAGGCTAGTCACACTCGCTACAATTCAATTGCCTACTTTGACAAGGCTGCTGATATCATACACTGTGAAATACACCATTTAGAAATGTGAAGCCCAGTAACTTCCGAGGCACATCCTATAATTGTGTACTGCTGTAGTGTGATTATCTAGTTAGATAGAAGTTCCAATCCCAGACATTGCAAGTGTGTGTTTCAATGTCAAAGTAGGGAACCATGCATTTTAGCCTAGCCACACTCACTACAATTCAAATGGCCTACTTTGGCAATCCTGCTGATGTCATTCATTGTGAAATACACCTGTGGGGAAGGAGTATTCCAGTAATCCCTGTGGTGCATCCTATAACAGCTTCATGCTGTATAACTCTGGTAGGGGTTCTATTTTCATATATGTCGGTTGTGTATGTTTTGTGCGTGTTTCAATGTCTGTGTAGAGAGCAATGGGTTTTAGCCTAGCCACACTCACTACAATTAAAATGCCCTACTTTGTCAATCCTGTTGATGTCATTCATTGTGAAATACACCTTTGGGGAAGGAATACTCCAGTAATCCCCATGGTGCATCCTATAACAGCTTCATGCTGTAGTGTGATATAAAACTCTGGTAGGGGTTCTATACCCACACATGTCGGTTGTGGATGTTTTGTGTGTGTTTCAATGGTTGTGTAGGGAGCAATGCATTTTAGTCTAGCCACAGTTACTACAATTTGAATGCCCTACTTTAGCAATCTTGCTGATGTCACCCAATGTGAAATACACCTTTGGGGAAGGAGTATGCCAGTAATCTCCATTGTGTGTCATATAACTGCGTAGTGCTGTAGTGTAATAAACTAGTTAGGTACAGCAGCAGTTCCCAGTGATGTTTTTTTGGTTTGCTGATTCATTTCTTTTCTGAACTGGGATTTGGCTAAGCACTAGCTTTTTTCCTTAGGTAGAAGTTCTAATCCCAGACATGACAGGTGTGCATGTGTGTCTGTGTTTGTAACTCGTATTCTGTGTGGAAGTGGTTGTGAGTGTGTAACAACTGGGCTCAATGTGGAGTGGGTTTTGCAAATTTCTTATATGGTGACCCTAGTATTATCACAATGTCCACCATACAGGGATAGCAGATGTGAAATAGCCGAGAGGCTGGGGTGCAAATCCATACCCATACATGTGACATCAAGGCCAGGCAAACAAAGTTAGCAACCGTAATATTACCCAGTGAACACTGTCAACCCATGTCTCATACAACAACACACTTGCCTAGACAACAGCCGCTATGTTGGTAGTACCCTGTATATTGCCCACTGATAGTAACTATGGTGTGATTGCAGTGGGCTACAGAGTGCATGGCACCCTGTCAAGCTGTCCAATAGGCACATACATGACAACAGTGCACCTTTCCCATGTTCCCCACTGGACACCTGCAACACCTGTGGTGCCATCAAATGTGACCCACAAAAGACATACCATGCCTGAAAACTTGCCCTGTATGGACAGATGCCACTGACACCAAGGAATGCAGGTATCATGCTATCAATGTAGGTGCAGGGTAAACCTGCTGTCCATTACCAGTTCCCGCCACATGAGGCCATGACTGGCACATCTGATGATAATCTGTGTACACAACATGGGCCAGACACCCCAGGTAGAGTTATAGGAGTCACTGTACATGTACATAGGAAGTGTGCACATTCCAGACACCATCCATGTCATGGAGTAAGTAACACATACATGGCAAGCAATGCAAAGCATTGGCCACACACAATAGTCACCCAGTTGACTGAATGGTGAGTACAATGCCCACATATGTGGGCAAATCCAGAAACTACACCCCTGAGCTAGAATGCAGACCATTGTCATGTGGGCTGATGCCAAGGTATACTCACCACCTAGCCTTGTATAGTTGTCTGGCACAGTAGACCACTACACACCCGTGAAGCAATGCACCCATTCATGTCAGTACTGGAACCATGTGTGTGTGTGTGTGTGTGTGTGTGTGTGTGTGTGTGTGTGTGTGTGTGTGTGTGTGTGTGTGTGTGTGTGTGTGTGTGTGTGGGCATACTAAGCATGGTGTCCAATGTCAGACACCTCCACATACCCTTTGCCCATATAACCTCTTATGACCCCAGTGGTGCATGTGATACCTGCACAGTAATGTGTTGTGGCAGTCTCACTAGTGATGAGTTATATTCCTGGCCCTGCCAAGTGTGTCAATGTGTGCATGCCTGTGAGAGTGTGGCTATGTTGACACTGGCACCTGTTCATGCAGACAGGCACGTGTACTACACCTTCTGTATAGCTACCATATCCCTGTTGCAGATGCCACTCACCATCACATATATGTTCTGAGGGCTCCTCAACATGTAACCTGTGTGGCGCATCTGATAACTGCATAGAAATGTGATAGCACTACATAGTCGTCAGGGATTTGATACCCTGTGCTGGTAGGTATGTGACACAAACATGCTTGAGTTTTACTCTCCCATCCCTTCTTGACTTTATGTAGCCTCTGTCTGCCTCTCTCACTCCCTCTCTGATGGATGTGGAGACCTACACCTGCTTTGCTTAGGCAAGCAGCATGTGTATTGTAAGTGATGCTCATGATCAGCTGATGGCCTCTGCACGAATTGCAGCCATCTTCTAGCTGATTGCATGTGGAACAGCTGTGGTAATATTCCCATAGTCAATTGCATGGAAACACACTCCAATATCTAGGAACATCATGTTGGTGTTGGACCTTTTCATGCACTGTGAGCAGGAACTAGATATGTTGTTTGGCAAACATCATCACAGATGGATTGGAGATTTACCTCTAACAACATACACTGTGGAAACAGGCCAACACACAGTAGGGGGATGTGTCTGACTTGACTTCAGACTGTAAGTGCAGCTATACTGCGATTGGAGTAATATTGGTTTAACAGGGTGTGTGTGGATATGGCTGTCCTACATGTTTTAATACCTGTTATGTCATTGCTATGTTTATGAGGAAACCCTCATCTGTAGGGTCATCTGCAGACTGGGCAGTGTGTGGTTACATTTGTTTCTTGTGTTACCCACAGAGCACCTATCTGTGAACTGCAGAAGGTAGTGTGAGGATTGCACTCTGTAGATGGTGACAGCCGTGAGAGTTACTGACTTCATATCCCTCATAGGACATATGTTGCAACAAACATTGTTAAAACAGTAAATGTATGAGGTTATCACAGCAACATGTCAATACTGACCCTTTGCTTGTGCCTCCAGCCACAGCTCTGTCAACCTTTGTACAAATGTCATGCAGTAATAGGTGCATATGTGCTGTACACCATATTTATTGACATCATATCTGATAAAAAGCCAGTGAGATATCAGACTACTACACATGCTACGTATAGTAGGGGTTATATCTGATGACATAACCTGGACAGTCTGTGGTTGTGTGTACAGTACTGAGGTCTGTGTACATATGGTGATTGTTGACAGTGTGTGTATTGTTAATATGTACCTTGCCCTGTGTACAGACTGTGGTAGATGTCATTGCTCTTGATCCTGTTCTATCTGATGTTACATGCTGCTTCACTGTATGGTACCCTATCGGCTTACATGTTTGTAGGGTCAAACACACACATGTTCCATACCACAGACAGGCATCGGACCACACTGTATAGTGGCCCAGTATATGTAGGGGTAGTGTGTGAGTGGCACATATGAGAATGGTGTTGATCAGATAGTCCATATACTGTAGTATTACGCTAGCTTACCATATGTGGCTGTGGCTGTGTTCACATTTGTTGTGGTTATGCACTTTCACACAGGTGTCTGTTACTCTGTGCTGTGACATGCCTGTAGAGCCTGCTATATATGCAGGTATGTGTGTATTCCCCCATAGGAAATGTACGCCAGTGTTGAGCCAGTCTGTCTGTAGCCTGCACAGTGCTTTGTTACACGCCTAGCAGCTTAGTGTACATACTCAGTGGAATGTCATGTCCAGATATTTGCCAGAAGTGCTGCTGCTGGGCCACCATAACAGTCATGTATGTCAGACAAAGCAGTGGGATGCTGTACAGATGTATGTCAATAACTAGTGGCTCGTATGTGGCCATGGCACCTCTGTACTAGTGGTTATTATGTGTGAAGACAGACAGGGGTGTGTGAATGCATAACCTATGGGGGAAATGTATACCAGTAGTTACATGTTATACCCATCTACATGGCTGTTAACATCCACATTGTCAGGGTTGGTCCACATGTCTTGCACTACGAGTGTCTGTGTATACATCTGGGCTGTCTAGACTGTGCCAGACTGTACACATATATTGGTGATATCTCTGCTGTAGTCCACAGGAGCATTACTGTGCTAGCAGTGGTACTGTACTATGATGTTCTTAGGGTGTCTGTCAGTAGCCAATGGTGCACATGTTAAAAGCAGATGTGACCTCACACACACACCATGTCTGTGAAGACATTCCCTATTACAGTAGCAATAGTCTACCAATATACCTGCAACACATACCTGACATCCCCTTGCACTATGAAGTTGGGACTATTGGGGCTGAGGTAGGGCTCCATTCCATGTTCAGGACATATGGTGAACATATATGTCTCTCTAAATATCCATATATCTATATAGATATATGCACATATACATATAGATATTGGGTTCCTATTACATGACCAAAGATGCATTCTATCGAATGCATCTTGGTCGAACTTAAAACAACAAAAAGGCAATATAGCGAAGCGGCTTTTAAGCGAATTCTTTCCCAGGGAAAGAATTCTCTTGGCTGCTTCCATTACTTTGCTGTTTTCGGCACTGCAGTGCAATCTCGGAGTTGGTATATTTAAGTAGGGGGGTATGGGGGGGAACAGTTTCTCACATTGGGGGGTGTGGGGGCAAAGCCGTCCACTTTATGTATTCTTTCAATTTTTCTTTCTTTCTTTTTTTTTTTTTTTTGGAATAGCAATTTTTTTCCCTTGAAAAAAGAATCGCTGTTCTGAGCTTTCGAAATTGTAAGCTTTCACGTTTTACATGGGGTTGATTAGTCATCGTTCACTTTTTTAAGCATTCAATGATATAATATAGACCCTACATATCAACATGCATAGATGGATATGCATATGTACACATGCACACACATATATATATATATAAAAACACTCAGATATATACATATACAGAGCAATATATGTCTACACATATACAGATAGAGATACATATGCACATATACATATGGATATCTACATACATATTGACAGCAGTATGTATATCAGAATAGATATGTATGCATAATTATATATACCAACATAACTAGGCATAACTGTACACATAGGATGTGCATACATATATAGCTATGTAATATATATATATATATATATATATATATATATATATATATATATATATGTGTATATATATATATATATATATATATATATATATATATATATATATATATATATATATATATATATATATATATATATACACACACACATATCTATATATATACATATATGTATATACATATATATGCATATATATATATATATATATATATATATATATATATATATATATATATATATATATAGAAGCGCTACAGAATCCTGAAGCCCAAAATCCTGAGACCAAAATCCCAAAATTCAAAATCCCGAAAACCCAAAATCCTGAAACTCAAAATCCTGAAAACACAAATAATGCTAATATGTCATATAAAGACACTAATATCTACCAACTGACCCTGACCCTAACCCTAACCCTAAGGTCCATCACTATCGCACACTCACCTGACCCGCCCTAACCTAACTCACTTAAACAGCCCCAACCCCAATATTTGTCACTATTGCATACATGCCTAACCTGCCCTAACCCTAACTCACTTAAACCACCCCTAACCCTAACATAAAACCAACCACACTTACCTGAACCAACATGACCTAACACCACAGGGCTAACAATAGCAAAGCCACAATGACGTCAGTATGTCCATTTTGTGTTTTCAGGATTTTGAGTTTCAGGATTTTGGGTTTTCGGGATTATGAATTTTCGGGATTTTGGTCTCAGGATTTTGGGCTTCGGGATTTTGAGCTTTCAGGATTCTGTAGCTCTCCCATATATATATATATATATATATATATATATATATATATATATATATATATATATACAAAGAAATGCACACATGGCAATATATATGTTGCACTATACAGATGTGTATACAAAGATGTGTATGAGTGGAATGTCATGTCCAGATATTTGCCAGATGTACTGCTATAGTACCTATTATATGTATATAACCATATTCCTGTCGTGTAAACTTCACGGTTGTGGATACCCTCCCAGATGTATCTCACTGTATGTATCTGCTCTGTGTACATTATGATAAAACAACATATGTGATGCAGCAGTTATATTAATAATAAGGACTACACAATTTAGGAAATAAAGGCAATTGTTCAGTACTACTCAATATGTGTATTGACAGCTATATTGGTAAAAGAACAGCTGTCTTCATAGTGGTCATGGCATTGTGACTTTAGTGTATAGGGTCCTGGTTCAAGACCTGCAAGGGCTGTTAATTTTGTTGCTGGGCAGAACAAGTGCTATCAGATACAGAGTGGTTAAGGCAGTTTTGAGCAGCTTTAAGTGCATTTGCATTGGTTTGTGAGAAGCTAAACAGTGCTAAGCTATGGGTAAACGTACGGGCACTTACACAAAGTAGGCTTCACTTACCAGGATGCAAATTAGCTCAGCTGTTATATTGCAGCAATGTTGAGACTTGCTAGGCATGTCTCAGCCCTGGTAACCAGGTCATACCACCCAGTCTGATAACATAGCAGGGTAATGACATCTGTAATAAGTGTATGTAATGCCATGTACAATTCATGTGCCTATGTGCTGTCATTATGGTAGCACAGGGTGTGAGTGTCATGTGTGGGACACAGACATATATGAAGCCTGTACAGCACTGTTATCCATGTGAATGTGTTACATACAGGGGTAGTAGCCCAGGGTATGTGCTGTCACACTGGCATGTAGTGTATCATGGCAGTACTACTGTTGACAGTGCTTACCCAGTCAAGAGCAGAGTGCTAAATGTAGTACTGACAACAGGCACACCTTCAGGCATAGCTGGACTCTGAGGCTCCCTGTTGTATCCCTGGTGCATAAGCTGTGTCACAGTATATACCCCTTACTGGGTAATGATCCGTCATGTGGAATGTAACTATAGGCTACTGTCTGTTTAGCACATGCTACTGAGGGCTTCCGACATGTAGTTATGACATACATATTGTTGTCAGACATCTATCTGTCAACACACTCATGCTACTGCAAAGCTACTTGCCAAGCTGATGACTGTCAGTCCATGTATAGATGTGCAGATGGCAGTTATCCAGCTGGGATATGTACAGGCAACCTAAGCTTGATTGACACTGACATGTCTGCCCAGCTGTGTAAGAAGTGGCACATATAGGAGATGTCACCCTGTACACACCACATGCCACAGGTACGTCCACTACACTACAACAGTCAACCAAACATGCTTGGGTACAGCACCATCACAGACAATAACCATGTGTTGTAAAACCTGTTGCATACATGTCAACTTGATCACCTCAATGGCCATGTGCAGGAGGCACCCGGAGGATTGCCTGATGCATGTCATTCACACCGTGAGGGTCATGACAGTAGTGTCTGTTGATAGATGCATTTTGCCACCTGGCAGGTGGCAGGATTACACTGTACACACAACCCCTACACAACCCATCTCCCCTTGGACAATAGCTAGGTACACAGCTATGACCACCTGCAAGGATGCACCCCTGTACTGACACGTGTTTGTGAGCATGACTGAATATAGCAGTGTCTATGTGTTAGCACACCTGTATTTGGGAATTCCATGAGGGACTTCACAACCAATGCAACACCCATTGCCATAGTCAGTTGTGGCTGTTGCTGTATGGGACATTACATGTACTCTGTTAAGCCCCCCTATACTGGCTACATGAGCCTTGCAGCACCAGCACAACAGCATTTTACAAATGGGGTGATAGGCATGGGATACTCATTGTGTTCTGCCAGGTGTAGGTAGGTGTGCATGTCCGTATATCTGTAAGGGACAGCATTCTGAGGCCACATACTCCTATTACAATACACATTGCCACTCAGTAGTACAGATAGTGTTGTTGCTGCCCATAGGCGAGGCATGACAATGCAACACCCTGCTACGCATGTGGCATGTGCATGAGATGCATATCCCTGTAGTACCACTGTTGGGGTATACTATGGGTTGTATCGCAGTCATGGCCAATGTGTGATGGTGGGTATGGCAGAGTGTCATCCTGGGTTTCAGGGAGTACAATATCCACTGGAGGATGTGGGTGCTGTGTACGCTGTCATTACACCAAGGTACACCCGGTATATGTCCCATGTACCACTTTATGGTTACCACTGTCACCATCAACCATACAGGTAACTGTTACCACAATCAAAGCCAGTTATGCATGTGATGTGTGCAGCCTACCTGTAACACATTGGACACACGGTCAGGTTAGTTAGCAGTGATAGGCCCTGGTATCTCATATGTGTGTCTGGCTGTTATGTGTTTGTAAATATGTGTATATGATTGTATGTCACACTACATATTGTTCAAATACACCCATCACATCCCCCATTAGCATACTGTACATATCTGAGGATGTTCTGCATGTAACATGTAACCTGGGACACACCTCACCCTAAATGCTGTGTGGTGTGTGCAATGTAAGCCACACACTTCAGTATCACTACATAGCTAGGTAGGGGTCTACTTCCAGTGTTGCCTAGTAACAGTATGCGTGTATGTGGATGGGTCTACATCAGCTTGCAGGGTATGCATGCCTCAGCGGGCCACCCATCCATGTGGCACAGGCAATAACCAGTTTAGTAACCTGTTACATGTGTTCAACTGTACCCCAGATATGTCACAACTATGGTGTCACTACAGTGACATACCCCATTGTGGAATATGACTGCAGCCCATCCTCGTGCTGACACATATACACCTACAACACAAATGGATAACATTAGAGAGACCACATCCAATCAGTGTTACTAACAGCCATAACGCATCTTTGCTGGATAGGTACACTACCTGCCATATATGCATTACACTCTACTCCCTACAACATGTTACACTGCAGTAATGTTGTACACTGTATTGCAATCACCATGTGCATCAGAACCATATCACCTGACCCTGCATAGATGGTATGGTTGACAGGGATGTGGCACAGGTATCATCATATGCACAGGGCATCCTTGTGCTGACACATGTACACATACAACACAAATGGATAACATTATAGAGACCACACCCAACCAGTGTTACTAACAGCTATAAGGCATCATTGCTGGATGACTACACAACCTGGCATATATTCATTACACTCTGCTTCCTACATGTTATGCTGCAGTACTGTGGTACACTGTAGCACAGTCACCATGTGCATCAGAACCATATCAGCCTGTCCCTGCATTGATGGTATGGATGACAGGGATGTGGCAGAGGTATCATCATATGCACAGGGTGTGATGTTGGTTTGCCAGAGGCCGAGGGTGGGCCATACATTTTACACTGTGTGTGTGGGTTAGGGGTGTATTGTAGAGAGCTGGGCGAGGTGATGTGGTGTGTCTAGGTATGGGGTTGCCCTAGGTGTGTTTGCATAGTGTGTGGGTATGCATGCACACAGTTCTGCCATGTGGCTGCCCTACACAGGTGTTTATGGACAGCTGTAGACCATACCTTGCAGAGTGTGCAGTTCACTGCCTTTGGCCTTGGACACATGGACTGTGTCTGCCAGGGGTTCCATGGGCACATCCAGTACAGGCCTTGATGTGCTAATCTCACTTGCTGATGGCAATTGTTCGCTGGTACCAGGTATCTCCTGGGACTGGCCAGGACCACATGTCTGTTGCCTGCTGTGGTATGTTGTGGACAGCACACCCCCTGCACTGCCAGGGCTGCTACTGCTACTACAGCAGCCCCTTGGTGTCTTAGCATGTCCACATTGACTGTCAGCTGTTTGTGTTGCTGGCCCATGTTCATGCAGGTGTCAGAGCATCCCCACCACACGTTGAAGCATGGGCACACCACAGCCAATGAGGGCCATCATCTCATCATGCCATTTATCCGTGTGCTCAGTATAAGCACGGATGGCACCTGACAGTTCATGGAGGCTGTTGCTTACAGATGCAAGAGCAGCCCTCTACAGCCTCAGGCCCTGTTTTGTGTAACATTCCATACATGCCTGCACCACCATGACCGCCTGAAACATGTGCCTGCTGGTAACAGCTATGTCACCTATGCCAGGGGCATGATGTTCAGCGGCCCTACCATGAACACCCTGGGACATCCACCTATGTGGTGCCCTGCCGGATATCCAGCTATGCTTGCTGTGACCGGACACAGTAGGCATGGTTACCACACTTCCCTGTGCACCGCCACAAAATGCCAGCTGTTCCTCTGCTATGGCCAATGGTGATGGGGTATGTGTAGGCACTGAAACTGTGTGCAGAGTTGGGGTGGGACTAAAAGGGGGATGTCAAATGTTGGTGCAGTGTCGGCCTCTGACAACCCCACCTGTGCCTCAAGAGTACTATCATCATCTTTGGTGTCTGTATGGACACCAACATCAGATTGAATGCAGGAGGGACCCTGACCCACCTCGCCACCTGTGGGGAAAAACAATAAACGCACTTTAAAACCTGTACAGCATTGCCTAACAGTACACATGCACACAAACACACACACACACACACACACACACACACACACACACACACACACACACACACACACACACACACACCTCTGCAATACCTACCTGTCCATGGCTTTGCAGACAGTCCCACATATATGTCCATGTGTTACCCCATCCTGCATCACACTTGTTAACATACACACATTGATACCACTTATTAACATCTCAGTCCTCTAAATCCCACACAAGCACCCACAACACAAGGCCTGTTGCTACTTTACCTGCCTGATCTGTGTGTAGTGGTTTTACATGGTCTCACTGCTGTCATTCGATATGCACCCTCTGTATATCCAGACATGATGTGCATGGCCCCTATATGTGTGGGCTACTATCTTGGCCCATAATATCTCGCACTGGTGTGTCATGTGTATGTAATGCTCAGTACATGCCAGATATGCTGCACCTTCTGCCTGTCATGTGACAACTGTAATATTTGGATACACTCCCTGGTGTTTACTAGTACTTCCCCAATGCATCTGTAGTGCTGCATACGTAGGTTATAGGTGACCTATCTGCTGACTGCGATAGTAAGGGTGTACCTCGCATCTTTCTTCCCTCTGGATGCCTGTTCCATGCTACAGACCATATTATACTACTTGCCGTCCTGTGATTACACACATGACAGGTATTCTTGGTGTGTAATGTGGCAGTCCATGTCCATGTACTGCACGGTCTCAAAGGGAGGTACAGCTGTATGAACACCCTGCAATCACACATGTGCATGCATGGTCACCCACACAAACACACACATGCAGGCATGCATCCTACATACATTACCTCCCTCCACTTCACCAGATTGACCATGCAGACAATCTAACCACCAGGATGCACACACACACACACACACACACACACACACACACACACACACACACACACACACACACACACATACAGGTGAGGCTGTACAATGATAGTACACACAGTCCTCCTATTACCCATCTGTCAACATGCAGAACATATGGTACAAAACAGCATGCAGTTCAGCTATAGTCAATCTGTGCTAGCAACAGTATACATGTGTGTGATGCATGTGTTGTGTCACTAGGTGATGCCCCTTCCCCTGGATACCACTGCACCCATGTACACAGTATTGCTGTGCACCTGTTCTGCACCCTGCCATGTACTGTGCACCACAACTCACAGGTGTACAACCCATTGCGGAATGTGTAGTACTGTGTCAGTTATGTCAGCTTTACTTCTCACAGCCCCTATGTTTTTCAGCAACACATACATGGGATGATATGTGGACAGTTGTCATTGGTGAATGCCTGATTTACATCTGTCAACATCAACAGATCATGTATGACCACTCAAATACTCTTACACTAACAACCATCAGAGCATACCGTGGCTATGGGGGGGGGGTGTACACACCTTTATTGATTTGACACACACATCCTTGATCTGCCATGGGACCACATCACCTCATAACTTAGCAGTACACAAGTCTGATATGTGACATATGTCCTGTACTTTCACATGCAGTGTCTGCAGATTGTGTTAAGTGTGCAGCTGCTGACCACAATGCATACACACCGTGTGGGCATATGTGTGACACCCTTATCATGACAGTTTATTGCACATCTTGTTGTGTGTACTACAGCAGTCACTACTCCTGACAGGGTATACCAGCATTTACCATCTGCATTTGCAGTGTATGTTCAGTCTGCCCTACACATGTCCCCCTATTCTGCATGATTACAAGGTCTACTCATGTGCACATCCCATAGTGTTCATACATTGCCGTCACTATTGCTATGTGGGTAGGGTTACAGCTGCCACAGATCCTGAACCTTACTATGTGTAGATAGAACCATTCCTAGCATCCTTCCCTGCTACAGTGCACTGGTGTGTCATGCTGAAACCCACCCCTACTTCAGCCTTTATGTAGATGCATGACAAGTAAGCCCTACACATGTGTGTCACTTTGCAATGTCCCATGCACTGAACACCACATATTGCAGCTTAGACACGGCTGATAATGTGGACTACTGTAATGCCTTATGCCATAGTGTATCTCTGCAGCAGTTGCCATTGTCCTACAGGTATATACACTGGTGTTGCATTGTATACGGGTGTTGTTCCAAACATGTCCCTACTGTAGGCCATGTCTACAACTAGTATGTGACTCCATGTGGACACATTCTGCAATGACAGGATGTTAGTTATCATGCAGGTGTCTGACATACCCTTCCAATACCCCATCAGGATCACCCCTGTGAGACTGTGCATTTCACAGCAACAATACATGCACATTTACAGCATGCATTCAAGGTAGGTATGTTAGATGTGTGCATGGAATATACCATCACTATTACATGCCCGGTGTGTTGGCAAGCATCTACATAAAACATACTCACCAGTTACAGGCTGCTGCCTTGGTGGTATCCCAGAAGGACCTTCATAAGAGGGTGAGAGATGCAATGTCAGTGGCCACACCTGTGGCAGTGCTACAGGGTGGGTGCAGTATTACAATACATCAATGGTACATTCCCACTATACTACCACATCTGGACATCTGTTTATCACTGCAATGCAGCAACACAATATATCCATGACATGTCAGATATGCATGATCTACCTGTACCAATGTGCTTGTATACACAACAGTGGTCTACTGATGTACCCTGTGTCCTTACCTGCATGCTCCTCTGCTGGTGTGTGAGTGACACCCACCTCCATGAAGGTGTCCAGTGGTTGACGGCTGGCCAGACAGGAGGTGCCAAGAGGCTGACCAGGAGCTCCTCCACACGTATCAGGGGGGCATATCCCCCCATGGTGAGGTGATCCCCTGGACTACAGCACCACGCTGATGGGCATTGCAAAGCAGGTCAGTACAATAATGCCAGACCTGCTCATAACTGCATTTGTTCAGTCTGACATCATTGACCCTGTGAACTAGGTCATTCCACAGGGTGGTCCACTCCTGCTGCTCATGTGCAACCCTGTCGAACAGCACTGGGTAGTGCTGGATCAAGTATGATATCACCACATCATTCTCTGCTTGTGAATAGGTGGGCAACCGTGCACATGACATCTTGGCTGAAAGACATAAAGATGGAAACAGGTCTGAGCAACTCATACAGCAAGGGCACCACAGTTCTTAATACACATCTCTGTCACCCCCCACTATATCAGCTTCAGCAAACTGTACACACAACTCATTAGGTATGGCTACAGCTTACCTACCAGTGGGACAGATATTGTATTGTACCACACTTTCCGCTATGTGATTGTTGCCATGTACCCTGTGTGGATACTATCATTGCTGGCCTGTTACAGACTAGTCACCTGCATGCCATTGTCAGGGCCACTATGGTTCCATATATGTCAGTGGCATGGCTGCTTTGGGATTGCTGCACACCTGACATTCTGTGTTATTGGGGACATGTACCAGGATTGTGTAGACTATTACTACAAACGTATGTTCTATAACATTGACACAATAATATGTATATATTCTATTGGCCAGCAGAACCGCCTCTCCAAACTCATCTGCCCATGATACCTGGCCACATCACATGTGTGTCCCAACCTGGGGCCTCTTCATGTACTGGTCCAGCAATACCATCAGGTGGAACCAACCCAGGGGATGCTGTCCCCCCTCGGGGCATATACAGACATGTTCCTGTCCCATGAGGTCAGGTCTAGGGCCTGTTCCATACTGGGCTCCACAAACACATGTGGGATGTGTTACATCAGTCTGAGGCACCCAGTACACATTCACAGGGCCAACATGCTCCTCCTGCTCAGCCTCCAGAACAGGCACCTTCAGGACGTGGACTGCTGTTGTGAGTAGCAGTGGGTGGGAGGCTTGTTCCCATTGTGTGCATATGGGGGCCCAGGGTGCATCCACATCATAGACCACACACACCATCCTTGGTGTTTATCCACCATATGTGTCACATACCACCCCTTTAGACTGCCTTCTATATCTACCAACCCTGACCACCTCCACAAGTGTACCTGCCATACTTCCCCATATTCCCAATGCATAGTTCACAGACGGGGGCAATGTGGCCTCAACAAGGGACTAACATGTGATATATCCATCCATGTTGCACACACTGCCAGCTGTGGATATCTGTGTGTATTGCTATGTGTGATGGTGCTTTGCACATAGCATGCATCACTGTGGTAGTAATATACGGGACATGTATGTTTGTGTGTGTGTGCTTGTATATATGTAGACATGTGCATATAGGTATATATCTATATATGTGTAGATATATGTGATTTATATATGTGGACATATATATGTCTACACATGGGTATCTGTATATTTGTGAACATACATGTTGATATACATACATATATATCTTTATATATTATATATGTGACATATGTACACATATGCATACCTATATGTCGGGTACATTCAGACATCAGCTCCACAATCTCACAACACCTTCCTGCACAGCTGCACTGTTCTGTCTTGCTACAACACAGACAGGTGCCACATATGGACACAGCCTGACATTAGGGGGGGTATATGTAGGACCCGATTGCAGGTAACCTTATTACACACATATGGCATGCTGACATGCTACATTACAGATTAACCTGAGTATCCTGCCAGTAGTGGGCTGTGGGTCCCATGTGTCCTTCATAATGGCATTGCTTCCACCACCAGCTATTGGCCATGTAATATACATACTTCCCATTACACAACACACACTATGATGGCTTACATCTTGTCAGTCAGTGCTGACCTGCACAGTTGACGGCTATGGGCCACTACCCACAGGGACAGACACTATTGTCCATAGCAGTTGTTCAGTTGAACAACATCTAATGACACATACAAATCATTCCACATCATCTATCCCATTATTATGGACCAGGTACTACATTCTGTTACATGTATATATACTTCACATACCTATTGTGGGAATGATGTCTTGATGAATGAATGCTGACTAAATGTTTTAGGGTCTCTCTCTCTCTCTCTCTCTCAAATAGATTGGAGCATGACTTTGGTGAGGCACATAATCAGGTGATGGCCTCTGCACCAGTCAGTGTCCTCTACTTGATAACTGCATACAGCTTGCTGTGTAGTACTTCCAATTTCCACTGTCATGACAACCACCTACTATAAATCCCTACATCATGTGGGCATGGTCCCTTTACCTTTCCTGCATAATGGATATCCTTCCTGTGTATGGGCATCAGTGTTATAGACAGCAGGGAACAATACCTCTTATAGGAGAACCTGCACACTCAGGCCAGCTACAAATTTGTAGGATGATCCAGAACTACAGACAGAGTATGAGTAGAGTTGTGTTATGCTTTGCATAGTACTGGTGTTACAGGGTTTGTGTGTACATACTAGCTTACCTTTGAATGCAGTCTGTCTGCATAGCTCTCAACTGTGGGCCTATCCTTTTGATGGTCAGAGGTGTGCCTATCATGTTTTAACTGTCCACCACACAGGTCCTGTGTCGGATATTTCACTGGCAGTGTGTGTGTTGACTGCTATCAGTACATGGCTACATCCATTTATGTTTCTAACCTCAAATCCCTGACTAATGGTATGTTGCAGACTATCGTGTAACACCAGCAACTTGCTTAATGTATGGCAACAGTTTTCCACATATGGGCCTATGTTACAACCTTTTTTCTCCACCTATATACCAAGCTTTGCACATATGACATGCTGTCAGGGGTTGTTCTGTAGTGGGCTGTGAGTATATCATGCTGCCATTCCTGCCATCAGTCAACTGCTGTTGTATACCCCACACATATGGTGGGGCTGGGGCCATATATGTGTGGGCTTCACCTACACAATACATGTGTGCCTTTCTGCACTCCAGAGGCCAGTGTATGTAACAGTGGTATATGGCCCTGTATTACTGACTCTGGGGGGTGCACCATAAATAACCTAGGCTGTTACAAAATGTGGGGGTATCAGGGGTGAGCTGCCTTAAGGTATCTGGATGTACAGTACCATACAATTAACATATATTTAACTTAGTTACATAAATTGGGTTAATGCAGGCCTGCAGCCTCCTGCCATACAGACTGTTCTGTTTGTGAGTGTGATTGTGATGACGTCAGTTATGCTTTGTTATGTAACAGTTACATCCCATTGTGTCAACTGAAGTCTTTACCACTTACTAATTGTGTACAGAGTGTAGATAGAGGCTGCTGAACTATACACCTGCATTACTTACTGTTGATTGTTTGGTATCCTGTGGCCCAGTCTGTCTTTACTATTGTACTATTTGAAGGGCTTTGCCTGGACAGCAACATGTGTGAACCTTTCCAGACTACAGTATTAGAATAACTGTTCCACAGTTGCATTACTCTGTTTATATGGATGTCAGTGTCTGAACAGCTATATGACATGGCATATTAAACTGTAATAGTACACAAATAAAGGTTTTCCACTTATGCAAACCTATCTGTTGTGTTATATCCTATGACTCTCTGTGGGTATATGTGGCAGGCAACGATTGTCATTTGTATGGGTAGCTCATACAGTGTCCAGTTGTTAAGGTGTTAACTGTAGGCATAGTGGCTGTTTCATATTGTGTGCACCTTCTATATATGTATCTTACTGTACATATCTCTGCGTGTGTATGTGTAGTCACATATATATCCATATATATATATATATATATATATATATATATATATATATATATATATATATATATATATATATATCTGTATCTGAATATATGTGTCTGTATATATGTATCCAGGGGATGTTGATAGCTTCCACATTGTACATTTCCTATGGAAGCCAGACTGTACTGCATGGTATGTTACCAGTACCAGCCTGACATCATACTGGTGGGATGTAGTACTGTTAACATCTTGTGTCCATGTCATGTCAGGTCCTGGTTATGGGATCTGAAATACTTGGTAGTGTATTGCAGGGTGGATGTGTTTGGCTGGGGGGAGTATACCTATTCGTACAAGATGTATATTGTGTGGGGCCTCTCACCCCATTAATGGTGCATGTGAACATATATGTTTCAGTTATTTTCCCATTGTTATCGACAGATGTATGTCCAAATATACATATATGTGTGTGTGTATATATATATATATATATATATATATATACATATATATAATATGCATATACATATATATATATATATATATATATATATATATATATATATATATATATATATATATATCTGCTTACATAAATATAACTATGTCCGTATATACCTACATAGATATATGTATCTGCTTACATGCATGTAACTTACTGCATATATTTAGACATATAGATGTAGACATATATATCTATAGATGTAGGCATTTACATGCATATATGTTCATATATAGTTATATATATGTATATATTTATATATATAGGTTTAACTTCATAAAGGCGATACACAGTCGGGCGAACAGCAAGTGTTGGAAAGGCTGTTTGCAAATTTTGCAAACGCCGAAAGAAAAAAGTTTGAATGTGCAATGAGTGAATGCACAGTGACATTCGCTCATTGCACATTCAACATTGTGGGGAGGATTGCACTATAGTGGGGATCAGGAAATGGTTCCTTTCTCCACTGTAGTGCGATCTCGGTGTTAGAATAATAAAGTAGGGGGGGTGTGGGGTGCAGGCCTGCTTTACACTTCTTTTTTTTTTTTTTTGTTCGACAATGTTTGAAAAACAGTGAATCTACTTTTTGATTTGCTGTTTTTCGAACATTAAGTACTGTTGACATTTTCACTTTTGTGGTTTCAAGTCACTCATATGAGCACTCGAACCACTGTGATTCGAGTTTATGAAGGTATATATATACATATATACATATATAGATATGTTGTATCTGTTTAGATATCAATATATTTTGTACTATTGACTGACTGGGCTGGATGACATGTTTGTGAATATATCAGGGTTTTGTATATCTGACATGGCTTACTGGTAAATCACTTTGTCTATGGTGTGCAGGGTCCTGCGTTTGAGCTTTGCAGAGGCTGTTTATTTTGTTGCTGGGCGGAAAAAGGGCCATTGGATACAGAGTGATTAAGACACTTTTGAGCAGTTGTAAGCGGGTTTGCATGGAGGTAAGAACTGCTAACTTCCGGTTACAGATTCTTACACTGATTTAGCTTCTAAGTTGCTTAATCATTGTAGGCATTGCTCATCTCCATGCAATCAGGCTTAAACCCGATTACTGATGCTTAAAGGTGCTTACTCCTGCTTACCCCCATGCTAATTACTTTAAAAGAAAAGAAAAAGGGGTTGATAGGAAAGTGGTGAAAAAAGGGGCACAAAGAGGGAAAGACAGTAGGGAAACTAGCCAGGGATGTGCAGGAAGGGTGTAGGGAAGGTCCATAGCTGCCCATTTCTTCTACAGCAACAGCTGTCCATATACACTGAATTTGGAGGTAGATATGGACACTCACACCCCTGGGAGGGAGTGAGGACAACAATAACTTGCAATGCCAATTAGACTGCATTCCATGTGTTCAGTGGACACGTGAAATGGACAGCTATGTATGGGGCAAGATTTTTTTGTGGGAACAGATTGCCTTTTTTTTTCCAGGTGAGAATGAGATATTGGGGCGGGGTAGTAGGTATAGCTGGGGAGGTATGTTGGGTAGGTTAACAGACAAGACAAACAAGATGCATACAGGGGTGGTATATGACACATATGGGGGGTAAACACCTTGATGGGGAGGGGTCTTGGAAAATCAGAAGCCCATGAGCCTCCTAGTGGAAACAGTGGGACTGAGGTCCCACACATGGACAGTAACCACTGCACCTTCACAGCCCCAAAGCTGGCTGCGCTGGGGGTTGAGTTGCAGAGCCAGGGTGACCCTCTAGTCGCAACATGCGGTCCTCAAGCTGGCATAGCAGATCACCATACTGCTAGTTGATCTCTCTACGCACCATGACCCCAGCCTGGTGATGGGTGATAGGTGCCTGTCTGCATCCTCTCCAGGGGGGGTGAGCCCCATCCCTTGAGGCAGTTCCACCCAAAGGTGGTGCAGGACCAATGGACAGGGAGGTCCAGGGTTGAGCCCCAGATGCTGGTGCCTGGTGCTATGGTCAGCTGAGGTGGGACAGGTGGGTCCGCTGAGACCGGCCTTCCCAAGCGTGCACTAATGTTTAGATGTCATCATCATATGTGGGTTAGTATTAGTCAACACATTCCAGGTTTAGGTACAACAGCATGCATAGATATTCCCATTAACCCAGACATCAGATACGGAACAGTTGCATAGCAAACAGAACGCATGCATATGTGGGACCAAAGTGGTAATAAGAACAGCATGCAGGTACATTGAGGGCACCATGTCACCAATGTTAGAATACTTTAATATAGCACACACATGGGAAGCATTAAAATATTTAGCAAACAATTGGACATTATCAGAACATAGGAGTCATTACATACCAGTTGGGGTGGGTATGTTGATTATTGTTGGAGATATGGTTGGGGGGGGGGGGAAAGATGTCAATTAACAACTGTTATATTCCTGTAGTCCACATTACTTTCCTAGTCAGTGCTGTTATCTGTACCTTACAAGTCTTACTACACTACCCTATAGCCTTAGTTTGGACAGTGATATGGCTGTCGTCATCATTACACATGAAGTGGTTTTACCTGCAGTATACACCTCTTACCTGGTATACCTGTGGAGGGAATGTTTGTTAACACTAACTGTTTGTAAACATTCTCCCAGATTCCAAGTTGATATTATGCACATAGCTATCCAAATCTTTCTGCACAGACTCTGGCCATGTGTTGGCCACATGCTGGTGTACTGGGACATATCTAGAATATAGCCCTCTTCTACCTTTAGTGAACTGATGCAAACATATACATGCTTTCCTACACAGTTATATTATATAGCACAGTGTGGGTGACAGTGATCAGTGATACTTTATTACTCAGAGAAACTGCAACACTCACAATTCCCCACAATACCAAAGTGAACAGCACCAGTACAGGTTATAATGGTCTCTAATTCTCAGCACAGTGTTCATATCCAATGTACCTGTGGGAGCAATGTTTGTTAGCACTACCAGACTGCTGCCACACAAACTTCCAGATTACACATTAGTATTATGCACATTCATCTCACTCTGTTACTGTATACACTCTTGTCACAGCTTGACAACATGGGAGTGTAATCTGGACATTCATAAAATATTACTCTCCTAACAGTTTTGGGGGTTGCTACAGTGACAGTTTTGTTCTCATAGGTGTATGACAATCACTTGCATTCCCTGTTTGCTGGCTAAACATCTGGGATCATACCACAGACTTACCAGGGGGACAGGGGGACAGGCAGCAGATATGAGCCCATATACTGGACATCCTGGCCTCATCTGTACAGTTATGGGGTATGAATCTGTATGCAGCCTACATCTACTCCCAGGATTCAGACCATGGCTGTGTCTGCTACAACTTAAATGCTGTCCATCATAGTTGTGTCTGCTATATAGATATTGCTGCATATCTCCTATCTGCTTTCGGTCTAATTAATCCCCTGTGCTTTTGCATTCTGACCTTGTATTACAGCACTCTTATACAGATTTCCTAGACAGTTATATGTTGTAGCACAGTGTGGGTAACAGTGATGTGTGATACCTCATTATTCAGAGCAACTGCATCAGTCGCACTGCCATACAATACTAATGTAAACAATACCAGGATTGGGAATCATTCTTGTATTTCTGGGCACACTGTTGGTATCTGACAGACCTTTGGGAGAAATGTTTATTAGCACTACCTGAATGTTCACACACACACTACCAGATTCCACATTACTATTATGCACATACATCTCACTCTGTTACTTTACATACTCTGATCACAGCTTGACAATTTGGGGTGTAAATGGGACATATGTGGCTGCTTAGTCTCATAACGTACTGGGGAGTTTCTAGTGTGCCAACTTTGTTCTCATAGATGTATGTCAAACAGTTGTATTTCCTGTTTGCTGCCTATACACCTGGTATCATCCCCCTGATTTCTCAGGGGGACAGGTTGATAGGCAACAGATGTGGGCCACTTTACTGGACATTCTAGACATACCTGTACAGTTGTGGTATATGATTCTGTATGCAGTGTGCTACCACAGGCAGGATTCAAACATGGCTGTGTGTGTGCTACCACTGGCAGGATTCAAACCATGGCTGTGTGTGCTAAAAAAACAGTTCACATCTCAGTTGCATGTGCTATTCGGGTTTTGTTGTCTGCATTTTCTCTGTTTACTGTCTATGTGCCTCTCAGTTGTATTACATGGCCTCTGGGGATTGCAACTGTCATATACAGGCATTCCTACACATTCGATTTATGGTGCATGGTGTGGGTAACAGTGCTTAATACAACAGTACTATTACATGACTGCGAATCTACATTACCATATGATACCAGAGTATACACATGCAGTCCAGCAGTTAGACCTTTATTGTCAGGCTATTAGACTTTATTGACATACAAACAATATGAGACTCTTCCTGCCATATACTCTAGTGTATGCAGTACTTGCCTTGAACAATACAGGTTTTATACAGGCAATTAAATTACTACTACGCTTAGTTTTATTTCTTATGACAGTAAATGCATGAGTATTACTGACCTGCTTCACATCACAACCTCACCAGGTGACTGACGTGAGCCTCCAGGTTCGTGGACCGCTCTATTGCAACTATGGGGACATAAGAGGAATATTTAGCCATACGTATCCATGATATACCTGAGGTGGCAATTATTACACACATAGTGGGGTGATACTTACACACAACTGGAGCATCCCCGGACACTCTAGCCTCTTGGATCCACTCCTCCAAGAGGTCCCACTTACACCACTTCAGGTCGGCATACTGATGCCTGACCTGCTCATCAGTTCAGGGTATGCCAGTGGAACTGGTGAGGTCACAGGCGAGAAGGTCCCAGGCCACTGCCTTATATTAAGAGCCCTGGTACTGGCCCTGCAGCAGTCTCTGCTCATGGTCTTTGACAAGGTGTCCTACCATGACTTTGAACTCCTTGATGCACCAGCACTGCACCTGAAAGTGCACACCTTCTCCCCTTACTGCCATTGTGCCTGCAAGGGGAAGCTGCAACCAGTTATGAGATGTATTCCCACCACTTGGGTTTACGTAGGGTTGATTTCACATACTTTTCCGTGATTGGACAGTTTTGAAAAAGCTATGCTATGGTCAAACCTGCTTAGCTAGGGTTGGCATTGTTTAAAGGGGTATAACACTGCGCACATTGAGTTAGCTGGCTTACACATTGCTTACGCCTCTTAAGCTAGCTTCTGCAATGCTTAGCATTGCCTACATTAGACTTTGCATTTTAAGCATTGAGTTATTCATTACACCTTATATGTATGCCTGGTATATATGATTCATGTATACGTACACTGTATGGGCTGCTTGTGTTTTATTGGGGACTTCAACACTCTATTATAATTACACCTGACTTCTGGCCTTACTACTGCACTCCGGTTCACATATTTATGTTATGTAGTGGGTTAAGACACATATGTCTGTATACTGATTCTTTTCACAGGTTCAGTTTGGTTTTGCTATGGTGAAGACTTGTTTGCTGATTCCTCAGTTTTTGGTACTTCTGTGTTGGCTTGGTGGTTAACTACTGTGATTATAGTGTATAAGGTCCTGGGTTCAAGACCTGCATGGCTGTTTATTTTGTTGATGGCAGAACAAGAGCCTTTGGATACAGAGTGATTAAGGCACTTTTGAGCATTTGTAAGCGGGTTTGCACATGTTTGTGTGACAGTAAGCACTGCTAAGCTGCCGTTACATCTGTTTGCAGAGAGTTAGCTTCAGAATGGCTTAACCAGTGTAGGCATTGCTTACTGCCACGGAAACAGACTTAAGCTCGTCTTCTAGTGCTTAAATGTGCTTACTACTGCTTACTTGTGCTTAAACCTTCTTACTACTGCTTTATTCATTATGTCACTGAAACCTCACTTGTGCATTTACTGCAGTACCCGAGTTCATAAAAATATATTATATTACGGTTTATGAAACATATATATTAGTCATAATGTGCTTTGCCATGAAAAATGGAATGTGCTGCAGTGGGACTCAGAACCAGGAATGTCTGCTCGTAAGGCGAATGTTCTGGCACTACACTATTGCTATACTGCTTCATTTGCATATATCTTCCTTGTTATCCTTTTCAGTCATTTAAGCTGCATTAACCATAGCTAAGTGATGGGCACACCCACACACCTACAGTTAGCTTTAATTGGATTTTAAAATAAAAATAAATGCAAGGCTTGTTCATTTTATTTGTAATTAGTTGCGTTGTACATGAGGAAGAATGTTGGTGGGGATATGTGGACACCTATGAGCGGTCTTGCTCATTTCTTACCTCATTCTGCTGCTCTTCATTGTGGGGGTGTGTATATTCTGACAGGTCTGCTCTCAGACATGCCCCCTGCACTCTTACATGCTCTGTGTAAGATTAGGAGCTCAGGCAGCACACCTTATTACTATGCATGGTGCGCTGCCATCCTGCTCCTAAATGGCCGCTTCCATGCAGGACTAAGCTAGTACTGCACAGAGGGATAGTAAATCTGAGGGAGTCTCTTTCCATGGCAGAATCAGTATTGTCAAAACCATTATCTTACTTGTAAACATAATGTCCTGCAGTTACAGTTGATTAAGGTAATTAGGTCTTAATGATCAGGCTTTAATTCCCTCAACCTCGCTTTGCCTGCTGGATGACTCCAAGCAAGTCACTTAATCAGAGAGTGCTCCCAAGATGTGTATAGAAAAGGTCGATGTGTATCAGTGTCACTGTACTTTGACTAACAACAAATAAAAGTAAAGAAATCCTGTGAAATAATAGATGGGATTCATTAATAATCAGCCTACATGACTTAAGCATTATCAAATATGCATGCTGCTCATCACCCCTGCCCATTTGCAATTACAGTTTTGTGGCCAGCAACAGTGTTTGCAGCCATGAGGAGTTGCTTGAAAGCCTCAGCAAAGAATGCAAACATAAATACTTTTATATAGGGAAACCTAATAAAAAAGCACATACTATAACCCAGAAATATTGAGGGCAAGTACTGTGAACGAATTCTGAAGGAAGGGAAGTGAAATGGGGTAATTTTACACAAATAATCTAGGTTGTACTGTATAAACAATTAAGAGGAGAGGGGAAATGGGCAAAGCATACTCATATACTGCAGTAAATGTGCTGAAGTGTAAAAAAAAAAAACAATTCTAACATATATCCTGGCATATTGATGTAATGATAATTAATGTCAATGACAGCACATGACCATATTGTCCAACATAAAAATGGATATGAGTAACCAGATACAATGGTGTTTGTGTAATGTCAGTACATTCATATAATTTTGTCCTTTTTGGGAACCAAACTGCAAGCTGCGTAACTCTACCCACTAATGAAGAAACCCAAGTGCCACAGTGGAATTCTTAACACGTGTGACACTCCACCTTTGCTAACTTAATACCTCATATGTATGTGTCATAAATAATCTCTTTAAGATAAAAACGATGGGGGAGGCCTCTCTGGCTATAAGTATACCATTATTACTGTGGTTGATGCCATTCATGCATTACAGCATAAAGCAGCACAGTGCTAACAGTCACTGAATGTGGATGCTGATCAACTGAGCATTTGACTACAGAAAATACATGCTATTGTAGAAAATGAATGCAGCGCAGTAGAAGTGTGACTACATTTGTGAAATATGTAGGTATTTCAAGGCTTTACATCATGTTATTGCTGCAAGGGATATGTGTGCCTATAATTGCTGTACTAAGGCAACAACATACAGAATGTAGTCTCATTCCCTCCTGCCAGAGGATAATGCTTACTACATAGGTTAGTAATAAATGTAATCAGAAGACATCATTATTTTGATTAAAAGCATTGCTATGTGAGAAAATGACATATTTTGTTGTAAGAGGAATTAATATATATATTATATATATATATATATATATATATATATATATATATATATATATATGGGTTCCTATCAGCATTTTGAATGTTGAAAATGCTGAATTTAATTTAATCGAACTGAAATCTCAGAAGAGCGAACTGACGGAACATCGATTTCTTTCCTAGGGAAAGAAATCGGTGGGCCATCATCGGAGTTTGCCATTTCCTTCACTGTGGTGCGGTCTCAAAGTTTGTAGTTTTTAAGTAGGTGGTGTGGGGGGCACAGCCCCTCACTTCTGTCAGTGTTTAAAGTATTGAATATTTTCCTTTTTTTTTGCATGGAACACCACTTTCTTTCCCTGGGAAAGAAATCGATGCTCCATCAGTTCGCTCTTTTGAGATTTCAAACATTTCAGTTCAATTAATTTGCATTCTACATTTTCAGCATTCAATATGCTGATATAGACCCAAATATATATATATATATATATATATAGACACACACACACACACACACACACACACACACACACACACACACACACACACACACACACACACACACACACAAAGACACACACACACACACACACACACACACACACACACACACACACACACACAGATACACACATCGGATGTGTTTGACAATAGTGTTAGTGACATGTACAGTCTCAATTAAGACTGACACGACATAATTTGAGCAGTGATGGCTAGATTTGAACTAAGTACCTAATATCAAAAGCTACAGATTAGTTCCTCAATCACAAGCAACACACTACATGTTGAGGTACAACTGCTACAGTGCACAGTTGAATGGATGACATCACCATTTATTAGCTGGATGTTTTTGCTAATAAGTGACTGAAGGGCACAATAACACTGTACAACTACACATCATATGTGCATTTGAAGAGCAGTAGATATAGCATGGGAATGAAAAACACACTCACAAATGGCTCAAACATCCTACCTATGTAGGTAACAATTAGGTAACAATATAAAAAGCACAGTATCAAAGTCATGCATCACAAGAAAATTTGCACTAAAACTATGAGATACTGCAGTTAGGGCAGCATTATGTAATCATTGTGTTGCCAGAAATTTGTTTCCCCTGGGGATGCTGGGATTTACTAGTTTAACACTGTGCCACTGTAAATACAGCTTATAAGAAGAAGTGTACATAAAGGTAGTTGTAAGGTAGTCAACTGTATATGTCAGTAATGTCACGCTATTTAAACAAGGATGGAATTGAACCATCTACTTATCTAGTTATACTAAGTGTGCAGTATATTATCACCAGCCAGTGCCAAAGGAACATCCTGTGTACAAGTGAGGCATGCAACATCTATGAAGAGATGAAATCAGCAGTGTATTGCCAAGGAGCTATGTGTGGTAAAATTACTTTTACAGCCATCATGGATTGTAAATGTTGCCACTGAAATGTTTGTAAACTAATATTGAATTTATTTTTAATCCCACACACAGTCATAGAAGTTAATCACTGCTGTATTCAAATCTCCCAGCTATCTACTTACACATTCTAGAAAATAGTGTAAGAAATACAAGTGCCACAGGAGAATTCTAACTTTTAAAGTGTAACAGTGACCTTTAGAAAGAATGACCTCATCAGTATGTTGCACAGAAGATATGTTTGCAAAAGGTGAAATAAGAGAATGATGGAGTTATGTAGCAGTTTAAAATGTTTCTCCAGAGTTGAAGTTGAGCTGTGTTATGAGGACAAATGGAAATTTTGCACTAAAACTATGGGATACTGCAGTCAGGGCAGCATTATGTACTCATTGTGTTGCCAGAAAGTTGTTTCCCCCTGGGATGCTAGGATTTACTAGTTTAACACTGTGCCACTGTAAATTCAGCTTATAAGTGTACGCAAAGGTAGCTGTAAGGTAGTCAACTGTATATGTCAGTAATGTCACACTATTTAAACAAGGATGGACTTGAACCACATACGTATCTAGTTATACAAAGTGTGCAGCACATTATCACCAGCCAGTGCCAGAGGAAAGCCATGTGTACAAGTTACGCATGCAACATCTATGAAGAGATGGCATCAGCAGTGCATTGCCAAGGAGATATGTGTGGTAAAATGGCTTTTACAGCCATTATGAATTGTAAATGTTGCCACTGAAATGTTTGTAAATGAATCTTGAATTTATTTTTAATCCCACATAGTCATAGAAGTTAATCACTGCTGTATTCAAATCTCCTAGCTATCTACTTACACATTCTAGTAAATAGTGTAAGAAATACAAGCACCATAGGAGAATTCTAACTTTTAAAGTGTAACAGTGAACTTTAGAAAGAATGACCTCATCAGTACGTTGCATAGAAGATATGTTTGAAGAGGTGAAATAAGAGAATGATGGAGTTATGTAGCAGTTTAAAATGTTTCTCCAGAGTCGAAGTTGAGCTCTGTTATGAGGACATGCTCAACTGACCTTCTCCCCAGTCACACAAGTTCTTCACATTGAGCATCAAACCTACCTGTCTATTGAACATAGTATTCATTGCAAGTGCTACAGAGGAAACCAGAATCTTAAGGGGAGAGAGTGCACTTTTGATAGGATGGCCTCATTAATGTGTTGGAGAGAAGGGATCTATGTCATTTAACTGCTTTTACATAGGTAAAAAGTGAAATGAATTTCTTTCAGGGAATTAAATAAAGCACAAAGCATTGCACACACACACAAACATGTTTTCACATTGAGCATCAAACCTGTTGTCCCCCTATTTTCACAATCTATACAGCATAGTATTAGTCACTAGTGCCAGAGGAAAAGTCAGAATCTTAAGGGAAGAGTGCACTTTTCACAGGATGACCTTGTCAGTGTGTTGCAGAAAACAAGTTTCTGTTAAAAGTGGAATTAGAGAAATGTGTGTAAAGTGAAATGAATTCCCCGCAGTTGATGTAGATGCCACAATAAACTTTACACACACTTTTCCCATGTAGAGCAATGACCCTCCTACTTGTCTATTTACACAACCTAAAGAATACAATATTAGTCAGAAGTGCTACAAGAGATGTCTGACTCTTTGAGGGAGAGAGTGCACTTTTTACAGAATGACCTCACCAGTGTGTTTCTAAGAGGATGTTTCTATTAAAGTGGGATAAGAGAGCTGTGGCAAAGTTAAATGTATTCTCCTTAGGGGAAGTGGACACAGCACCAAGAAACACACACACACACACACACACACACACACACACACACACACACACACACACACACACACACACAATTTTTTTTGCATTGAACAGTGCACCCCCTACATAACTAGTTACAGAATACAGAGCACATTATTAGTCACAAGCACCACAGGAGAAATATAAATTTAATGAATGGAAAAAGCACATTTGTACTTGTTGAAAATCCACTGTTTGTAACAGATAGTTCTGTGCATCATAGGTTTTGGAACAGATCTATGTATGGGCACAGGATAACATAACAGCACTATCATTGTCCCATGTAATTACATATTTCTCTACTAAGACTTAGATACTATTCTTCATTTACCTTGTGCTACTATGAGGGACATGTACCTGTTTCACAATATAGGATGCCAAAGAAATTCACAGCTGTAAACTAGTGGATTATCAATCAAGTTTTCCTGCCACATTATTCTGGGATGATTGCGCACTTGTCTTGTCTCATACATGCACTATGTGCATTGAGAAGACAAGCAGACTACTCCTACATAGGACAGTGCACTGCAGAATAACAGTGTTGGATTGTGTGTGAATAGGTTAAATAAATTGTAACAGAGCTGCAGGTAAAACCATTGAAGAGCATATATTATCTGACTGAATTAATTAATTAAAATCCCTCTGAAATCAAGATAACCTTTTTACAAAATTTTACAGATATACAAATTTTGTGCAAGTTAAAACAGTGATTATTTGCTTTTCTTTTTTTATTTTGTTCTCTGGCAGAAGTGCAGCTCTGCCAAGTTGAATTATATTTCTGATGGCAAGGTATTAAAGCATGAGTAATCATATCTTGAACTGCTGAACATAAGATGGGAATTAGCAGTAGACTGTGCCAACTTTCAAGCAAAGAAGCATTATACACATGCATTAATCTGATTGGCATGTGATAGTTGCCACAAGTCACACATTTCACATGATAGTAGCATTTAGTAAATCCTTATATGGTGTATTACAAAGCACATGAGGGACCAGGCTTGTTATTGCTGATGGAAACATGGTTTATGGAAACTGTTTTGAATCACAGAGATTTATTGGATGTTGCAATCCATCCATCCTCATCTTCTTTTCCCATTTTGCACATGGGGTCAGGGTGTCACTTTCAAAAGCGACAATCATCTCAAACCAAGGTTTACATGACCAAGTGGCTAGCCCTGCCACAGTAGTTCATCTGTACTAAATGTTTGTGCCTACAGCCAATTTAGAGTGTCCAATTCACCTACTGCATGTCTTTGGAATGTGGGAGGAAACCGGAGCACCCAGAAAAAAAACACCTGACTCAGGGAGGGCATGCAGACTCTACAGAGAAGGCACCCCAGCTGAGAATCAAACCTAAGAAAACTGTGAGGCAACAACACTGACAACTGCACCACCACAGCCACAATATTGATGGGTAAAGTTGGACATTTGACAACAGGAATACATAATACAGACATAATAACACATTAGTGTGTGTTTCATTTCTGCATATATTTCTGTTGTGTTACCTTTTCAGTATAATTATTTGGGTAAGATCTATATAAGACAATCTTCACAATAGGGAACAGAAACATTAATACAGCAGCTGGATTAGGTTGTGCTAAGGAAAGATGTGGCCAAAATGTACAAGAGTCATACAAAACATTCTAAAATGTGTTTGCTCTATCTGTATTAGAATCTTCAGAGCATTCAAGAAAAAAAACAAAAATATACATGAGTATTATCAAAGCACACCATGTAGTAAGACATACTTCAGAAAGTTCACATGTGACATCAGATTAAAGAATGTGAGAATATATGTATTCATCTTCATTTATCTGTTGACCACTGTAATCTAAACATCCAACTCCTTAGCTTTTAGAAAAGTATATTAAACTGAGTAAACATATCTAAGAACAATGGTGTGAAGCACAACAGAGCAATGTGGTTGAGGGCAAAAATATCACGAGATATTGCCATAATCTATGTACTTCCCTTTAGCCTTAGTTGCATTTGTTGCCTGGTGCCAGACATTGTGCAAATGCAGTGGTGGAAGAATAATGATACGGAAGGCAGAAGATACATCAACAGGGTGAGATGGAGGCAGGAACAAAGTAGCTTATGATAAGAAGGATAATGGTGCCTCATAACAGTATGAAGCCAACAGGCACACATAACATAGTGTAACAAAAACAGTCAATGACACTTAGCTAATGGCTAGATTAGAACCCATAAAAGTAGCCATTAATCTGCCTATACATGTGAGCAGTATCTTGTCATACCACAAAGGAATTACTGTGTCACAACAATTAAATAACACAACTGAAGCATGGCAACAATGTACTGAAGCTGAAGGGGGTGAACAGTGACAGACAGAGATATACAGATGCAGAGATTAATAGCAACAATATGTTTTTTAATATATGTAGTGACATCTGCATGTTGTATTACTCTTGTTTATTTATTTACTGACATTTGAATATGGGGAAAGTCTGACTAGGTATGAGCCCATTTTCAGTGGAGTCCCAGGGAGAACATTTTTACAAAACTTTTTAAAAATATTAAATTGTCATTCATCTGTCATGCTCTGTACAATAAACTGCTAGCTATAGCAAGAAATAGGTGGTAGGAGAGTGCAACAAACATGAAGATATTAGCAGGATGAGGCTCACTCAATAAGTCCCACTGTTGGGGTTGCAATGTTTTTGCAAATTATGTTTTCCTGCACTACTCAAATTGTATGTTAATGAAATGTTGTATATGAAAAGGAATATAAACATTTGCAGTTCAATATATGATAGAAATATGAAATGTTAGCAAATAATAATGTGACCTACAGCTGTAATCGTAGCCATGATACTATGCAAAACCATCAGTTTACAAACAGGTTAAGTATTCCAACATGATACACAGGAGCTCCTACTTTGTTTAACACATCAATAAGCCTAAACATTGTTACGTTAACTGTTTCACAATACTGCCTTTAGTCTATATTTACATAGGACAGCAGATTTAAGCAGATTAGGGTGAAAGAAACCAGATTACTGCAAATGAAATTAAATCTTCATCGTTTGTAATAAGAAGTTAAATTGCATTCACTGACACTCAGCACTGTTGTGCTATACCAGCATCTGTGCAAATGCTGAGAATACCAAGTGAAGGCTTTTCTACTGACCATTTCTATCTATGTGTGTTGTGTGTGACCAGATGCAACATGAAAAAGGGAAGGCTAAGAGAGAGATGAAAATGGGTGTTTGCAGGAGGGCAGTAGTAGAGCACACTGGCTATACACTTGTTCACAAAATAAATGTAGAAATGTAGAAAGAATTTCATGACTTTGGGGAGTCACTACAACAATGGTGGATGACAACAACAGAATAATGTATGGCCAACTAGACCAAATCAAGTGTGTCAAGATAGCACATAGGCAAAGTGGATAACTGTGTATGGGGAATAATGTTTTGTGGGACAGGTGCCAATATTTTTGGGAGAAACTGAAATGCTGTGGAAGCTGCTTAGGAATGGGAGGCTCGGGTATGCAGGGCAGGTTAGGAAGTATGCACAAACCTACAGAACATACAAGCCAGACAGGGATTGTGATGTTGAAGAAAGGTTGGGAGACACCATGATTAGGGATAGTCAGGGGACATTGGAGGTGCACTGATGTGCAGCTTGAGAAAAGTGACAATCTAGTCCTCACCCTCAGAACTGTCATCACTCTCTCCTGTAGCAGCTTCTTGAGTCAATGCAAGATGTGGAATCATTTTTGCTATCTGACACAGGACATTTTCAACCCTACCGGTATGTGCACTGAAATCCCTCTACACAATATCCTCCAATAGCCCTGTCATGTCCTGCTGAGTTATTACAAAATCATCACCTCCACTGGTACTGCTCTTGGAGTGTACTACTACACCTGCAGTGGGGCCAGAGCTACCTGATGCAGGTGAAGCAGGTAGGGCAGGGATTGTGGAGGCAACACTGACAAGTTAGGAACCCAAAGTGCAGGATGCCAGTGCTACCATCTATCAAATTATGGTAGGCTGAGCCACAGTTGTTAGTCGACTTCTCTGTGCTGTTGGTCATTTTTTCAGTGGCAAGGTATGCAAACAGAAGAATGTTAGTAAAAAGAAAGATGGGGTGAAGGGGATACAAAAAAACAGACAATTAGCTCAATAGTATTTCACATTAATTTATTTATTCAACTCACTTTTTGGCAATACATCAACAATTCTGATAATTTTCAAATCAAAACCAAAAGAGCAAAAAGACACTAAAACTGAAATTAGAAACCACAAAAGAAAGCCTGTAAACTATAGATTCCCTGGAGGTTGCAAGATGGTGAAAAAGACAATATATTGTACTGAAGCTAAAGCTAAGTGTTTTCATTCATTTATTCTCTTGAACTTTTTCACAGTTTCAATGCAAAGTAAAACAAAACTCGTTTTATACTGAAATGAAATCATGTGACTACAAACAATTAATCAGTTAATTCAAATTCTTAAAGGAGCATTAACATATACAATCCTATACAATACATATATAGGCTATAATACTTAAAATACTAAATATTTCATAATCATCATAAAAGATACTACTTATAAATGAAAATATTAAAAATCACATTTTAAGAGACATTTATTATTGATTGCCTCATTTAAATCTGACAACTTCTCAGCTTGCAAAAATAAATCTACCAAGTCCGTTCTTTTACTTCTAAAATACTTTTTAAATCACCAAAGGGAGTAGGAGTCACAAAATCCAATATCAAATATATAACATTTTTAAAATTGGTGCAAACTAATGAATTATTGACTAGAGAATTCATAGCATTCTTATGTTTAATAGCTAGCAGATGCTCAGAAATATGTGTGCACAGTTTCCTAATAGTTTTTCCTATGTAAAAACATTGACAAGAATCACAGGTCACCAAATACACAACAAATGTCAAATAGCATGTAAACCTGCCTTTAACCCACAACTGCAAACTGGTATGCCTAAGAACAACATTAGATCATTTGTAAATAAATCTACACAGTTTGCATCCATTGCAACAGAGCATGCCCCTTTTGTTAACATTATCAATAATAGGGACAGTCTCAAATTTTTGAGATAAAAATTCTTCTTATAACTAAATTTTGCTGCCACACCAAGCAAATCACTAATATCCTTATTGCCTGAAATAACTTTCCAGTTTGCACTCAAATGGTCATAATGCTATGGACATCAGATGAAATAGGTGCAGAAAACCAATTTGTCATCAAACCCTGTTTAACACTTTTTGAACACTGCTGACTAGTGGTATTAGAATGGAAACAACTGCAAGGAAAATGGAAGGGTATTTCATACTCCTAAGATGATTTACCTCCCCAATAATGTTGTGCAAAAATGGATTGGTATAAACTTTATCTAAAAATATTTGCTTAATATACAAACTTCAGCCTCAAATTTTGTATTCATAATAATGAGACGACTTATTCTAATAAACTGACCCCTAACAACATTTCTGATTTTAAATTCAGGCTGATAACTGCTAGAAGCAAGATAATTATTGACAAAAGTTGCTTTCCTGAAAACATTACTATGAAAAATGTCCAAAACCACATCCGTAGTACTTTCAACATGTAAAAAATTGACCACAGTCCCTATGCACTCCTTAGAAAAAAATCAGAAAAGAAGTGCTAGCATTGAGGTCACAAATGAAAGCATCAATTAACTTCTTCTAACTCACCTTCCCACAAAAAAAAAAAAAAAAATCATCTATATACTTTGTTGTAAAATGCTATCTTATAAAATGAATTATGTGCACAGAGAAACTCATGCTCCCACTAACTCATCACTAAATTAACATAGGAGGGTGCCATCCTTGTACCCATTGCCACTCTTTTTTTCTTTAAAAAAGTCCCCATTGAACACACAAAAAATATTATCTAAAACAAGCTCCATAAGGGTGCACTAAGTACTAACAAAAGTACCATCCAAATCTGTGAAATTTAAGTACTCCTAAAAAATCTAAGCCTGCATCCTGTGAAATGCAAGAATATAATGAGGTTACATCCAAACCGAACATGAATTTCTCATTCCAGAAAAAGTATATCGACGTAATAAATCCAATAATGCACACAAATCTCTTAAATAAAATCTTGAACATTGAACTAAAGGATTAATAATTGAATCTAAAAAAATAGAAATAAATTCTGTCTTAGTTCTACCTGCAGAAATTAATGGGTTTGAAAGAATGAAAACCACCTTCAAAAATAACTTTGTGGTTTTTTGGAATACCAAAAAAAAATGCCTCAGTTTAGGAAATTCCACCTGTAAGAACTCAAAAAGCTTGACATCAATTTGTGCATTATGTAAAATATCTAACAACGTATAGTCAACCTGATGAAAATGGTAATTAATCTCATTGAACAATGTAGGCTCATACAAATTACTGTCAGACAATAAAGCATACATGATCTCAAGATAATCAACAAAATTCCTAAGAACTACTATATTGTTCTCATCACACTTCTTAATTAAAAGCTCCTGAGCATTCCTTACCTCAGCTAAAGCTTGTCTTTCAGAATTGATCTTATTAAAAAAAGACTCTTAGGCAATGGGGCACCTAAAGTATCTCTAACTTCTATTTCACAAATGTCTGACAAAATCTGCAAGGTATGATGAGGTGCTGGGACAAAAGTGTTCTTCTTGAGCTTATCAATTCCCCTCAAGCATCTTTCTTGCACGATGAAGACACTAAAATTCAGAACAAAAATAACATGGTTCAAGCTCTCAAATTTAGCCAGCTTCACTTGCCTCTGCCTCTCCCCTTCCCTTCCTTTTGCCCATTAGGTCATTTTGTTTTCTGGTGAAATTCCCTGGAATCAAGTCCCAAAAAGGGGAAGATAAAGTACCAGCTTCTGAGTTTCTTCCTATAAAGATAACAGAATTTGAACAGCCATCTCCAACAGGAAGAGTATTCATATCAATAGAAAAAACAGTAGAATGTTCCTGATTTGTCTAAGAACCAAGTTCCCCATTAACGTAAAATGTAGAAGGCTCCTGCTGGTTGTTATTTCCAAGCACATTAGCATAATTCTCTTCATCTTCTTTAAATTTATGAATGGGATATGCTTTACCAGTAGCATACACAGTAGCATCTCTCAAAAGCTTTTTTTGTTTGTGCTGGACAACAGTGGCACAATGTCTATTAATTTTAGCTCCAATGGCATTGTATTCTACTATAAAGTACCTATTCTTAATTATAGTATTGTTCAAGTTCTTATCAGCCTTCCTTAACACCTTAAGCTTCTCTTTAAAGTCACAAACAAGGAGCTTCATAACTTCCAAACTGGTGTTATTGAATAAATTAACAAGCTTGTTGTAAACATGTCATTATATTGCATTCCATTTGGGAATTTAAAAACTCTTAAACTGAATGGAACCTGCTGTATGGCAACGCAGTGTGCAAAAGTAGTCTTTAATTTAGTAAGTTGCTTTTCAAGTTCAAAAATGAGCTTAAGTGAACTGGCATCACTCAAAGCATTTACAGGCAGATTGTCATTAAAATCAAAAGGATTTCTGCTCATGTTTAGTAAACTGTCCAAATTAAAGGTCAACCCTTCAGAATATGAAGAACTAGTGTGTTTGAATCTTTGAGCAACTCAATCTACTGATAAAGTCATCTGACAGTCATAAGAATCTTTGTTTCCATCCCCTGTACACTGAAAAATAGTTCTATGTTGCTGAATGTTGGCAAGCACAGCCTGTGCTCCTGCAACAAGGCCTGTAAGTGATTGACTGAGATCAAGAAGGTCAAAGGGCACAGAGGGTGTGGTTAAACTCAAATTGAAATCCGCACCATCATAAAAAAAAAAAAAAAAAACGGTGAACTGACATTACCGGCTTCCATACCAGAAAAGAAACTATCAAATCAAAATCAAAATGGCAAAAAGACACTAAAAATGAAAACAGAAACTCCAAAAAGAAAGCCAGTAAACTTTAGATTCACTGGAGGCTGCAATATGGTAAAAAAAAATACATTGCACTAAAGTACAGCTAAGTGCTTTTGTTCATTTATTCTCTTGAACTTCTTCAGAGTTTCAGTGCAAATTAAAAAACAAACTCCTTTTATACAAAATGAAATCATGTGACTACACACAATTAATCAGTACATTCAAATTCTTAAAGGAACACTGACATGTGTAGTCCTATGCAAGAAATATATAAGCTAATACATCTTTTTTGAATGTTATTAAGGGGTGCATAGAGACTGTGTTTAATTTTTTAGATGCTGAAATTAGGATTTGATTGATTTCATTTCTCTATAAAAGGAGTTTTTTTTTACTTTGCACTGAAGCTCTGAAGTGGTTCTAGAGAATAAATGAACAAAAGCACTTAGCTTTACTTTAGTGCAATATATCGTGTTTTTTTACCATCATGCCACCTCCAGTGAATCTACGGTTTATCGTCTTTCTTTTTGTGGTTTCCATTTTCAGTTTTGACAATATGCTATTGTATAACTTTGCCACATCCATATATGATGTGAAGGCATTAATGTGTTATAAAATAGACAGATCTCACTGCTAGATATAAAAAACAGCAAACTTTATTTTCCTGTGACAGAATGATACATACATTCAAATGAAATAAATGCAATTACCATATTTGAATTGCTCCTGACATATTACTGTTGTTAATATTTTAGAAATACTGTTCTGCAATAAAAAATAATTGGTGCTTCTGAGTATTGAACCCTCACACAGTTAACCTGGTGTTCTCATTGCCTAATACAAGTAGCGAGAGTTATTGGGGAAGGAATGCATGCATGCTTGACATCAAGGTTGAGGCGTGCCTGTTCAAGATGCTAGTGACTGAGGGACTGAAAATCATTATTTGGATTGAATTTGAACCTGAGTTATAGTTAACCCATGACTCTCTGAATCAAGTTAATCTGTTCTGGTGTGCCTCTCCAGCCAGCTGTACAGTAGATATATATATATATATATATATATATATATATAGATATATATATAGATATATACATACACACATATAGATATATAGATAGATAGATACATACACACATATAGATAGAGATAGATAAATATAGATATATATGAAAGTATAATTAGCAACTGCATTGACTAGCTAGATAATTACTGCTATATCACAGACAAGTTAATGGTTAGTATACTTGTATAACTGAGGAGTGTTGGCAGTCCTAAATCCAGCCTCCTATATGCTTAGGGGGTCCTGCTTGCACTTCTTAATGTCACTGTAGTGGTGATGCATGATATGCCATTTGCACTGGACAGAGCCATGGTTAAGCTATCCTAACCTCAACCAAATAATGACACCTGGTATAATCCCCCCTACAGCAACCTACTGCTCTAGAGCTTCACAAGTACTGCCATGTAAATCAACTCATCAACTCCCCACCATTGTGCTCTAAATTTAGCACCATTCTCTTCACTGCCAGCCATATCTGAAGTCAAGCTAACCATATAAACCTATGAACCTATGAACAATATATGTCTGAATCGGGGCCCAGTTTAGAACTTGCATGCAACTGGTTATGCAAATTGTACACAGTCTTGCCAAATGCATTTGTGCAATTGAAAGTATATGGATTCCTTTGCAGACACATTGTCACTGCTTACATCAAGTAGCACAAAAGTGTGAAACATCGCATTTAAACTTGCTGTGTGTGATGCTCAACCTTTTGACACAGCTTCTGGTGTTCAACATTGAAATACTTAATGCCTTGGATTTTAATCTTTGCTGATCCGAAGGATAAATACATTGAATCGTGACATATTATGATGTTGGATATTACACAATGCTAAAATTTTGTTGCACTAGCTGGAAACTGAACACATAGGATAAGGAATGCAAAAATGTAAACTTAGCTTATTAATTCTCATTGTCATAGGAGAACCTACTTTTAAGCATCATAATTGGTATATACAAATTTCAGAATAAATGGTGATATATATATATATATATATATATATATATATATATATATATATATATATATATATATAACTTTAAGTAATCCTGAAAATGCCTTGCTGTGTAAAAGGCAGTATTTCTATTTGTAAATATATTTCTGGTAGATGTAATTGCATGACCTGAGTAACACAAGTTGGAGTATGATACATGAATATTTCACAAGCCGTAACTGTAATAAACTCAGTAAGGATATGTGAGGAATCATGAAGAGTATATCAAAAGTATTGTACCCATCATACATATCCAAGTACATTTTAAATTAAATATCATCATTGTCTTGTTTAAGAAATTGTACACATATTAGATTGAGGTTATATTTTAATGATATTTGCTAAATAGAAAAGTTTACATTTGCAAGCATTACTGATAACACTGCTTGCAATAATAATCAAACTGTTGTGAGAAATGGGATCCTGACTCCCTTTGTAGCTGTACCTTTAAGCTGCATTAGAACCCTTAACTACTTGTGTTCTTCATCTAAACTTACCGCACTTGCAACTTGTGCCACAGAGATAGGTGAGTGACAGATGGAATTTCTCCACTCAATACTGTCCAGAGAGCTGATGAAAGCACACCATTGCTTGTCGTGTTTATACTGCATAAGAAAGTTTAAATTAAGCATGTCACTTTTTCCTTAGGCAGTGTATTGTGGTTGCACACTGCCAAAAGTAGAGAATGTGGAAGACATTAGAAAAATATATAAAAGAGAAAAAGCTGACGGCAAAAGAAATTCAATCAAAGGGTAAGTCTAGCAATGACCACAGCAGGAAATATATTCAAGTGACACATTCATCCTTCTCACATTTCCTTGACACATCTGAACTTTAATCTCTGGCACACATTATCAGGACTATAAATACTGGCAAATAATGATACATGGGACATACAACAACCCGCATACAGTTAGCAATAGTGGAAATGTTTGATTTTCAGACAGCAACACAATATCACAAAATGGGTGTAAATATGTATTCAGTCCCCACCCTCTTTAAGATGATCACTTCACTAGTTTCAAACCCAGCATCAGCTGTTTTGTTTCTCAAATCTCACTGTACATATACCTTGTGTCACAGAGAAAGATACTTAACAGATTGATTTTCTTTACTGACTACTATCCAGAATGCTGATGACCATGCAACACTGCCACACTTCTTTGTGCTACATAAGGCAGCCTAAACTAAATTTTTCAGTTTTTTCTTAGTCAGTGAACCCTACTTGCATGATGCTAAGCAACACACAAATGTACATTATTAAAAAAACATACTGACAATAATTGAAATGTGATCCCTAAACAGGATTCGGATAATACATCATGTGCCTTATTTCTATCAGTTTCCTTAATTTACACTTTGTGTCTCAGAGCTGGACACCTGTCAGTTACATTATCCACAGTTAATACTGTCCAGGGTGCTGAGGACACGCATTGATACCAAACTTATTTGCAGTACTAAAGGCAAGCCAAATTAAATTTTCACTTTTTACCTTAAGCCATGAAAGTTTATTTCACTCTGCCAAGTGCCAGACAAATGCAGAAGGCAAACATTTAGAAAAAAAATGTTTGGTACAACAATTTAAAGGAACATGAATGAAATTAATCAAAGTGTATTTCTAGCACTGAGTATAGCTACTGCCTCATTACACAGATGCAGTCAGCCTTCTCACATCTCCTTTGCATATCACTATTATGATTTATCATTACTATCATTTCTCAGTCCTGCTACTTGTCTCAGTTGGTGTCCCACAAGGCTCAGTTCTTGGCCCACTTCTCTGTTTTCACCAATAAACTCAGTACTGTATACAACCAGGCCACAATAGTGCAATGTGCTGACAACTCCACCATCATCGCACAGTCCCCTCATTGCCAAAACTCTTGCATACAACCCAGACAGCCTTTACTGCCATAGAACAATAACTTACAGAAAACCAACTCATACTAAACCCAAACGAGACAAAACTCATGCTATTCACAAATAACAGAACTCCAGTGCCCCATCCTCCTTTTACATCCTTTCCTCTAATAATACCAAAAACTCAACCAGTCGGCAATACCAAGTGACTAGGTGTCACAATTGACAACTCCCTGAAATATGCTAAGCACGTAGCCCTCACCATTAAAAAGGTCAACACTTAACTTGGCTCACTTTATAGAGTCAAACAACTTCTTACTCCAACCACAAGGGAGTCTATTGCTAGAACACATCTTCTATCCAATATACTGTATGCTTCCCCTATCTTCACTAACCTTAGAAAAACTGACCTAACCAAATTAGAAACCTGCTGCCACAAAATAGCTAGATTTGCATCTATCCTCCCCAATAGAACCCACCACTGCACAGTCCTTAAAACAACTAAAATGGCTTGAATTACCAAATCTGTTGTTACTGAACCAACTTACTATTGCCCATACCATTATATATCAACCTGATAAATGCCATCCTTAAAAATGTAGTACAACCTTACTCAACCAACCAAAACCTCCATTCAGCTGACAAACTACTGTTAAAAGTGACCAAAACCAAAAATAGCTTCGGAGACTCTCTGTTCTCAAACCAAATAGCAAAAACCTGAAACTTCATATCCCAATATACACACAACACTACCATAACCTCCAAATTCAAACTTCTTCTCAAGGAACACCTAAATAACAAGTGGAAGTGTGCCTGCACTACTCCTAGGTGAACAGGACATGCCCCTTCCATACTGCCTATTTATTCACTGTCTTCTTTAGCTTCTCTCCAATCTCCAAATCAGTGTGATCCCCACACACCGTTCAGCTGAGTCAGGTACAAAAATTATAGGCTTTATCCTAGAGTCTACCTATTTCTTATCCCAACACACTGTGTGTGACAATTTAAGTCTTGTAACAATTTAGTCTGGTTTTGTTGACATGTTTGTAATCGACTGCATATGTGAACCACGTCATGATAGTATATATATATATATATATATATATATATATATATATATATATATATATATATATATATATATGTATATAAACATAAGAAATTCAGCATGCTTTGCATAAATATGTTTTCTCAATGCATATATTACACTGTATGGGGCTTTTCACCCCGGGCCTCCACTGAAAATGGGCTACTAGCCCAGTCGGCTCATTCTGGTAAACAAATGTAAAATAAATAAATAAATAAATAAATGTCTCATAATATCAGGACTTTTGGTAATGTTAAGGAATGGAAAAGGGGACAGGGAACAGCAGGAATGCTCTCAGTTTTCACACAACACACTCAATTTATATTAACTTCTTTCCAAATGAAAGATTTTTCTATCAGTTTTAGTCAATACTGACCTTGAGTTTCCTATCTCAACACAGACATACTTCAAAAAGAGTAACAATATTTATTATAACCTCCCTCAGTAAAATGATCTGTAAATTGGTTTTGAACCCTGCATCAACTGTACTGTTTCTTTAAACTCAATACATTTACATATTATGCTACAGAGATGGGTATGTGAAAGCTTGACTTTTTTAACTCAATACTGTCCAGAATTTTGAGGAAAGTGCACCAATGCCAGTCTCAATTGCACTACTGATGGTATTCCAAATTAAACCTCTCAGCTTTTTTTCTTGGGAAGTGAACTGTCATTCACTGTTACTAATTGCAGCCAATCAAAGGAGTACAGTGCCAAATGGTGCACAAAGGATCAATGAAATAAAACAAATAACATATTTTGAAACAAGTACTTTAAAATGTAAATTTTGATGTTTCTTCAACATTGCTATTTTATAATGGGAACCTGTACCATGCTATTAAGAACAATCATTTAAGATCATACCCATATTTGCTACAGACAATGACATATGTTAGCTCATTTCCCATATTTGCCACAGACAATGACATATATTAGCAAAGAGTACACGTATTTATATGTAATCAAAATGTGATATTGTATCAAGTGACATTGAAAGTGCAATAGAAACAAGTTATGTACTTTCTCATTTGCTAGCAAATGTCTGGAAGAGTGAGATGTCAGCAGCTCTTAGGATACCCATGTACCCACAAAATATTAAACAAGGACTGCATACAGTGCAGGTGTATTCCTATTTTTCTTTAGAGTGCCTCATTCCCTTTTCCTAACTACAATGTTATCTGTATCAATGCTAAATATACTCCATTGAATATGCACAACATTTCTTAGTAAGAAACAGTAACTATGGTTATTAAAACTACTTTTACACTTTTTTGTAAGTCTCTTCTCCCTGACATACACTCAGCAAGTGTAAATCAAAGAGGGGAAGAGTATGAATCACTGAGTTTTTGTACAGTCAGACTATTCATAAACACCTTTAGCAGATAGCACTTCTCAATGCTCATACTTGTAGTGTTAGAGAGTGTGTATGAAACTGCACCACTTGTTAAACCATGTTTTCCTTCTCTGCACGTAGTGCAGATTGTGGTATTCAGGAATGCTAATGATTTAACACCTCATTTGCATGTTCACTATGCTGGCAGGACTAACTATGCACTATACAGAGGTACTCTTGTAGCTAATGCACTTGCATCATAGTGAAGAGACTGGATACAGAGAGCTTGATACAGCTAAATACACAACTGTTGGAGATTTATCTACTTTGCACACTGCTTTCTTGTCAAGGTATGTTTCTACTTTTTCTTTATCCTTTACTGTTGGCATATCCCATCAGTTATTTGTCTGCATTACAAAAAGTTTGGAATGGACTACTACCTGCCATATATATTGTAGTTTTTTTTTTTACTTAGATTTTGAGCAGTTGTTCCACTAGAGTGTAGAATAACTTCAAAGCAAGGTCAGGTACTTCTATACATATTAGCATAAAGAATGTGTTAAGTTTTTGATATCTACTTGACTGCCTTCCACAACATTGGAGATGGCACTATAACAATTTTCTACATTTCTGCTTGTACATTGTGAATTAGTATTGTTAATGCTACAATGTATTACACAGTTAGACAACCTGCTCTCTGCATTACTGAGCTTTTATATTTGTTATTTTATTAATTGTTTTTTTTGGGGGGGTGGTGCTACCTTTTAAATTGTTGTGTGTATGATGAATGTATACATTCATACATAAGTGAGATCACAGCTTGTGAAGAAAATTAAAACGCTGTCATATGTGTTAGCATGTTTGGCAGAAGATTTCTGTATATTCTCAAATTAACTTGCATTGTATGCCAGAATGTCAAATTGTGAAAATGTAAATAGGTTTTTAAAATGCTGAGTATGTCCCTGGTTATACAAAATGTTTAAAGAATCTGTCAGTATTTTCATACATTTCTAATTGCACATTTGTGACTGAGATTCTAAAGTATGAACTGTCTGTGGAAAATCAGTTGATCAGTAGGTGATGGCATTAGAATGTTCCTGGTTGCTATGTGGTTATTTGAACAGATGATCAATAGGAAAAAGAATTGTTTCAAACAGCTGATGGTTATTTTTAAAATAAGACAGTTGAGACTGTTAACTTGGACTATAAAACAGATTGCTGAAGTCAGTTGAAGGGCAGTTAGTTAAGACTTGCAGTGTGTTACAGTGCTATGCAGTGGATACCCAAGAAAAAGGACTCACCAAAAACTGTAAGCCTGCGTTTGCCTTGTTGTTATCTTTTAGATTAGATCAGGGAAAGTATTCTCTAGTTAGAATAGAACAGTTTAGTTATTTAGATAGAGATTTTCTAAGATGATGGACTTATTTTATATAGTTTAATTTTATATTTCTGGTGATTGAATTCTGGTGTCTATTGAAAGTTATTGATTTACATTTTTAAGCAACCATTTTACTTTATTAAATGTTTTCATTACTTTAAATTGTTGCTGGACAATCAATGTATTCCTTAGAGTTTAGAGAGTGCTTATACCTGTTTGATATTCCCTAGGTCACCTTGAAAACCTGGCTGATTCTGGTCATAGCTATCAATTATTTTAATATTTAACTTTTAATAATTGGTCACCCTTTGAAGGGCATGTGGACCTGTCTGACTCTGGTGGCAGCATTTGCATTTGTATTGAGGAGGGGACATAGCTGGAAATCTGTGTCAGGCTTCCTGTAAGTGCTAGAGTGTGTAAGATTTAAATTTATTTTGAGTGTGAGTGAGTCAAAGGTCTTAAACTGGAACACATTGTTCCAAAGTGTATGTCAAAGAATTACATTTGGAGTGGACAGAGGTATATAGCCCATTCTCAGGAAGCAGAGCATATTCCTGCTGTGCTCTTAAGGGGAATTGTGGAATTTTACTATTGTGTACTCTGTGCTCTCATATTTTCTGTGATGCTCCCACACTTGAGGCAGTAGTGAGGACTGAGGCTCCTTAATTACTGACCCAGGTTTTAAGTGGGGGACATCACTTACTGTGGCAGTCCAGTGGGATATTAGCCAGTTGTCACATTATTGTTGGCAGCTTAGTGAGATTTTTAATTGGATTTCAGTAGCCTGTGGGTAGTTGTCATTAGTGTGTTCACTCTTGGCAGCCACAAGGTAAAAATTCAGAATTTCAATCCACCACAGTTTTTTTTTCTTTTTAGTTAGATAGTTGGAGATAGCAGGCAGGGATGGCAGGAGAAGATTTTAGCAAGCTAACAAAGATAGAGTTGGCTAAGGAGTGTGACTCCAGAGGATTGGTGCATGCTGTCCTGATCAAGGAAGCAATGATTTCAGCCTTGTTTGCAAACACAGCTCAGACCAGACATTTGGAAGATATCCAGTTTGTTGTTAGTGATGTGCAGCCTGCCAAGATGGGACAGTCCATGCTTTCTTCAGTGGAACTGAGACTCCATCTAGAGTTAAGGAGATTGGAACTGGAGGCTAAGGAGCAAATGTGACATTTTGAACTGGAATCAAAGGAGAAGCAGCGCCAATATGAACTGGAGACCAAATGTCTAGTGACCAAAGAGAGACTAAGGTGTTTAGAAGCCGAGGACAATGAATGACAGTGCTGGCATGAAATGGAGCTTCAAACCCTTTGAGAAGGTCATGGATGTACTTGGGAAGGGAACAACTGGACCACAGAAGCTGTAAAGGTCAGTAAACATTTTTCTCAGCACAGTTATGGGGATGACTTTGATAGTTTTATTCATATTTTTGAGAGTGTATGTAGACAATATACTGTTAACCATAAGCTCTGGTTCAGCTCCTGACTCCTTTACTCCATGGTAAAGCTGTTCAGGCTGTAGCAAAGTTAAATGATGTAGATAATTTGAATTATTACAAAATGAAATGTTGCTGGATTGACTGTTTCAAACTTACACCTGAGGCATATAGGAAAACGTTTTATGACCATAAAAGCAAGGCAGATGAAAGCATACATGATTATATTGCTGACTTAAGTACTTACTTTCACAGATGGGTGAGTGGGTATCAGGTCACAGTGTTTGAGGGACTGGCAGACCTTTTGGTGAGGGAACAAGCCCTCAGTACTTTGATGACATGACAGTCTGGTTAGCAGACCATAAGTGTAATGCTGCAGAGTAGTTGGGGAAAAAAGGGGATCTCTACTTGGCAAGCAGAGCACCACTGCATAATAAAGAGATACCCAGTGCTGCACATTGACATAAGGGAACCCATGGGGTTGGTTTAAGCACTCCAACAGAGAACATCAGTAATGGGATAAACTACTAATCCGAGTGTGCAGTTAGGGATTTGATGTTTCAAATGTAATCAGAAGGTACACATAGCAGCCAAATGTCCTGTCCATCAACAAAAAGTGAGAAACAGAAGGTGAAGAAACCAAAAGTGTAGATGACAAACTGACAGTGGTAAGCTGTTTAGAAACAACTGGGGTGCCAATTTTTCACAAGTTACATCTGATCTTAGTATATGTTAAACAGGTAACTGTTAAGAGGGACACAGCTTCTGATATAACGATTGTGAGGCCTCCAGTGGTTAGAGAAGAGCAGTGCTTGCTTGGGCAGTCCACTCCAGTCAGAACTTTGGGAGGGAGCCCATTTCAAATACCTTTGGTTAGGGTGCATCTTGACTTAGAGGGTGGAAGAGGAAGAAATCAAATAGGTATGTTTGAGGATATTCCTGCAGATGTCCTGATAGGGAATGACTTTATTGATGAGTACCAGATGCTTCATATGACTTGCGATGTTGTTTCAAGGTTTTAGTCTTTAACTGTATTGCAACCTGTGTCTATGACTATCTCTCTGGTTATTTTAAAACACGACCGATTTTTTAAACATTTGAACTCTTCTACTGTTCTCAACTTGCTTATACTGTTGTCTTGTTATCTAGTCTATTGTACTACAGTCCTATATTTTAATTTTTTTGGTAACCTACTTAATGTATGCTGCTTAACTACTGAAACTTCAATTGGGAGCTTTTCTCCCGGAGTCTCTGGTAAGAACGGGCTTCTTGCCCAGCCAGCTACTACCCAGTTATCAAATGTAAATAAATAAATAAAATACCTTCTGTGCATGCAATGACATGCAGTCAGGCTTGGTATGCAAGTCTGACAGTCTGGGACAGACCCAGAAAGATCTCATACCTAAAGATGGAACTAGAATGATAGCTGTTTCAGAGGAGGTGATATCTGGTAGCAATAAGTTTGAATGTGAGCCACAGCTGCTGGTGGGTACTGATGTTCCCTTGGACATGGTGAATGTGATGATGGAGGTGAGTAGTGATACCCAGAGTGACAGTGAGGTGCAGCTGTGGGACGTGACTTGGCTTCCTGCAGAAGGGTTGCTAGGGAAGCTCATGAAGGTAGAGTTGAGACAGGCTTAACTTAAGGATCCTACATTACAAAACTTGAGGGATATGGCTAAGGAGGCACCTGAGACTCAAGGAAGAGGGGAGTATGTATACTGGAACAAAGGTTTGTTGTTTAGAGATTGGACTCCTGGAGGTGGGCTAGAAGGTGAAGTAAGACAGCAGTTCATAGTGCCTAGAGCTTGGCATCTGTCGCTCTTAGCCATAGCACATGAAATTCCTTTCTCGGGTCATATGGGCATAAGACGCACTAAGAGACATATTATGGAAAATTTCTATTGGCTTGGGATTGCGAGGGATGTGTTAGGATATTGTAGGACTTGTGAAGAGTGCCATAGAGTTGGTAAAGCATGGGACAAGTCTAAGGCTCCATTAATGCCTGTTACTGAAGAGCCATTTCAAACAGTGACCCTGGATATTGTGGCACCCCTGAGTACTCCAAATTCTAAAGGAAAAAAATACATCTTGGTGGTAGTAGACTATGCTACCAGATTACCTAAGGCAGTGGCTATGTCATCTATTGAGGCAGAGAAAGTGGCAAATGCTTTGCTAGAAATCTTCAGCAGAGTAGGTTTTCTATGGCAAATACAGACTGACTGAGGTGCCAACTTAATGTCAGACCTGATGACTTGTCTGTGGAAGCATTGTGGGGTAAAACATATAAAGACCACCCCCAACTATACATAGACTAATGGTCTTGTGGAGAAGTTAAACTGTACATTGAAGACTATGCTGTGGGCATTTGCAGAGACCCAACAAGTTAGGGAGGTCTTGAATAGATTATGTAGAGCAGGATTAACCATTAAACTCAGTAAATGTCAAGTGGGTATGTCAGAGATCACTTACTTAGGACACAGAGTGGAAAGTAGTAAACTTAGGCCAGAACCTGTAATGCCCAATTACAGTAACATAGCTGCACCCCTTACTGACCTAACTAGGAAGAATAAACCGGACGAGGTAGAGTGGACCACTGATTGTGAACATAACTTAATCTGCATTCCATAAACTTAAAGAGATTTTGGCAGGATCCTCTGTGTTAGCCCAGTTTACAATAAAAAATGTATTAAACAGGTGGATGCTTCAAATTATGGAGTGGGGATTGTACTTAGCCAAATTTCCACAGACAAGCATCCAGTTGTATATCTGAGCCATAGATTCCAAGCTAGAGAAGAATGTTATGCAGCCATGGAAAAACAGTGGCCAGGAATCACTAATCCTCCGTGTAAGACTAATTAAGTCTTACACGGAAACTGCAGTCTAAGAATATGATATCAGCACGTCATGCATATTCATGAGGGCGCGCTGACTCAACTCTAAGGCTAACACGGATCATGCACGAGTGCAGGGGGCATGTCAGACTGCCGAGCAGGCCAAATATCCACGGCCCTGCAAGTGCCTAAACTTCAAATGTCAACTGAAATGAGTGAGTCCGCTCAAATGTCTACATACCCAACATTACACTCCCCCACATTCTAAATACCTGTACAAGTTTAAAATGTAAAGCTTTCCTATTTTTTTTATTATTCCTGATATAGCTGCCCGTATTTGCACGTGTATGCACAGGTTTGCCCATTGCTTAGCTACAGTTAGCACTGTAGACATCGAAGAGGATAATGAACTACTTATATGCAAATTAAGCCAAATAGCAATAGTGTAGTGGTAGATCCCTCGCACAAGGAGGAGGCATTCCCGTTTTGAGTCCCGACACTCCCCTTCCTATTTTCTGTAGGAAATGTGTGCATAAAAATAATTCCTGACATTTACCTTTTAAATTACAGTACAATGCATTGAAATGGCCTATGTTGTAGTGAACAATATTTTATATATATATATAAGAAGGTGGAATGGTCATGCATACAGATAAATGCATAAGTAACGTATCTTAAGCAATGTGAAGCACTGCTAAGCAAAGTTTACTAGTATTAAGCACAATTAAGTATAATTGCTCACAGCTTAGCACTGCTTTAACTAGCACAATAGTTTTGCACGGAGCTGCACATCGCACCAACTAGTGCAAACAAAACATGTTTGAGCGGAGCTGTGCACCGCACTAACTAGTGCAACGTTGGGCAACATCGGGCAGCATAGAGCAATGTAGAGCAACATTGGACAAAGTTGAGCAAAGTCAGCTAAACACAGCCACACCTCCTAGCCAGTCTGGCCAGTAGTAAAATAAAAAGCAATGACAGGCCTCAAACCCGGGATGCTGTGCACCATAATCACAGTACTAAACCACTAAGCCATGACAGCTTTAAATATGGATGCATTTCCAACACACTCATATATATCAATGGAAGTTTACCCATTGTTAAGCATGTTTGCTTTTAGCTGAGATTTTTCAAAACCAGCCAATCACAAATAAGTGTGGGAAATGAGGCATATTTAAGCTCCATAGGCAGGAATAATTGCCATAACTGGTTGTAGCTCGCATCTGCAGACAGTATGGCCGGTGTTGGAGAGGGCTCTCATTTTTGAGCGCAACGGAGGGGCATTGAGGAGTCAAAATTAATGGTTTGGCTCCTCGTCCATCATTATGATGCAAGACTCCTGCAGGGCCAGTTTCAGGGCACTGAGTACAAAGCGGAAGCCTGGAACTGTCTAGCACATGATCTCACCAGTGCCACAGGTGTCCCTCGGATTGGTGAGCAGGTCAGACACCACTACTCAGACCTGAAGAGATGCAAGGAGGACCGACTGAACCAGTGGATACAGGAGGCCCATGAAATGGAAAATGCACCACTACTGAGTATGTAGCCATGGAATGAAGTATGTAAGAATTGCTATTGTAGTCTATATTATGGATAGGTATGTCTCAATATACCTTAATTTACTTCACAGCTGCAGATGTCCGTGCTGTGAATCAGCAAGCCTATGCAGATAGGCTGCTATGGCTGCGCCACCAGGCAGGTTAGTAATTATTCTGCATGTCTTGTCATATAAAAGAAGTGAGAGAGCCTGGAAAAGAGTGTTGTAAACCATTAATAAAGGTATAATAAGTGTTGAATAACTTCTCTGCATGTGCTGTTATATAAAATAAGTGAGACAGCATGAAAAGGTGTTGTAACCCATTAATAAAGGTATAATATGCCTTGAATAAAAGACCTCTGCATGCACCAATATATCAAATAAATGAGAGAGCCACTAGAAAAGTGTGTCATGTAATTAATAAAGGTATAATTCCTGGAGTGTGTCCGTGTCACTTTCTTCGATATGTTGTTGTACCCTTGCATTATAGAAATAGTGCTGTTGTATTAAGCGCAGTCAACCCACACATGGGTAGGCCCATATAAAGTGGATGAAGGGAGTGCCAGTAGCTGTTAAGCATATATACAGTCCTCAACTGTCGGTTCATGGCCGGCATGTACAGGTTAATCTGGCACGAGTAGCTTGTTATTGTGTTGTCCAAAAATTTCATTGTGGTGCTAGAAATGTAGGGGACTGTTAACATATGCCAGATAATGTCACCTGAACACATCCAGATATGTAGATATATAAATATAAATGAAATATATAAATATGTAGCAGTAACATCTGCATCCAGGACAGTTTGTATGTCAGATACAGATCAGGTATATCAAGAACTAGCAAAACCATTTCACAATTTAACGGACATTGCCTAGTGTTATAATACATGTAGGGGATATATAACTGCAGTCAATAGGAATGTAGTGTAAACTATAAGTATATATAATATGTTAATGGAGGTATCTTTTTACACCCTACTGTATGTGCATAAACAATGCAAATCCACACCTCAATGGGTATGTCTAATCTCATAACATTTGTTGGGACACATGTCTTATTGGTTTATAAATATCTGCATTTACTTTGATGCATGTGACCTGTTCACATACCACAATTTTGGTGGCCTGTTGCCACCAATCAACCCCGCATGCTGTTGGAAAGTCCACTTTTGTTCTATATATGCATGTGTTATGCTTGCTGTTCAACTGTTGGAACTCTGGTGTGTTGGGTTAATGGGAATACTACTGTATGCTGTTACAACTAAATTGGAATGCTATTGGCTATTACTAACCCATACTGTCATTAAATCCTCCAAAACATAGAACGTATGGTTCATAGGTTCATAGGTTCATAGGTTTATACTAGGCTATCTGCCCTAAGGCATTTATAAGCCTAGCCCAAATTATTGTGGCTTACACCACCCCTTATATGAAAAAATACTGTGCCCATTAGTTTGTTGTGCCTCTGTCCAGCAGTGACACAGAGATGATTCCTGGGGTAAACCTACGATCTCCCATCCACAGGTCTAGATTTCTCTTGAACAGAGTCAGCGAGGTGCTCTGCCTCACATGGACCGGGATTTTATTCCACAGCATAGGGAGTCTCTGAGTGATAAATCTATCCCTCCAGCACGTCCTATTTATATCCGTGCTAAGGTTTAAGTCGCTTGCTCTAGTGGTTTTGGTGGATTTGGATTTTTGAGGTGGAGCATGTCCATTAATTCGGGTTGGACATGGCCTTGTATGTCAGGCACATGTCACCTCTGAGCAGACGGTATGCGACTGAATAGAGCTGGAGTTTCTTCAATCTGGCAGCATATGACAGATTTTGGAGTCCCTTTATCCTTTTGGTGAGGAACTTTTGGGGTCTCTCCAATTGCTGCAGATGTCGGGTGAGATACATCCCGAATGGGGCATTGTACTTGATCATTGGTCTGATAAGTGAAGAGTACAGGTGAACAATGACCTCACTAGATCTGGATGTGAATCCTTCATGATCAGGTGGGCAATGTAGAAGGTCTTTCTAACCACTTTAGCAATGTGAGTGTCAAAAGAAAGGCCACTATCAACCTGGGTCCCCAGGTCCCTGATAACCTCTTCTGTGCTTAGTGGATTGCCACCTATATGGTAGCTTGGGGTTACCTTGTTTTTCCCGAAGGGTATGACTATACATTTTTGGCGTTTAACTTCAGGCCATGGCTCTGGCACCAGCTATCTGTTTCCGTGAGTCCCTTCTGAAGGATATCCGTGTCCGATGCACTTTCCACTATGGCCCAGTTTGCAGTCGTCTGCAAACTTTGTCAGCCAAAGTCCTCCCATGTTGGCCTGTACTTCTGAGAAGTAGATGCCAAACAATAGGGGCCAAGGACCGAGCCCTGTGGGACACCACTTGTGACCGGCTTGGAGTCTGACACAGCGCCAGCAACTCTAACCCTGTGGGTTCTGTCCTTAAGCCAGTTTGCAACCCATCTTGTGACATATGGGTTTACATTTAAGCTGGTAAGTTTTTCTACAATACCCGAGTGGGGTATTGTGTCGAAAGCCTTTGCAAGGTCAAGGTAGGCTGTATGGACTGCCTTTCCTCATCAATGGCCTTGGTGACTGTTTCAAAGAAGTCAACCAAGTTCAAAAGGCATGATCTTCCCTTGACAAAGCCAAACTGGGTCGGGTCCAATGTCTGCAAGTCCCCTATATCTTTGTTTATGAGCTCCATTATGATCCTCTCCATAGCTTTGCAGACTAGACTTGTTAAGCTTATGGGGCGGTAATTACCAGGGTCCGTAGAGGCACCGCCTTTGTGGAGTGGGACCACAGTTGCCGTACGCCACTCCTTGGGCACGTATCCTGTGGTAAGGCTGAGATTAAACAGCTGCCTTATGTGCGGATTTAATTCCTCATTTAGCTCGTGTAGCACACAGCCGGGGGAAGGCCGGTCCCAGCGGACCCACCTGTCCCATCTGAGCTGGCGATGGCACCTGGCACCAGCAGGTCCGGTGTCCAGCCCAGGATGTCCTCCTCCTCCATTGGTCCTGTGCCACCTTAGGGTGGAAGTGCTGCAGGGGATGGGGCTCATCCCCTCCGTGCAAGCGTGGCCGGAGGAGGGCCACCTATCACCCTCTGAACGGTCCGGGCTGTGGTGCGTAGGGAGATCGAGTGTTCAGTCGCTGATCCTCTATGCCAAATTGAGGCAAGAGTGGTGCGACTCAAGGGTGAGCCTGCCCCTCCTACGCAGCCCCCAGAACAGCCACCCTCCGGGCTGTGAAGGTGCAGCGGTGACTGCTCATGGATGGGGATCTCAGTTCCACTGTTGCCATCTGTGGGCTCATGGGCTTGCAATTTCCAAACACCCTTCCCCATCAGTGGTGTTCACCCACCCCATGAGTCATATTCCACCCCTGTGTGCATCTTGTTTGTCTTGCCTGTTTACCTCCCCAACCTACCTCCCAAAATATACCTATTTCCCCTACCCTACATTCCACTCTCACCTGAAAAAAAAAATGGGCAATCTGCTCCCACAAAAAAATTACACCCCATACATAGCTGCCCATTTTGCACACAGTTCCGCTGGACACATAAACTGAAATTTAATTGGCAGTACAACATACTTCATTGCCCTCACCCCTGTCTCAGGGGTGGAAGGTTTCAAATTTCCCTCCAAATTACTAGTATATGCACAGCTGTTACTGTTAAAGAAATGGGCAGCTATGGACCTTCCCTACACCCTTCCTGCACATCGCGAGCTGTTTTCTCTACTGTCTTTCCCTCTTTGTGCCCCTTTTTCACCGCTTTCCTATCTCCCCATTTTATTTTCTTTCAAAGAAATGAGTGCAGGGGTTAGTGGGAGTAAGCACTTTTAAGCAATAGTTAGCGGGTTTGCGCGAGTGTGCTCTTGCGTGTGCTTAGCCAAGTATTGCTAAGCGCTACGCAAACCCACGCAAACCCACTTACAACTGCTTAAAAGTGCCTTAGTCACCCTGCATGTGAGGGCCCTTGTTCTGCTCAGCAGCAAAATAAAACACCACTGTCAGTCTCGAACCCCGGACCTTGGACACACTAGACTGCATGAAGTACCACTAAGCCTCAGTAGATATACAGCAGGTTGTTGCTGAAAGATATATATATCATGCATCAGAATGAGTGAATGTAAATGTAAGATAGGAATGCCATAATGCAAAACCTGTTATGTGGAACTTTACCAGCAGTTGTTGTGGAATAGCATTACATGACTGTGATAACAGAACCAGCCATTTTAGCAGTAAATAATGTTACAGCAGCACTTTACAACCCCCACACAGTATCATAGCAGGACAATCCCCACCAAAATGTACAAAATACCTGTGTGTTCAAGGTCCAGCAAGGATGTAGGTAGGCATACTCAGTACTGGAATTATCCAGTTTTCATGAGCATCCTGTGCTAATGTCAACAAAAAAAAACACAAACTGTGCAGAAGTGAGTACATTAATATCGACAGTATAGCAGTTCACAAACAGTTCATATGCCAAATGAAAACATCTCAATAACTACTTATGTATGGCAGTTAATTTCATAAGTAGAAAAGAAACTACATACTCCCATGCATCTTGTGTTAGCATTTATAGGGGTGAGTACAATTCTACACTGACATCTGTGTACTGGAAGTGGCAACATTTGGATCTGAGTACAACATTCAAATCACTGGCTACACCCCTAGCATCAGATACAAGAAGTACACCAACCTTCTGACGTACACAATGGTGTCCACAGCAAACAAGCATGGTCCCCACTTTGGAAAGCTGAAAGGGCTATGCCTACCTGACCTAGCAATTTATAGCATTTGGTTGCTATGACAGTGAGTACTGCAAGAACCACACAGTAGGCTGCATGCACTTGCCAAATGGTGGCCAACAATTGGTACAGAGGCCATCACATGCACATGTGCAGATACCTATAAAAGCAGACTGTACTAGCTGTCCACAAAAGCAATCATTTCATTGCAGGAACGGAGAGAGAGGGAGAGAGAGAGAGAGAGAGAGAGAGCATTATAGAGCGACACAGAGAGACACAGAGAGACAAAGACCACAGCAACAGCAACAGGAAACAAAACAGATATAAAAGAAAATATATATGAAAAAAATATATTGAAAAAAATATATATTGAAAACAAAAATATATTGAAAAAAAAGAAAATATATTGAAATAAAAAAATATTGAAAAAAATACATTAAAAAAACAATATATTGAAAAAAATATTCATTGAAAAAATCATATATAGAAAAAATATAATATATTGAAAAATATAATATATTGAAAAAAATATTTAAAAAAATAAATAAGATATAAACAAAACAAAGTGTACAAAACACACGGAACTGACTACTACAAACACATACAAAGGGAGTTATGTAACAGATATGTATTTACTGGCGTGCAGTAGATGTTTTTGAAGAGTACTCTACATAGTTTGAATCATCCATATGTGGCAGCAGCACGTATCTATGCACAGATGCCCTGCATAACTACTGCCATGGAGAAATCTGTGTGTAGCTGTGTGCAGTGAGATATGACTGTGACATATGTAGTTCAGCATTAAATGTCAAATGTCTGATCCATGTTATCTGTGTTCTGTACAGTAGTGTGTACAATGTCTGTTTGGGGGAGTAGCGCATACAGTTATGTAAACATGGATGTGACAGAGTAACAAATGCATGATAGTCATATTAATATGTAGCTTAGCACTGGCAACAGAGTACCAGGCTAGTATGGTAATTTAGCATTTGCAGCTATATATGCACCCTCTAATATTACTGTGTGCTCACATGTGACACCTGTTCATGTTGCAGCAAGGCCCAACAGGTCAGCCGTGAGGTACATGGACTTACAACAGTGTGGTCTTTGTGTGTGTATGGCACACACATACTGAGAGATATGTCTGTTTCAGATATATTAGCATCTGTACATGTGCATAGAGCAAGGGACATACTGCAACTGTTTGTGAAAGGTGGATATATATATATATATATATATATATATATATATATATATATATATATATATATATATATACACATATGTTGTTGAAGGTTGTTATGTGCATATTTCTATGTAGGGTGTAGTGTATGGCAAATCAGACAGCATACAGTGCTGGCATATGACATGTGGTGGTTGAACACTGTGGGTATGAGTCAGCAGGTGAGGCCTGCTAAAGCTACATGGGCTGAGAATGCCTTCAATGCATTCCGCACAACACTGTGCAACATTATGACATAACTGTATACCTCACAACCTTCTCATACTTGATATTCCCAACATGAAAGGTGGACCTTATATGTGCCTGTATGTATATCTATATGTACACCAATGGATGTTTATATACATATATATATATATATATATATATATATATATAGAGAGAGAGAGAGAGAGAGAGAGTGAGAGAGAGAGAGGGTCATATTTACTGCAACAGATGCTTGGTGACAAAGCCATGGACTCAAGCTCAATGTTGACACGGCATTGGCATCCCTCCTTTCAAAAACTCAGTACCCATTAACTACCACATAGGTGGTAGTCTACTTAACACCGAAGGTGTGATAAGAGATCATGGGACACAGGTGGACAGTAGACTCCCCTTTGATAGTCACAGTGCCACACTAGTCATGTAATCTGTCTATGTGGCACACGTCATCGCAAAAGGTGTGTCATCCAGGGAAATATAGGTCAGTGTTCCCCTCTACTCCACACACATAAAACCCATTATAGAGTACAATGCCCCATTTGGTATGTACCTCACAAGATATCTACAGCAACGGGAAAGGACACAGACATACCTCAGAAAGAGTAATACCGGCCTCAAACAGATGCCCTATGCAGACCGTCTCACAAAACCACAGCTAGACTGTGTCGCATACCGTCTGCCCAGAGGTGACCTCTGTCTAACATGCAAAGCTATGTGAAACCCAGAGCTGTTGGACATGCTCCACATAAACAGATCACAATCTCTACGAGCTACATGCTCTAGGGACCTAAACCATGTCACCTCAATAAACAGCACATGCTGGAGGGATAGATCCCTATCTCAGAGATATTCTGTACTCTGGAACAAACCACCTATCAATAGCAAACAAAGCTCCTAATTAGCAGTTGTCATATATAAACCTGATGATTGCATGGGAGATAGGAAATATGCCCTGGGAATCACCTCTGTGGCTCTGCTTGACAGGGACATGTGAAATGAAATTACCTGTGTGTCAAAGGCCAGGGTGGTGTATGGCTAGACATCTATAGGTCCTAGGGCCAATAGCCTATAACCTACCTATGAACTGATACACACCTACATGTACTTGTTGCAATAATTGCTATGTGAGGTTGACTGAGTGCGATGGTGAATGTGTTGGTGAATGTGTCAGAGTTCTATATATGTGTGATAGCTAAGTGCAAAACAGTTTCTGTCATGGTATTATGTGTCCTAGTTGTGATCCCAGCAAAAGATGTGTATGCTATTGCTAGGCAGAAAAAGCAGTATGCCAGATGGTCTGACGTAGTCTGTTGGTGTTGACTGGGGTGTCCAATTGTAGGCTACAGCAGTACATGAATGCTTATTGAGTGTTACTGCTGGTGAATCCAACCACTGAATGAACTGTAGTACTACCTGAAGCTGTATGCCTAAACAGCACAGTATGGTGTATGTTCACATGTCTTGGAACCACTGTTTTGTTTGTTCCCCGTAGTCCTCACAGATGACATACCTCAGACATAAGGTCTTGTAACTACTGACACACAGTACTGTATGGTACACAGGTAAAGGTCATGTGGGTTGTCATACCTTTGCGTCTGGTATGTATGTCTGATGTGTGTCGGTGTATGCCTGTACCATGGCTTCGGTCATATGTGTGTTACAGGATATAGGTGCGTATCTAGCAACATGTATAGTCTAGTACAGCAGTATGCCACCTATATTGATGAATGAGCACATATGTTAGGCAGGGGTTTGCCATCAATGACTAGTGTGGTATACTGGTAATACTGTAACTGGACTTTACAATCATTGCAATGGATTACATGTTACGTTATGCATTAGCTTGATATATACTCCCTGTGGCTAGGTGGTGCATTGTGTCACATACAGTGTGCCATGTACTGTTGTATAGTCTTACATACTGGTTTATCTTTGTTGCTGAGCAAAACATGGTTTGATATATAGAGTGTGCCAGGCACTGTCAGGCAGTTGTGGGTTGAGCACTGATATGTGGTATTGAAAGTGTGTATCATTTGACAGCCAATAGGTTGCTATATATGGCAGTTAAATTATATCTGTACTTTAGAATGTTAAGTGTGCCACTTTACTTGCTCACACATATTGTTTCATTGTCTTCCAGGGTCATGGCCCAACATCATAATCCCTCATACAGCCCAGCAGAGGAGGAAGTGATTACAGCCACCATGGTTCAGCACTATGCCCTGCTGTTCTCAAGAACCAGCCAGGACCAGCATGAGCAGACTGCACTGTGGCAAGATCTTGTCCGTAGGGTAAATGACATAGGCATGCATAACCAGACATATGAGCAGGTATGCCATCACTGCAGTGATTTAATTAGACATGTCGGGCAGTGTGGCTCTGATATCCATAGACAACAGCTTGCCACAGGTGGTGGGGTAGCCATCCATCCCCCCTCACCAGAGTGGAGGAGCTGCTCCTGAGCCAGGTGGCTCCTAGCCAACAACAACAACAACAACTAACATGCATCATCATGGAGGCCGGAGCCACCCAGCAAGTTGACATGGAGCGTGCAGGTAACATGGCATAGCTGTACACTACTGTTACCTCTATTGGTAGATCATGCTTATGTGAGATGTTTACTGTGTAGTTACAAGATGTGGTGCCTAGTGTTGTGAAATAATAATAATTCGGAATATAATATACAGGCCTGTGACTGTCAACAGTCATACTACTGTAAGATTGCAAACACACAGTAGCAATGCCACAGTTGTTGCCACTGACAAACTGTCTCATATCCTTGTAGGTCCCTCTGGGGTAACAGCAAGGCAGCAGACCCACGCTGGTAAATGTATTCTACATTTAATATTGCTAATTAAATGTGCATGTCATAGGTGAGGTGTAGGCCATGCACACGTCACACACCAGTGCATAATGCATGCTGTGCATGTTTGCTGTGAGACTATGCACATCTCAGTAACATGAGTAGCTTCCTCAAACACATTCAATACACAGAGCATCCCACACATTTGTGGCAACACTGTAGTGGACGTTGGATAGGCAGAGTCAATACACATGCACACAACACACATAACTGTGTCATACACAGTACACATTAACATGCTACACATGTTGTATTCAGACACCCGCTGTAAGGTCACACTTCAGTATCCAAAATGTCATCCACACAGCACACATAATATACCTGAGGGGTAGAGGCCTTTCATGTGGCTGTGCGACACTCTTCAACACATACTAAATGAAGATAAAAAAACAAACACAAAGTCCACAAAATGGGTAATCCAAAGCCAAACAAGCCCCTAATGAATGAACGCTAGTTTTATTTTATAGAAAAAAGCAGGCCCTTCTTCTTGCAACAATGTGGGTTTTTTTTAGGGACACAGAGCAACAAGACACATGTGGGCAAGAAGACGAACAGATACAACTAGTACTTAATTCTACTTTTGATTCTGTTTCTGGTGATGTCCACCCCAGGATTATTACTAACCAGAAAGGAGACTTCAAGATTTATAATTTTTCCACAGTTGACATTGATCCTGATTTGGTTGACTAATTAGCCTTTGGATACACTTTCGTTCCTACTACCACAGGCAACTTAGCTAAAGTCATCATCGATTTAAAAACTTTTACTCGTAAACTAAATTTGAAACTTTTCTTTAGTAATCAAGTTACTAGTGCACTGATGGGACTTAAAATGCCTAGTTCCTTCAATCCGCCCTTACAAGGCAACCTACAACTTTTTGAAACTATGTGTGAAGTTGATATTAGACACCTTTTCTCTTCAACACAGAGTAAAATTGATTTTTCTAAGTTTAATATCACTAAGGAGCAGTCAGCAGGGCTCCGTCACCTTAGTGAATTGCCCATACGGGTTATTAAACCAGATAAGGGCGGAGGTTTAGTGATAATTGATGAGTTTCAATACAAGGAAAGGATGCTTCTTATTTTAAACAGTCCAGCTTATGGTGTGGCCTCTTTAAACGAGGTCAATGTCTCTCATAGTAGAATTAGGGGTTACTACAGGGATTTATTTTTGGCTGGGAAGATAGATGTTGACATCTATAATTTCATAGACATCTTTCCCCCTAAAATTCCTGTGATGTTTGGCATCCCTAAGATTCATAAATATGCCTTAAACCCACCTATGAGAGCTTTGGTTGATGGTCGATCATCCATGACCCATCCTTGTTCAAGATTTATTGACAGTATTCTGTCAAAATATCTTAAATTGATTCCAGGTATCTGTAAAGATTAGCAAAGAATAATCCACGACCTTGAAGAAAGGAACCAGAACTCTGCTAAAGTCCACAAGGCTGTATTTTTATTTCTGAAGTGTTCCAAAAGTCACAGATAAAATCACACTGAAGTATTCCAAAAATCACAGATAAAATCACACAAGCGCTTTCGCTCAGGCAGTCCTGAGCTTTATCAAGTGAAAACAAAATGCAGTATGCAGTAACCTCCATTAAATAGCCTAGCAATTATACAATTAATTAATTAGTAAGTCTAGTACTAAGGTGTGGTGCTTTGGAGTTGGATGTTAAAAAGTTAGTCATTATACCAACTCAAAAATGAAATGTTTGCAACAACATCTGCACTTAAATAAAATGACTAATCATAAAAACATTTTAAAATACCAGTTTCCTAGGTTTCAGAACATAAAAGTCTGAAGTCTGGTTGGGGTTGTAGATTGTTAAGGAATATGCTTAAAGATGTGTTTGGATTGTCAGTGAATTGTTAAAAACTTTTTCTTTTATTATTACTTTGCACTGATAAAGACATGCAATAAAATGTGCGTGAGATATTTTTGATGCCCATCCATATACCATTTCATATAGAATTTGATTTATTAGTCAGAATCCTAAAACCGTGGATGTTCAGTAATTTAATATGCTGTGTGGGGATGCTGTAGTATGAAGGGGTCAAGTATGAGAGTTATAACCTAGCCCTCCTAAGCTTGAGGACCGGTTTAATGCTGATCATCCCATTCAGACCTGGTTGCTTCCTGCATTCAGTCTCAACTGCCATAATAGTTCACGGTAGCCCAAGGTGGATTCCCAGTCACCACCTCTTGCATCTGGCTCAACCTGTTCCAGAACTAGAAACTGAATTTTGGGATCTGGGCAGGAGAGTGAGTGTTTATAGAAGGCATTGGTTTCCTTCTTCCTGGTCATGTCATAAAGATGCTCGTGATACGTTTCCTTAATTCCCTCTCAGTTTTGCCCACATAGAAACTTTGACAGTTGGTGCACATCCCCAAGTATACGACCCTCTAGAGGCACAGGTGTAAAATCCAGTGGGGTGTATCTTGTAGTTCCTAGACGGAGGTATGGTGCTGTTTCTTTAGATATGGCATGACATTGGGCACAGGCACCACATCTGAAAGTGCCCAGCCTTGGTTGTTTTACCTTCATCTTTTTCTTTGATTTCTTTCAAATAATTCCTTTAGATTGGCCCTCTTTTACGAACAAAACTGGGTTTAGGTGGTATATAGTCTTTTAGTTCTTCAAAGAGGGTTAAAACCGCCAGTGATGTAAGATTGTTTCTTCCAATTCATAGGAATTTGATGAGTATGTGTGTGCAAAACTGTTAGTGTGAACAGTATCCTTGTTTTGTGTATTGTTGGTCACTGGTACAAACCCCCCCCCTAGTATTGGTTTGTAGAGGGAATGTCGTGCAGATTTTACCTCTGCTGCTAGAGTTAGAAATAGTTCCAGAGGGTAACCTCTCTCCAAAAAGCTTTTCAAAAATTCCACCTCAGAATCAAAATCTTTCTCCGTACTGCATATTCTACTTGCTCTGATGAGCTGCCCCTTAATGATCCCCCTCTTTTGATATGGTGGGTGGGCACTTTCGAAGTGTAGCAAGGAGTTGGAAAATGTTGCCTTGCGATGTAGTTTGGAATGGAAAGTTTTCTGACTGTAGTCCTTGTAAAGAGTAATGTCCAGATAATGAAGTTCGTGCTGATCCACTGTGTGTGTGAATTGTAGGAAATTCGTTGTTGAATTGATGTGTATAAGGAATTCAGATAGGTTCCCTTCAGAGCCAGACCATAAAATACAGATGTCATCCAAATAGCGTCTGTAGAACAGAATGTGATCTTTCCATGGGGTATTAGAACTAATGTATGCTCCCACATGTGCAATATTACATTTGCATAGAAGGATGCACAAGATGCCCCATGGCAACCTTGCGTTGCGGTATAATTCACCATTAAAAAGATGAAGTTGTTGGACAAAACCATCTCCATCATTTCGTGAGCAAGTTGGACATTTTGTTACTAAGGGTTGTCTTCTGGCCTAGAAATTGGGCAAACCATTCCAAACCTATTTGATGAGGGATGCTGGAAAACAGATCTTTGATGTCCACTGTGACCATTAAGGTGTCTGGGGAGTAGCAAGAGGTGGGAATGTCCCGGAGGAAGTGCCAAGAATCCTTGCAAACGTGGGACAATAAAGATGTGTATTCTTTAGTCATGTAATCAATAAATTTTCCCAGGGCTCAGTCACTCCACCTGCTCCTGATACAATCGGCCGGAATTGTAGTGGATTTATTCCTTTATGGGTTTTAGGTATCCCAAAGATGACTGGTATTCTGGGCTTTTCCACATGTAAGTAGTTATAGACCTTTTCATTGATGGCCTGTTGTAATAGAAGGTCAGTAAGATAGTACTTAATCTCTGCAAAGGCTATATTGATCTCGTTTCGTGAAACCGTCTCGTATTGTTCGTCATTCTGCAACATAATGTGCATGTGGGCTTCGTAGTCCTCTGAGAACATAAGGACAATTCCCCTCCTTTATCAGGTTTCATGACCCTGATTTTTCTTCATGCAAGTGTTCAATAAAATTCATTTCTTGTTCAGAAAAATTTGGATGAAGTAGAATTTCTTGATTATTATATACTTTCCTGAAGTCATTCTCCACTAACTTTTCAAAGAAGAGAATTATTGGGTGTAGTGGGGGGTTAAAGAGACTTGTGCAGCGTTGGGCCTGCTGCATTAAGTGTTTGCCCTTTAAAAATCAAATTTAAATTTAAAGCTCTGGTAAACATTTTTAAATCTATCAGAGCTTGTGTTAAATTCATGGGTTTAGTTGGGACAAAATGTAACCCTCGGGTGAAAATATCAAAAGCATTTGTAGGAAGGTTCATGTCCGTGTAATTGTATATGGCAAAGTTGTTTCTCCTTAAAATAGTGCAGTTACCCTCAATATTAGTAGGGTTTTGGTTGTGTAAACCCAGATTTGGGGCTTGGTCAGTTGTAGGGTCATCCAGGGATGTTAGGGTAGTGGGTGTGTGGTGGTTTGTTAGTGAACAAAATTCCAAGACCTCGGTGCCTGTCTTTGTCTCTGTCCCCAAACCCCGGTCTGGCCGGGGTTCTGCTGAAAATCCTGGTTGTTAGTACCCCTTCTGTTCTTCTCTGCTAGCCTTTCACTTCTTCTAAGGGGTTCCTCTTGTCTGTCATATGTGTCACTATCCCTATCTGTGTTTGTGGTGTTGTTTTTGGAAGAATTGGGGCTAGGGTAGGCAAGGCCATCCCTGTATTCGATGAGATCACGTTCTAATTTTCTTAGTTTTCTGTTAAGAATCTTATCACAAAAAACATCAACATTATCAAAAACCTTGTCATAGTTTGATTTAAAAGCACTAAAATTAGTACTAGATGTTAACTCATTGTTTAAAGTGTCTAGCTCAGTCATTAATGCTTGTGCTTTCAGTTCATATTCCCCTACCATTAAATGCAACATCTCCAATCCAGCTTTATCAAAAATCTCACACAAGTTAAAATAATAATCAGTACCATACTGAACATTGTTTGGAAATTTAAAAAAGCGTAGCCCTTTCGGGACACGTTTTACTCTCAGACATTCATTCAAATAGTCTATCTCTAGCTGTGTACTCCTTAAGGAGTATAATTTGTCCTTGAACAAGTCCATGCTCTGATCAAAGTTAGAAAAATTGTTAGTGTTGTTACTACCTTTAGAAAAGGTGAAGCGTTGTCCAGCCCATTTTGTAAAGTTTACATCCTTGTTTCTATGTTTCAGAGCAGGATTACTAGTTCCATTGGTCCCTGGTTGTACGTTTGTTTCAGGAGCTCTGGTAGCTTCATGGCGAGTAAAGTTGTTTCTTTTGGATCCGGCGCCAGACATGTCCGTGGAGGATATAGTGGAGCTTGTACCCTCTTCCGGGTCCGCAATTACCGGTAATCCAAAATTGTTTTGTAGTGCTTGCTGCTGGTTGCAAGCTAGCCCTGGTGAAGCAGCCGTGGTGGGTTTCAGCAAGTTAGTGAGCTCCTTGAGTGCAACCAGTACTTGGTTGAACTCCGCTCTGCTCACCGGAAGATCATTTGTAGTGCTTTTCAGCATTTCAGGAGTTTCTCCTGGGTTAAAGGTTTCTTCTCCATTGGCCATGGCAGACAGGATCAAGTGAAGTAATGCACAAAAAACCAAAGACAAGCAAAGAATAATCCACGACCTTGAAGAAAGGAACCAGAACTCTGCTAAAGTCCACAAGGCTGTATTTTTATTTCTGAAGTGTTCCAAAAGTCACAGATAAAATCACACTGAAGTATTCCAAAATCACAGATAAAATCACACAGCGCTTTTCGCTCAGGCAGTCCTGAGCTTTATCAAGTGAAAACAAAATGCAGTATGCAGTAACCTCCATTAAATAGCCTAGCAATTATACAATTAATTAATTAGTAAGTCTAGTACTAAGGTGTGGTGCTTTGGAGTTGGATGTTAAAAAAGTTAGTCATTATACCAACTCAAAAAATGAAATGTTTGCAACAACATCTGCACTTAAATAAAAATGACTAATCATAAAAAACATTAGGGGGGGGGGTTTGTACCAGTGACCAACAATACACAAAACAAGGATACTGTTCACACTAACAGTTTTGCACACACATACTCATCAAATTCCTATGAATTGGAAGAAACAATCTTACATCACTGGCCGGTTTTAACCCTCTTTGAAGAACTAAAAGACTATATACCACCTAAACCCAGTTTTGTTCGTAAAAGAGGGGCCAATCTAAAGGAATTATTTGAAAGAAATCAAAGAAAAAAGATGAAGGTAAAACAACCAAGGCTGGGCACTTTCAGATGTGGTGCCTGTGCCCAATGTCATGCCATATCTAAAGAAACAGCACCATACCTCCCGTCTAGGAACTGCAAGATACACCCCACTGGATTTTACACCTGTGCCTCTAGAGGGTCGATACTTGGGGATGTGCACCAACTGTCAAAGTTTCTATGTGGGCAAAACTGAGAGGGAATTAAGGAAACGTATCTACGAGCATCTTTATGACATGACCAGGAAGAAGGAAACCAATGCCTTCTATAAACACTCACTCTCCTGCCCAGATCCCAAAATTCAGTTTCTAGTTCTGGAACAGGTTGAGCCAGATGCAAGAGGTGGTGACTGGGAATCCACCTTGGGCTACCGTGAACTATTATGGCAGTTGAGACTGAATGCAGGCAAGCAACCAGGTCTGAATGGGATGATCAGCATTAAACCGGTCCTCAAGCTTAGGAGGGCTAGGTTATAACTCTCATACTTGACCCCCTTCATACTACAGCATCCCCACACAGCATATTAAATTACTGAACATCCACGGTTTTAGGATTCTGACTAATAAATCAAATTCTATATGAAATGGTATATGGATGGGCATCAAAAATATCTCACGACATTTTATTGCATGTCTTTATCAGTGCAAAGTAATAATAAAAAGAAAAAGTTTTAACAATTCACTGACAATCCAAACACATCTTTAAGCATATTCCTTAACAATCTACAACCCCAACCAGACTTCAGACTTTTATGTTCTGAAACCTAGGAAACTGGTATTTTAAAATGTTTTTATGATTAGTCATTTTTATTTAAGTGCAGATGTTGTTGCAAACATTTCATTTTTGAGTTGGTATAATGACTAACTTTTTTAACACCCAACTCCAAAGCACCACACCTTAGTACTAGACTTACTAATTAATTAATTGTATAATTGCTAGGCTATTTAATGGAGGTTACTGCATACTGCATTTTGTTTTCACTTGATAAAGCTCAGGACTGCCTGAGCAAGCGCTTGTGATTTTATCTGTGATTTTTGGAATACTTCAGTGTGATTTTATCTGTGACTTTTGGAACACTTCAGAAATAAAAATACAGCCTTGTGGACTTTAGCAGAGTTCTGGTTCCTTTCTTCAAGGTCGTGGATTATTCTTTGCTTGTCTTTGGTTTTTGTGCATTACTTCACTTGATCCTGTCTGCCATGGCCAATGGAGAAGAAACCTTTAACCCAGGAGAAACTCCTGAAATGCTGAAAACACTACAAATGATCTTCCGTGAGCAGAGCGGAGTTCAACCAAGTACTGGTTGCACTCAAGGAGCTCACTAACTTGCTGAAACCCACCACGGCTGCTTCACCAGGGCTAGCTTGCAACCAGCAGCAAGCACTACAAAACAACTTTGGATTACCGGTAATTGCGGCCCGAAGAGGGTACAAGCTCCACTATATCCTCCACGGACATGTCTGGCGCCGGATCCAAAAGAAACAACTTTACTCGCCGCCATGAAGCTACCAGAGCTCCTGAAACAAACGTACAACCAGGGACCAATGGAACTAGTAATCCTGCTCTGAAACATAGAAACAAGGATGTAAACTTTACAAAATGGGCTGGACAACGCTTCACCTTTTCTAAAGGTAGTAACAACACCAACAATTTTTCTAACTTTGATCAGAGCATGGACTTGTTCAAGGACAAATTATACTCCTTAAGGAGTACACAGCTAGAGATAGACTATTTGAATGAATGTCTGAGAGTAAACGTGTCCCGAAGGGCTACGCTTTTTAAATTTCCAAACAATGTTCAGTATGGTACTGATTATTATTTTAACTTGTGTGAGATTTTGATAAAGCTGGATTGGAGATGTTGCATTTAATGGTAGGGGAATATGAACTGAAAGCACAAGCATTAATGACTGAGCTAGACACTTTAAACAATGAGTTAACATCTAGTACTAATTTTAGTGCTTTTAAATCAAACTATGACAAGGTTTTTGATAATGTTGATGTTTTTTGTGATAAGATTCTTAACAGAAAACTAAGAAAATTAGAACGTGATCTCATCGAATACAGGGATGGCCTTGCCTACCCTAGCCCCAATGGTTACAATAAAACTTCTTCCAAAAACAACACCACAAACACAGATAGGGATAGTGACACATATGACAGACAAGAGGAACCCCTTAGAAGAAGTGAAAGGCTAGCAGAGAAGAACAGAAGGGGTACTAACAACCAGGATTTTCAGCAGAATCCAGGCCAGACCGGGTTTGGGGACAGAGACAAAGACAGGCACCGAGGTCTTGGAATTTTGTTCACTAACAAACCACCACACACCCACTACCCTAACATCCCTGGATGACCCTACAACTGACCAAGCCCCAAATCTGGGTTTACACAACCAAAACCCTACTAATATTGAGGGTAACTGCACTATTTTAAGGAGAAACAACTTTGCCATATACAATTACACGGACATGAACCTTCCTACAAATGCTTTTGATATTTTCACCGAGGGTTACATTTTGTCCCAACTAAACCCATGAATTTAACACAAGCTCTGATAGATTTAAAATTGTTTACCAGAGCTTTAAATTTAAATTTGATTTTTAAAGGGCAAACACTTAATGCAGCAGGCCCAACGCGTACAAGTCTCTTTAACCCCCCACTACACCCAATAATTCTCTTCTTTGAAAAGTTAGTGGAGAATGACTTCAGGAAAGTATATAATAATCAAGAAATTCTACTTCATCCAAATTTTTCTGAACAAGAAATGAATTTTATTGAACACTTGCATGAAGAAAATATCAGGGTCATGAAACCTGATAAAGGAGGGGGAATTGTCCTTATGTTCTCAGAGGACTACGAAGCCCACATGCACATTATGTTGCAGAATGACGAACAATACGAGACGGTTTCACGAAACGAGATCAATATAGCCTTTGCAGAGATTAAGTACTATCTTACTGACCTTCTATTACAACAGGCCATCAATGAAAAGGTCTATAACTACTTACATGTGGAAAAGCCCAGAATACCAGTCATCTTTGGGATACCTAAAACCCATAAAGGAATAAATCCACTACAATTCCGGCCGATTGTATCAGGAGCAGGTGGAGTGACTGAGCCCCTGGGAAAATTTATTGATTACATGACTAAAGAATACACATCTTTATTGTCCCACGTTTGCAAGGATTCTTGGCACTTCCTCTGGGACATTCCCACCTCTTGCTACTCCCCAGACACCTTAATGGTCACAGTGGACATCAAAGATCTGTTTTCCAGCATCCCTCATCAAATAGGTTTGGAATGGTTTGCCCAATTTCTAGGCCAGAAGACAACCCTTAGTAACAAAATGTCCAACTTGCTCACGAAATGATGGAGATGGTTTTGTCCAACAACTTCATCTTTTTAATGGTGAATTATACCGCAACGCAAGGGGTTGCCATGGGGCATCTTGTGCATCCTTCTACGCAAATGTAATATTGCACATGTGGGAGCATACATTCGTTCTAATACCCCCATGGAAAGATCACATTCTGTTCTACAGACGCTATTTGGATGACATCTGTATTTTATGGTCTGGCTCTGAAGGGAACCTATCTGAATTCCTTATACACATCAATTCAACAACGAATTTCCTACAATTCACACACACAGTGGATCAGCACGAACTTCATTATCTGGACATTACTCTTTACAAGGACTACAATCAGAAAACTTTCCATTCCAAACTACATCGCAAGGCAACATTTTCCAACTCCTTGCTACACTTGAAAGTGCCCACCCACCATATCAAAAGAGGGGATCATTAAGGGCAGCTCATCAGAGCAAGTAGAATATGCAGTACGGAGAAAGATTTTGATTCTGAGGTGGAATTTTGAAAAAGCTTTTTGGAGAGAGGTTACCCTCTGGAACTATTTCTAACTCTAGCAGCAGAGGTAAAATCTGCACGACATTCCCTCTACAAACCAATACTAGGGGGGGGGTTTGTACCAGTGACCAACAATACACAAAACAAGGATACTGTTCACACTAACAGTTTTGCACACACATACTCATCAAATTCCTATGAATTGGAAGAAACAATCTTACATCACTGGACGGTTTTAACCCTCTTTGAAGAACTAAAAGACTATATACCACCTAAACCCAGTTTTGTTCGTAAAAGAGGGGCCAATCTAAAGGAATTATTTGAAAGAAATCAAAGAAAAAGATGAAGGTAAAACAACCAAGGCTGGGCACTTTCAGATGTGGTGCCTGTGCCCAATGTCATGCCATATCTAAAGAAACAGCACCATACCTCCCGTCTAGGAACTACAAGATACACCCCACTGGATTTTACACCTGTGCCTCTAGAGGGGTCGTATACTTGGGGATGTGCACCAACTGTCAAAGTTTCTATGTGGGCAAAACTGAGAGGGAATTAAGGAAACGATCTGAGCATCTTTATGACATGACCAGGAAGAAGGAAACCAATGCCTTCTATAAACACTCACTCTCCTGCCCAGATCCCAAAATTCAGTTTCTAGTTCTGGAACAGGTTGAGCCAGATGCAAGAGGTGGTGACTGGGAATCCACCTTGGGCTACCGTGAACTATTATGGCAGTTGAGACTGAATGCAGGGAAGCAACCAGGTCTGAATGGGATGATCAGCATTAAACCGGTCCTCAAGCTTAGGAGGGCTAGGTTATAACTCTGATACTTGACCCCTTCATACTACAGCATCCCCACACAGCATATTAAATTACTGAACATCCACGGTTTTAGGATTCTGACTAATAAATCAAATTCTATATGAAATGGTATATGGATGGGCATCAAAAATATCTCACGCATTTTATTGCATGTCTTTATCAGTGCAAAGTAATAATAAAAGAAAAAGTTTTAACAATTCACTGACAATCCAAACACATCTTTAAGCATATTCCTTAACAATCTACAACCCCAACCAGACTTCAGACTTTTATGTTCTGAAACCTAGGAAACTGGTATTTTAAAATGTTTTTTATGATTAGTCATTTTTATTTAAGTGCAGATGTTGTTGCAAACATTTCATTTTTTGAGTTGGTATAATGACTAACTTTTTTAACATCCAACTCCAAAGCACCACACCTTAGTGCTAGACTTACTAATTAATTAATTGTATAATTGCTAGGCTATTTAATGGAGGTTACTGCATACTGCATTTTGTTTTCACTTGATAAAGCTCAGGACCGCCTGAGCGAAAGCGCTTGTGTGATTTTATCTGTGATTTTTGGAATACTTCAGTGTGATTTTATCTGTGACTTTTGGAACACTTCAGAAATAAAAATACAGCCTTGTGGACTTTAGCAGAGTTCTGGTTCCTTTCTTCAAGGTCGTGGATTATTCTTTGCTTGTCTTTGGTTTTTTGTGCATTATCTGTAAAGATTCCTGGACATTCTTGAGCAATATTAACATAAGTGTTCCAAAAGTCACAGATAAAATCACACTGAAGTATTCCAAAAATCACAGATAAAATCACACAAGCGCTTTCGCTCAGGCAGTCCTGAGCTTTATCAAGTGAAAACAAAATGCAGTATGCAGTAACCTCCATTAAATAGCCTAGCAATTATACAATTAATTAATTAGTAAGTCTAGTACTAAGGTGTGGTGCTTTGGAGTTGGATGTTAAAAAAGTTAGTCATTATACCAACTCAAAAAATGAAATGTTTGCAACAACATCTGCACTTAAATAAAAATGACTAATCATAAAAAACATTAGGGGGGGGAGGTTTGTATATGTATATTTGTATATGGCAGTTAAATTATATCTGTACTTTAGAATGTTAAGTGTGCCACTTTACTTGCTCACACATATTGTTTCATTGTCTTCCAGGGTCATGGCCCAACATCATAATCCCTCATACAGCCCAGCAGAGGAGGAAGTGATTACAGCCACCATGGTTCAGCACTATGCCCTGCTGTTCTCAAGAACCAGCCAGGACCAGCATGAGCAGACTGCACTGTGGCAAGATCTTGTCCGTAGGGTAAATGACATAGGCATGCATAACCAGACATATGAGCAGGTATGCCATCACTGCAGTGATTTAATTAGACATGTCTGGCAGTGTGGCTCTGATATCCATAGACAACAGCTTGCCACAGGTGGAATGCAGGGAAGCAACCAGGTCTGAATGGGATGATTAGCATTAAACCGGTCCTCAAGCTTAGGAGGGCTAGGTTATAACTCTCATACTTGACCCCCTTCATACTACAGCATCCCCACACAGCATATTAAATTACTGAACATCCACGGTTTTAGGATTCTGACTAATAAATCAAATTCTATATGAAATGGTATATGGATGGGCATCAAAAATATCTCACGCACATTTTATTGCATGTCTTTATCAGTGCAAAGTAATAATAAAAAGAAAAAAGTTTTTAACAATTCACTGACAATCCAAACACATCTTTAAGCATATTCCTTAACAATCTACAACCCCAACCAGACTTCAGACTTTTATGTTCTGAAACCTAGGAAACTGGTATTTTAAAATGTTTTTATGATTAGTCATTTTTATTTAAGTGCAGATGTTGTTGCAAACATTTCATTTTTTGAGTTGGTATAATGACTAACTTTTTAACATCCAACTCCAAAGCACCACACCTTAGTACTAGACTTACTAATTAATTAATTGTATAATTGCTAGGCTATTTAATGGAGGTTACTACATACTGCATTTTGTTTTCACTTGATAAAGCTCAGGACTGCCTGAGCGAAAGCGCTGTGTGATTTTATCTGTGATTTTGGAATACTTCAGTGTGATTTTATCTGTGACTTTTGGAACACTTCAGAAATAAAATACAGCCTTGTGGACTTTAGCAGAGTTCTGGTTCCTTTCTTCAAGGTCGTGGATTATTCTTTGCTTGTCTTTGGTTTTTTGTGCATTACTTCACTTGATCCTGTCTGCCATGGCCAATGGAGAAGAAACCTTTAACCCAGGAGAAACTCCTGAAATGCTGAAAAACACTACAAATGATCTTCCGGTGAGCAGAGCGGACTTCAACCAAGTACTGGTTGCACTCAAGGAGCTCACTAACTTGCTGAAACCCACCACGGCTGCTTCACCAGGGCTAGCTTGCAACCAGCAGCAAGCACTACAAAACAACTTTGGATTACGGTAATTGCGGACCCGGAAGAGGGTACAAGCTCCACTATATCCTCCACGGACATGTCTGGCGCGGATCCAAAAGAAACAACTTTACTGCCGCCATGAAGCTACCAGAGCTCCTGAAACAAGCACAACCAGGGACCAATGGAACTAGTAATCCTGCTCTGAAACATAGAAACAAGGATGTAAACTTTACAAAATGGGCTGGACAACGCTTCACCTTTTCTAAAGGTAGTAACAACACTAACAATTTTTCTAACTTTGATCAGAGCATGGACTTGTTCAAGGACAAATTATACTCCTTAAGGAGTACACAGCTAGAGATAGACTATTTGAATGAATGTCTGAGAGTAAAACGTGTCCCGAAAGGGCTACGCTTTTAAATTTCCAAACAATGTTCAGTATGGTACTGATTATTATTTTAACTTGTGTGAGATTTTTGATAAAGCTGGATTGGAGATGTTGCATTTAATGGTAGGGAATATGAACTGAAAGCACAAGCATTAATGACTGAGCTAGACACTTTAAACAATGAGTTAACATCTAGTACTAATTTTAGTGCTTTTAAATCAAACTATGACAAGGTTTTTGATAATGTTGATGTTTTTGTGATAAGATTCTTAACAGAAAACTAAGAAAATTAGAACGTGATCTCATCGAATACAGGGATGGCCTTGCCTACCCTAGCCCCAATGGTTACAATAAAACTTCTTCCAAAAACAACACCACAAACACAGATAGGGATAGTGACACATATGACAGACAAGAGGAACCCCTTAGAAGAAGTGAAAGGCTAGCAGAGAAGAACAGAAGGGGTACTAACAACCAGGATTTTCAGCAGAACCCCGGCCAGACCGGGGTTTGGGGACAGAGACAAAGACAGGCACCGAGGTCTTGGAATTTTGTTCACTAACAAACCACCACATACCCACTACCCTAACATCCCTGGATGACCCTACAACTGACCAAGCCCCAAATCTGGGTTTACACAACCAAAACCCTACTAATATTGAGGGTAACTGCACTATTTTAAGGAGAAACAACTTTGCCATATACAATTACACGGACATGAACCTTCCTACAAATGCTTTTGATATTTTCACCCGAGGGTTACATTTTGTCCCAACTAAACCCATGAATTTAACACAAGCTCTGATAGATTTAAAATGTTTACCAGAGCTTTAAATTTAAATTTGATTTTAAAGGGCAAACACTTAATGCAGCAGGCCCAACGCGTACAAGTCTCTTTAACCCCCACTACACCCAATAATTCTCTTCTTTGAAAAGTTAGTGGAGAATGACTTCAGGAAAGTATATAATAATCAAGAAATTCTACTTCATCCAAATTTTTCTGAACAAGAAATGAATTTTATTGAACACTTGCATGAAGAAAAATCAGGGTCATGAAACCTGATAAAGGAGGGGAATTGTCCTTATGTTCTCAGAGGACTACGAAGCCCACATGCACATTATGTTGCAGAATGACGAACAATACGAGACGGTTTCACGAACGAGATCAATATAGCCTTTGCAGAGATTAAGTACTATCTTACTGACCTTCTATTACAACAGGCCATCAATGAAAAGGTCTATAACTACTTACATGTGGAAAAGCCCAGAATACCAGTCATCTTTGGGATACCTAAAACCCATAAAGGAATAAATCCACTACAATTCCGGCCGATTGTATCAGGAGCAGGTGGAGTGACTGAGCCCCTGGGAAAATTTATTGATTACATGACTAAAGAATACACATCTTTATTGTCCCACGTTTGCAAGGATTCTTGGCACTTCCTCCGGGACATTCCCACCTCTTGCTACTCCCCAGACACCTTAATGGTCACAGTGGACATCAAAGATCTGTTTTCCAGCATCCCTCATCAAATAGGTTTGGAATGGTTTGCCCAATTTCTAGGCCAGAAGACAACCCTTAGTAACAAAATGTCCAACTTGCTCACCGAAATGATGGAGATGGTTTTGTCCAACAACTTCATCTTTTTTAATGGTGAATTATACCCGCAACGCAAGCGGGCTGCCATGGGCGCATCTTGTGCATCCTTCTACGCAAATGTAATATTGCACATGTGGGAGCATACATTCGTTCTAATACCCCCATGGAAAGATCACATTCTGTTCTACAGACGCTATTTGGATGACATCTGTATTTTATGGTCTGGCTCTGAAGGAACCTATCTGAATTCCTTATACACATCAATTCAACAACGAATTTCCTACAATTCACACACACAGTGGATCAGCACGAACTTCATTATCTGGACATTACTCTTTACAAGGACTACAATCAGAAAACTTTCCATTCCAAACTACATCGCAAGGCAACATTTTCCAACTCCTTGCTACACTTGAAAGTGCCCACCCACCATATCAAAAGAGGGGATCATTAAGGGCAGCTCATCAGAGCAAGTAGAATATGCAGCACGGAGAAAGATTTTGATTCTGAGGTGGAATTTTGAAAAAGCTTTTTGGAGAGAGGTTACCCTCTGGAACTATTTCTAACTCTAGCAGCAGAGGTAAAATCTGCACGACATTCCCTCTACAAACCAATACTAGGGGGGGGGGTTGTACCAGTGACCAACAATACACAAAACAAGGATACTGTTCACACTAACAGTTTTGCACACACATACTCATCAAATTCCTATGAATTGGAAGAAACAATCTTACATCACTGGCCGGTTTTAACCCTCTTTGAAGAACTAAAAGACTATATACCACCTAAACCCAGTTTTGTTCGTAAAAGAGGGGCCAATCTAAAGGAATTATTTGAAAGAAATCAAAGAAAAAGATGAAGGTAAAACAACCAAGGCTGGGCACTTTCAGATGTGGTGCCTGTGCCCAATGTCATGCCATATCTAAAGAAACAGCACCATACCTCCCGTCTAGGAACTACAAGATACACCCCACTGGATTTTACACCTGTGCCTCTAGAGGGGTCGTATACTTGGGGATGTGCACCAACTGTCAAAGTTTCTATGTGGGCAAAACTGAGAGGGAATTAAGGAAACGTATCTACGAGCATCTTTATGACATGACCAGGAAGAAGGAAACCAATGCCTTCTATAAACACTCACTCTCCTGCCCAGATCCCAAAATTCAGTTTCTAGTTCTGGAACAGGTTGAGCCAGATGCAAGAGGTGGTGACTGGGAATCCACCATGGGCTACCGTGAACTATTATGGCAGTTGAGACTGAATGCAGGGAAGCAACCAGGTCTGAATGGGATGATCAGCATTAAACCGGTCCTCAAGCTTAGGAGGGCTAGGTTATAACTCTCATACTTGACCCCTTCATACTACAGCATCCCCACACAGCATATTAAATTACTGAACATCCACGGTTTTAGGATTCTGACTAATAAATCAAATTCTATATGAAATGGTATATGGATGGGCATCAAAAATATCTCACGCACATTTTATTGCATGTCTTTATCAGTGCAAAGTAATAATAAAAAGAAAAAGTTTTAACAATTCACTGACAATCCAAACACATCTTTAAGCATATTCCTTAACAATCTACAACCCCAACCAGACTTCAGACTTTTATGTTCTGAAACCTAGGAAACTGGTATTTTAAAATGTTTTTATGATTAGTCATTTTATTTAAGTGCAGATGTTGTTGCAAACATTTCATTTTTGAGTTGGTATAATGACTAACTTTTTAACATCCAACTCCAAAGCACCACACCTTAGTACTAGACTTACTAATTAATTAATTGTATAATTGCTAGGCTATTTAATGGAGGTTACTGCATACTGCATTTTGTTTTCACTTGATAAAGCTCAGGACCGCCTGAGCGAAAGCGCTTGTGTGATTTTATCTGTGATTTTTGGAATACTTCAGTGTGATTTTATCTGTGACTTTTGGAACACTTCAGAAATAAAAATACAGCCTTGTGGACTTTAGCAGAGTTCTGGTTCCTTTCTTCAAGGTCGTGGATTATTCTTTGCTTGTCTTTGTTTTTTTGTGCATTATCTGTAAAGATTCCTGGACATGCTTGAGCAATATTAACAACATCCCATTTGATAGCTTTAACAACTTATTAACTATTGATGTTGTCGATTTGTACACTTCCATTCCACACTTGGAAGCTGTTGAATGGATTGGGATGTTATTGGCTGAATTAGGAGCACCTAACATTGAAATTAATTTGGTTACTGAGTTATTAGAGATTGTCCTCACATCTAACTTTTTTATCTTCGATGAGGAGTTCTACTTACAAAAACAAGGGGTGGCCATGGGCTCCCCTTGTGGGGCAAGCGTTGCCAATCTCTTTGTCGCCTACTGGGAAAAACACTTCCTTATGAGTAAACCTGAGTTGATGAAGTATGTCACTTTTTACACCAGATTCCTGGATGACATCTTCATTTTATTTCGGGGAGAGGCTGAACCAGCAGGCGAATTTGTACAAGCCATTAACCAAACTACTGAATTTTTAAAATTCACATACAAATTTTCTACAACAGAGATTGATTATCTCAATGTAAAATTGGTCAAGGATTCAAATAAGAATGTCTTTATTTCATCTACTTATAGAAAGCCGACATATTGTAATTCATTCCTGCACTTTTCTAGTTCCCATCCCTTCAGACAGAAACGGTCCATAGTCAAGGGCCAATTTTCCGAGCAGGGAGAATGTGCAGTACTTTGGCTGACTTTCTTAATGAATGCATGTTTTTGAAGGAGTTGTTTGGCAACTGTGGATATCCTGTACATTTAGTGGAGGAATTGTTTAAGGAAGTTAGTCAGAAAAGATTGGATGTTTTTTTTAAACCTCTCCTTGACCAGAAAGAGCTTGCAATTATTGAAGTATAAGGAAGTGTTATTCCTGTTGAGGACACTTTACCTGTCATAATCGATGTGGTACCTATTAATGATGAACGGCAGTTTACTTTAAGTTTCGTTACCACATATAACACTAATGCCCAAGGTATTTGTTCTATTATCCAAAAGAATTGGCACTTTATTTCCAGTTCTCCAGACCTTTTGGAAAAATTTGGTCCATCCCCTTTAGTTGTATATACAAGAGGTAGTAAACTTAAGGAACTCTTACAAAGGAAAGGGTCTAACCAGTCTTTTGGCAGACAGAAAGGAACCTTTAAGTGTGGTTCCTGTAACTATTGTAGGTTTATAAAACCTGGGAACTCATTCCATATCGGAAATAAAAAATACCAGATCCATCATAGGATAAACTGCCAAACTTGTTCCGTTGTCTATGCTGCCTTCTGTAATTGCTGCTCAGCTTTTTATATCGGAAAGATGGACCGTAAGGTCCGTGAACGTGTATACCAACACGTTTATGCAATTAGGAAAAACAAGGGCGACAACGCATTGGCTAAGCATATTGAGAAAAACCCTGGGCACTCATTCAGTTTCATGGGTATTGACCATATACTAGGTGGTATTAGAGGTGGTCCCTCATCCCTTCTATTAGAGACCCGTGAGCTTGAATGGCAGCTTACTTTAGATGCCTTCAAAGCTCCAGGTTTGAATGAAAATTGCAACATTGCTGCAGTTTTAAAATTACGGAGCTATTTGAGGTAGTCCACACGGTCATTAGGCTTAATGTTATAAAAGTCTATTTTCATAAATGTTGGCAGTTTTGTTTTAAGAATATACAAGAAGATGTTTTAACTTGAGTGTATATACTTATTGTCCTTTTATTCTTATTTTATTATTGAAGCGGACGTATATACAAAACCATTTTTTTGCTTTAGGAATTCCTTTTCCTTTTTTGTATATTTTTACTTGGTTAAATTAAGATTTATTGTTGAGAATAGGTACACTTTAAGTACATATTTGTTTTCTGTGACGTGAATTAAGTCATTTCCTGTTCTTGTATTTTTAAATTTGCGAATAGCGTTTGTGTTGTGTATAGTCTGATGAAGCTGCATTGCTGACTGTGGCGAAAACACTTTTTTCTATAAAATAAAACTAGCGTTCATTCATTAGGGGCTTGTTTGGCTTTGGATTACCTGTTTTGTGGACTTTGTACTCTTCAACACATAACACATTCATGTTAGGCAATGCCCCCTATTGGGCATCTTATGAGCCCATGTAACAACTGGCCGTGAATGGTAAATGTAGCCATGGTACTGCAGGTCAGGTACAGCATGCTATGTGCCGGTCTGGCACACATTAGTAGCCTTGAGTGACCACATGATGGTCCATGATGATGTCTCATGGTACTACACCCCATCCAGTTACAGTGGCCACAGTACTACACATATCATTAATTGCTATGCACCTCAATGTTGTGTGTGTGGAAACATATGCACCTATACACAATATGCATAGCAATCACCATTTGTACAAAGTGACACACATGTCTTGTAATGCTATTGAGTGTATAGGTCACATGACACACATTGTGTATGTGTGATGTTTAATGTTGCAGTTGTGTGGTAGCATGCCATGTCATGGCTGGCACTGGCATGTCCACAATATGTCCTACACTCACCATAACCACTGTCAATGGCTATGTTGAGCAATGGTATTCCATCGGGTATACATGCACCACTCATCATGTGTGTATACATAGCATGCATGTGCTAAACCTGTGTCCACAATTATCTGCTAAAGACACAGAATCTCTAATCAGAAATGGATATCTATGTGGCACACTTATACACATCCAGCCATGGTATGTATACCTGTGAGTGATGGTGCACAGGACACTGAAGAGCTTTTAATACTTGCACAGCAATGTTGTGTCCATGTACACATTGCATTCCAGGGTGAGGCCAATCACTGAACAAAACACACATGCATCAATGCCATGTATACTGTTATTAGCAAGGGCTGTCTGCACTCACACTGCATGCTGTTGAGCAACACATGTCCTGCATGCTGTCACGTTTGATATAAATGTGTGGCTTGTGATACTGTACCCCACCATCACACACTATTGAGTATGTTCTGGATTGCTGGTAGTGTGTGTGTATGTGTGTGTGTGTGTGTGTGTGTGTGTGTGTGTGTGTGTGTGTGTGTGTGTGTGTCTGTTTTAGTGAGGAGTGTATTTTTGTGTATGTGTTCATGTGTGCATATGTGCATGTGTGCATGTGTTCATGTGTGCACGTGTTCATGAGTGCACGTGTTCATGTGTGAATGTGTGCATGTGTGCATGTGTTCATGTGTGCATGTGTTCATGTGTTCATGTGATCATGTGTGCATGTGTGCTTGTGTGCTTGTGTGCATGTGTGCATGTGTTCATGTGTGCATGTGTGCATCTGTGCATGTGTTCATGTGTGCATGTGTTCATGTGTGCATGTATACAGACATCATGTACAGGTCGTAAAGTGTGTTTCCTGTCTCCCTCTCACAGGTGTTGATTTTGGGCTGGTTCATTGCAGCAGGGAAACTGATGTCACTGAGCATGATAGTGATAATGATGATAGGTGTGTTGAGGCACAGGCATGTTTGTCAGGGTCTGTCAATGGGCCAACAATCGACAGTACACAAGTGTCCACCCCATCCATGCACACAGTCATACTGCCAATACATCCATCACCAATGCCCTTAGCTGAGGGACAGCATACAGCCGGCATTGGCCAGGACAGTGTGGTATCTATGGCACATGCATCCCAACACAGCAGCCACACCCAGATGTCTGGAAGGGTACCACATAGGCAGATGTCCAGGGGTTTTCGTCGGAGCACTGCTGCTCATCATGCCACTGGCAGATGTGCCACAGGTCTTACAAACTCACGCATGTTCCAGGCTGTCATAGAGGCACAGGCACATATGGAAAGGTACACCAGACAGGGACAAAGGGCACAGAGGGCAGATAACACCGCTATAATTGACAGTATCCATGACCTAGCAGGTGCCATCCATCATTACACTGAGGTCACTGATAGACATTGGGGTGAGACATTAGATGTCCTCTGCAATGTCACATCCATGTGTCAGGACAGTGCGGGACAGTTGAGTCATCGACGTGGATGTATGCCAGCAACATCAGCAGCTGACACGTCCCTCAAGTCACAGCCGCTCCAGTAGTGCCATTACCAGCCCCAGCAATGTTGGGGGTGGGCTGTCCATAGACCGTCCTAGAAGACCACGTGCACGTGGCTCTGGACAGTTACAGCAGGGACCTGGGTCCAGTGAACATCCATCTACCTCTGGGGATATTACCCAGTCAGGCTTAGTACCTGATAGTGTCAGTAGCACCCCTGCCAGGCACAGGTACTGTATCTGTGGCCAGAGATGGTGATCTGTAAAGCCTGGCAGGTACAGTCTGTGGCTGTCCCACAAATACCCATATATGGTAGCCACATGGTGGAACTTTGTGCATGCAGACATACACACACATAAACAAGACACCTAGGGCTACCACATACACCCATACATTACATCAACATTGGCCCATAGCAGTACTCTTGGCCCTCACACACACACACACACACACACACACACACACACACACACACACACACACACACACACACACACACACACACATACATGTTGATTGTATGGCTCACTGTAGGCCTCTGGCAAACCAACAACACACCCTGTGCATATGATGAAATCTGTGCCACCTCCTGTCATCTGTAACATCGATGTAGGAACAGGCTACCATGGTACTGATGCATAGGGTGACTTTATAGCAGTATAGCAATGTTAGCATGTTGTCAGCAATAGAGTGTAATGATATGCTTGAAGGTGTAGCTGAGCAGGCATGATGCATGTAAGCTATGATTGTCAATGTAGTAATGTTTACACCAGGGTTAGTTCCAATAGTGTATTGTCCACCCATGTGCCACTTGGCTGTTGTGTGTAGTATTGGCAGCATGTCTTAGATAGTGGACAGTATGTGTGGGATGTGTGTGGCACAGATTTGCAGGTGTATATTTGTGAACATGGTGGAGGTGCACTGTCTGCATGTACGTGCATAGTGGACACATGGGCAGGGTGTCATGCCCTGTATTAAACAGTAATACTCCATAGTCTTGAATGGTGGCCAGTATGCATTGTACTACACACATTTCGGAACTTGACTACACATGTGTATATGACATGGTTTGACACTGTGCTGTGGGTGATACTGTTACTATCTGTCATTGTTTTGCATTCTAATCGTATACATAACTTCAACTGCCTGACCATGACCAATCATTAGATGATGTCTTGACAACTGACACACAGATGTAGGACACACAGTAACATTTGGATCCTTCAGGTACTATACTATGCCAATAACCAGTGGTAGTCACCTGCACCCATTACTGAGACCACTCCTGTTTGGCATATAGCTCTCTTAGGTACAAGCAATCACAGTAGGGATATGTCTGGCCACGTGTGGTAATGCATACTGTGGCCTATATTGCATTCTCCAGATGACACACACATCCTCCACAAGGGTATCACACAGAGCCCTGTTGTCAAACCCATGCTGTAAAGCTATAAGCCAACCAAAGCATGGTCATCCACCTTTACGGAACATAGTATCCCCACAGTTCCACATAGGTGGTAGCCACCAACATGAAGAACAGGTACCGATGTATACCTGCAACCAAGTGGTACGTCATCTCTCCTTTGATAATCACATTTGCAAAGGTATGTTTAAATCACTCGGTGGATCACATAAGCAATAAGGGGTCTGCATGCATATCCACAAAGGTTGTTGTACACCTATAATGAATAGCCATCATTGATAGACCCTGCTGCATTTGAACAGGTCTGACATATACCTCGGCCATAAACCCTCACTCACACAATTCTATAGAAACCATAATGAGTGTGTGAGATACAGTTGACTTAGGCCAGGGATCACTGCAGTGGCTGCCCTTGTCACAAGCATACAGATGTGACCTAAGGTCTGGAAAGCAGCAGCACACTCTTGAAAAGATGACAGATGTGTTCTTGGAGAAAGCAGGTTCCCACACATGCAATAATTGAGGTCACATGTATGTATATGTATTTGCCACACAGCTACCTGACATGTGCAATGCACATACTGGTGTCATACAGTAGTAAAAGCAAAACTCACAACCCATTTACCAGCAGTGTCACACACATAGAGCACCCACACTAAGTGCAGGATTCAAACCCCTACCTAACTACTTCATGATACTAGAGGAGTATGTATTAACATAGGTTCATAGGTTCATACTAGGCTATCTGCCCTAGGGCATTTATAAGCCTAGCCAGAATGTTTTTGGCTTTCGCCACCCATTTTAAATTAATTTTGCTATGCCCTTTTTTGAGGTTAGTATACTGTGCCTCTGTCTAACAGTGACACAGAAGTGATACCCAGGGTAAACCTACGATCTCCCATCCACATGACACACCATACACATTACTGTGAGTTCTCTTTTCCACAGGTATATTTGTAGGATGGTGACATCATCAGACCTGACAAAGATTAGTATACCACTTTTAATGTGTTTGAGTACTCTCCAAAGAGTTTGCTCCTCTTCAAGGAAACCACACACAGACAGACACACTTTTCAAGTGCAGGATTCAAACCCCTACCTAACTGGTTTATAATACTACAGGAGTACGCATTTACATGGCGTGCTATACACATTATTGTGAGTTATCTTTTCCACAGGTATATTTGTAGGATGGTGACATCATCAGACCTGACAATGATTAGTATACCACTTTTAAGGTGTTTGAGTACTCTCCAAAAAGGTTGCTCTTTTCCAAGGAGATCACACACAAACACATACTTGTCAAGTGCAGGATTCAAACCCCTACCTAACTGGTTTATGATACTAAAGGAGTATGCATTTACACGACATGTTATACACATTACTGTGAGTACTTTTTTCCACAGGTATATTTGTAGGATGGTGACATCATCAGACCTGACAACAATTAGTATACCACTTTTAAGGTGTTTGAGTACTCTCCAAAAAGGTTGCGCTTCTCCAAGGAGATCATACACTTGTCAAGTGCAGGATTCAAACTCCTACCTCACTGGTTTATGATACTACAGGAGTATGTATTTACATGACGCGCTATATACGTTACTGTGAGGTTGCTTTCCCACAGGTATATTTGTAGGATGGTGATATCATCAGACCTGACAACGATTAGTATACCACTTTTAAGGTGTTTGAGTACTCTCCAAAATGGTTACTCCTCTCCAAGGAGATCACACACAAACCTGTCAAGTGCAGTATTTACACACCTACCAAACTGGTTTGATACTATAGAAGTACGCATTTACACAACGCACTATACACATTACTACAAGCTCTCGTTTCCACAGGTATATTTGTAGGATGTTGACATCATCAGACCTGACAACAATTACTATACCACTTTTAAGGTGTTTGAATACTCTCCAAAAAGGTTGTTCCTTTCCAAGGAGATCACACACAAACAGACAGACACACACACTTGTCAAGTGCAGGATTCAAACCCCTACCTAACTGGTTTATGATACTAGAGGAGTATGCATTTACATGACACACTCTACACATTACTTTAAGTTTGACTTTCCACAGAATTATTTGTAGGATGGTGACATCATCAGACTAGACAAAGTGGATTACATTAGGTGACATTGGGTGGGCTACATAGAAGGAATGTCTAAACACTTTGGCCATGTGATCATCAAAGGAGAGTTTACTATCTAACTGTGTCCCCAAGGCCTTCATGACTTTCTCCATACATACTGGAGTACCACCTATGTGGTAATTTGTTTGCACTTTGTTTTAGCCAAAGGGGATGACTACGCATTCTTTGGCATTCTTCTTGAGGCATTGTTTTGACACCAGGTATCTGTCTCTGTAAACCCCTTCTGGAGGATGTGTGTGTCAGCCATAGAGTCGATTATGGACCACAATTAGCAGTCATCTGCAAACCTGTTCGGCCATACTCCTCCCATGCTTGCCTGTACCTCTGAGCAGTGTCTACTGAACAGGTGGGGTCCCAGGACCAAGACCTGTAGGATGCCATTTGTGACTGTCTTAGAGTCGGACATTGCACCCGCAATTCTGAACATGTGTGTTTGATCTGTGAGCCACTTGGCCACACATCCTGTGACATAGCTGTTTATGTTCAGGCTGGTAAGTGTGTCCATGATGACAGAGTGGGGAATGGTGTAAAAAGTCCTTAGTGAGGTCCAGGTGGGCTATGTGGACTAATTTCACCTCCACCTATGTCCTTGGTAACTATTTGAAGTAAGTCAACTATGTTTAAGAGGCAGGATCTGCCTTTAACAAGGCAAGGTTGTGTAGAGTCCAGTGTCTGGAGGTCCCCAATGTCTCTGTTTATGGGTTCCATGACAATTTGCTCAATAGTTTTGTAGACCAGGCTGAGTAAACATATAGGGTAATGGTTTCCAGGTTCTGTTATGGCACCCCCTTTATGGAGCTGGATGACTTGTTAGTGTATGCCATTCTTTGGGTACATACCCTGTGGTACGATTGAGTCTGGGCAGTGAATGTAGGTGAGTGTGTAGTTCCTTTTGGGCCTAGTGTAAGACGCAGCCTGGGACACCATCCAGTCCCATTGATGCTGTGTTCTTGGCTTTGGAGAGGGCTGCCTTTACCTGCATGTCCATGACGTCTGGGGCTCTGCATCCTTCTGTGATGGACACAGGCTCTTTTGGGGGTGATGGGGGGGGAGTTTACACTGAACTTGTCCCCCAGGATGTGGGCAATGAAAGTTGGTTCAGTGTATTCCTTGCCATTTGTCAGTAGATGACAGCATACTTGGAAGTTGACACCTACATGTCTGGTATAGCTACCGCAGGCTTTGTAGTTGTTATTCTTACAGTCCTTGGCAATTTGACTTTTGAAAGTGTCCTTGAATTATTTTATGAGCGATCATTGCTTCTTCCTAATAATGATCAGTGATGCCTTTCCTTTAGTGAAGTTGGCTCTATCAGGTGTTAGTTTCCTCCTTCTGTTGTCTAGCTTATTTATGGGCAATGACTACCAGATTGTTTTCTTATTTTTGGAGGAGTGCATCTTGGTTTTATTTGTGATGTTTGGATCCATGCATCCCTGTAGATGCTCATAGGATGCACTTGTAACTGATTTGGCAGATTGTATACCATTATCCTATAGCAAGATGTCTTTGGAACTTTCCACTTTTGTCTTGGGAAGTGTGCAGTTTGCTTTTGAAAATATCTTCACAGTGGTTTAATTGACTGGGTGGGGGGGCAGGATGTGGATGCCCAGTGTGATTACTTTATGGTCTGATATTACCAGCGAGGGTTTTATCTTTGTTGTGGGACACTGGTACCCCATGTTGGTAATGACCATGTCAAGAATGGTGTCACCTCTAGTGGGCATGGTGACCAGCTGTTCCAGGATGTTAGAGCTTTTAAACTCTAGGAAACATTGGACAAAGGACGTTGTACACAAGTAATTCTCCCACTCAATGTTTGGGTAGTTTTAATCACCTCATATAATGGTGTTTGATAGGACCTTTATATTTTCCACTGTTCTCAGGAATACTGAGCGTGGTTCCTGTGACAAGGTAGGTGATCTGTAGCAGGCTACAATCTGATGAGCAGCTTTGCCCAATGTTAGTTGCACTTGCATGGTCTCCAAAGCCTCATGCTGTGCCACTAACCTGAAGGTGTGGGTATCCATAAGGTAAATGGGTACACCCCTTCCTTTTTTATTTCACTCGTGGTTTTGGGTCCAAAGGTCAGGGGTATTGTGAGTGTTTTACGTAGAGCATGTCCAACAGCTCTGCTTTTGACATAGCTTTGTATGTTAGGCAGTGAACACATCTGAGTAGGCGATATGCAAGGGAGTACAGATGGAGCATTTTGAGATGGTCTGTGTATGGCATGTATTTCAGGCCACAAATGCTCTTTGTGAGGTATTGCTGCAGGCTTTCCAGTTGTTGTAGTTGTCTTGTGAGGTGCATAGCAAAAGTGGCGTTGTACTCTATTATAGTTCTAGTGAGTGATGAGTAGTGGGGAACAATGTCCTCTTCTATTCTGCATGAGACACATTTTGTGATGAGGTGTGCCACATAGCAGGGTTTTCTGACTACTGTGGGGATGTGATTATCACAGTTGTGTCCAGTGTCCTCCTATGACCCAAGGTCTCTTGTCACACTTACAGTGTTAAGTATACTACCGCCTATGTTGTAGTTCTTGGCTACAGAGGTTTTAACAAAGGGGATGACAATGCACCTTTTGGCATTGAGCTAGAGACCATGGCTTTGACAACAGCCATCTAGCTCAGTGGGGCCCTTTTGAAGGATGTCCACATCTTTAGTGTTTACAATTATGGCTCCTAGTTTGCAGTCCTCTGGAAACTTCAGTAGCCACAGACCTTCCATGTTAAAGTTTACTTCAAGGAAGTAGATACTAAACACGACAAGACACAGGACTGGACCTTGTGGTACTGCACTCATCACTGGTCCAAAGTCATACTTGGAGTCTGCTACTTTCACAGTATGTGTTCTGTCAGTAAGCATGTTGGCAGCATATCTTGTGACATAGCAATTTATACCTAGTTTAGTGGGTTTATCTATATTTCCAAAGTGTGGGATGGTGTTGTAAGCTGTGGCAGGCTCAACATAGGCTGTGTGAACCACCTTACCCTTGTCGACAGTTCTGTTGATTGCTTCAATGTTATCTATCAGGTTTAGGTGACATGATCTGCATTTTACAAACCAAGCATGGTTGTAGTCCAGGGTTTGGGGATTACAAATGTAATTTTTTATATGTTGTATAATGATACATTCCATGGCCTTGAAGAGCAGGGTCATCAGGCTAATGGGGTGCTAGTTCCTGGGGTCCGTGGTGTCTCCACCCTTGTGTAGTAGGATAACCATCACTGTGCACCATTCAACAGGCACAAAGCATGAGGTGAGGCTATGACTGCACATGGTACGTCAGTGTGGTGCCTGTTCATTCTGTGGTTTGTGTGGAACACAGCCTGTGAAGTTATCTGGTCCCATTTCTCCTGTGATACTGGCTTTGAAGGGTGTTTTTTACCTGTGCAGCCATGATGACAGCAACTTTGCAGTATTCCATTATAGAGCTGTGCTCTTTCATGGGTGAGAGGGGGCTACAGTTAACACTGATCCTATCTGCCAGGATGTTGGCAATATCAGTTGGGTCTGTATATTTAGAGCCATTGAGCTGTAACTCAGAACAGATCTGAGTGTAGCTATGACATGGACTTGTCTGTTGGGCAGAGATCTCCTGAGTAGATAGTATGCAGCAGAGTACAGATTGGGTTATATTCAGTCTTGTTGCATGGGGCAACTATTTGAGGCCAGTAATCCTCTTGTTAGGGTACTTCAGTGGTCTTTCTGGCTGCTGAACGTGCCTAGTCAGATTCATCGCAAGTGTGTTGTGGTACCCTCTGATGGTTCTGATGACTGATGAGTACTGGGAACCTCCTTTGACCTAAATGCACAGACCTTGGCAGTTTGTGTGAACACATAGCATGATTTTCTGACAACTTTGTGAATGTGTTTTTGGAAGTAGAGATGTCCATACACATTTGTCCATAGATCCCTTATTATCACCTCCGTATTTGGCATAGGTGTGTGAGCATGCCCAGTATTACCTTTCAGTATGTTGTTGCCTGACATTTGCTTAGTTTTTTAAGTGTGTGAGCATGCCCAGTATGACCTTTCAGTGTGATGCTCAATGAAATCCACTACATTTGTTGGAGTGTGTGAGCACGCCCAGTATAGACATTTATACTCTATGTGTATGGAAATCAAGTTGTATTTTTACAGCAGGCCTCACCTTTGTGTTATAGATCAACAGGGATCACGCTGTGCCTGCAGGGCTTCCATGAGACACTTTGCATAGACTTATCAACATTTCTACATACAGAGGGGACAGATATTCTTTGTACATTTCTACCCAGGGGCACACTTGATTGTTACTGTGGGTATACATACGATGAGGGGTTCACCTGACACTTATACACATTTGCTATGCCTGCACTGCTATGTAAGGTACACCATTTCAGTCTGTACTGTTGCCTATCATACTGGCTTGAGGCAAACTACTGTACTACACTTCTTAGCGTCCAATGCCACATATATTAGAATGCAACTTCATAGCCTACACAACCCACATCACACCGCCTGGCCTGATGTTCTCTGTCTGCATAAGCCTGTGGGGGAGTTTACCCATATGCATCTTTAGGGGCATGTTACAGCATTTCTTTGTGTTTGCATTACTGTACAATTGTCCTGCTGGGTCTGTGCTACTGAAATGCTATCATGGCTTAGTGGTTCAGTACTGTGACTATAGTGCACAGTATCCTGGGTTTAAGCCCTGTCATTGCTTTTTATTTTCATGCTGGGCAGACGAGACTGCTTAAGAGACAGTAAAGCTAATATGAGCATGTTTACCTGTCTTTGCTCAACTTTGCCCGACCTTGCCCAACATTGCTCAATGTTGCCAAACATTGTGCTACTTGGCACGGGCAATTTTGTTTACATATACTAAATATTGGAAAATGCTGCTTAGCACTGCTTTATAATGCTTAAAACATGGTGATCATGCCTCTGGTGGTGCTGCAGGGATGCCTATGTTAGATGCACATACTACATTCCCTATACATGTTTGGAAACAGGTAGTGTCAAGTTAGGCATCCCTTTTATTTTATGTGGGAGTCAGAGAGAGGTATCATTTCCAGGGTTCCTACTGAGCCAGTGTATGTGCTATGCTTTGCCTCTTTGCCAAGGCCAAGGCATACTGGGCACGCCTCCTTCTGCCTACTGGGGCAGGCTCAGGTTGTTCCTCCTCTGAGTCACGCTGTGCCTGTGCAGGCCTTGGCGATGGTGGGGGGCTGTTTGGCCCTGCCCCATGCTTTTCCTGCTGCAGCTGTTTTTGCAGGATCATATTGTGTAGCATGGCACATACCATGACAATTTGGGTACATGTAGTTGGTGAGTACTGCAAGGCTCCAGATGTTTCCAGGCACCGGAACAGTGACTTGAGCATCCCAAACACACGCTCGATTACATTTTGTGTTTGTGCGTGTGCCTCATTATGGAGTTCTTGTTCTTGTGTATCCAGCATCCCCCACTAAGTGACCGCCAGGGATGTCCCCATTGGCAAATGTCTGGTACAGCTGAGTCAGATGCCAGATATGGGAATTGTGGTAGCTTCCATGGCAGCCAGCACACACATTCAGTATTATGCCCTGGGCATCGCACACAACCTGGCAGTTGATGGAGTGGAAGCCCTTGCGGTTGATGTAGGCCCTACCCTGCTCACCGGCAGGTGCTTAGATGTGTATGTGCGTGCAGTCAATTGCACCCACTACCTCAGGGTATTCCGCTATTTGCTGGAAGTGATTCATATTGCTGGCCAATACCTCACGGGAATTGGGGAAATATACATGATCACCGACATGTGCTGACATGGCATTCAGAAACTGGTGCAGTACCCTGGATGCTGATGCCTGTGAAATCCCCATCATATCACCAGTTGGTCTCTGGAAGGTACCTGTTGCTAGTATTCTTAGGCCAACACATAACTTGGTTTCCACTGGGATGGGTTTCCCTCTGTTGGTTCTGTGTGTGAGGCATGGCCTGCACAGCTCAACAATTTGCTGCAGGAGCTCTCTGTCCACTCTATAGCACTCCACTATCTCCAGCTCATGTAGCTCCTGGTAGGTTACCCTGGGTCTGTACACTCTTCTCCATCTCCTCACTGTGGGTTGCTCAGCAACATTCACAATGGCACCACCCTCAGCATCTTGCACATGTTGCCTTATAATAGCAATGGCAGCCCCTAACATTTTTTTTGTCTCAGTTAAGCTTTTTAAGTTTTCACTTCTCTTTGTATACTGCAGTGTTGCAGTGTTTCTGAGAAAAACATGGGGGAATGTTGTTTGCAGAGTTTTAAGTGCTGGGTTGGGCTGGGCTAGTGTACTGCCTGTGTAAATTGCTGATTCTGACTGATTTCACCTGGCAGCTCTTCTAGTTCTCCTTGGTTAACTTCCTACTACTACTTTTCCTTCCTTTTCCCTTTCTGTTTCCACAGGAGGCAGCGCCACGCAAACAAGTGCAAACACATGCACACAAGCGCACATGTGTGCACACAGCCTTACACAGGCTTAGGCGGGTGCACATCCGTGCACACAGGCTTAGACAGCCTTACACAGGCTTACATGTGCACACACACGTGCACACACGCTTAGACTGGTTTACAGGCGTGCACATGTGCGCACACAGTGTAAGCATCTTTGCAAGAAACTTTGGTGGTAGCCACGGCGTACACCTTCGGTTTCTGGGTTTCAGTTCAGACAACTGTAGACACGCCTCTTCCAGTCCTGAGTAACTCACAAGAAACACATGCCACTCTGCTCCAATAAGCTTACAGTCTTTGATACATACCCCCTCATGATGTCACCTATCTTCTACTCTGTTACTCCCCTAATCCTACTCTTACACTCTAGGGACATGGTTCGCATGGCAGGGAAAAGTGGGATTCACTATCCTTATACTCATTTGCATAGGATTGACTACTAATGCTTGGTTACATCTCTCAGACTGAGCTTCCCCCCTTAGCAACCACTACTCAGTAGCCATGTTGTCTTCAGCCTGCCATTCACTTGCATGGCAGATGGATATTTTTAATAAAATGCCTATTTTTGGCTTTTATTTTTTTTTTTTCTGGTTTTTAGAACACCGCACATTTGCACGGTGCTGCGCTATGCTTAAACATCAGAGATCAGTGGGAAAAATAAATATTTTTTATTATTTTGCAACACATATAAATGCCAATGGACTTATATTTGGCCATTGGCATGCTTCCTCAACTGGATGCATCCTTTATTTGGAGCTGTCATTGCTCCGTTTTGCTATTTGCAGAATGGTATTCAGTTACCAACCAAGTACATTTCTACAAATAACACTACTCTTACTCGGACAGGTTAGTGTTTCCTGGATCGCAAATTTATCTCATTTGCATAGCTTTCAGCAGCAAATGAGGTAATTTGTATAACCTAACACTGTCTATGCAAGAGTCATTTTAGGAGCTCTCATACACTCCCCTGCCGGCTGTTCCTGGATTGCTCAGCAGATATACTGGCTGTCTGGAGTCTTACTTTACTCTTAGACTCCATGCAAGCCTTTGTGAATCCGGCCCAGTGTTTGACCATAGTGTGGGAATTGCAAAAGCTGCAGCCCTATCTTTATGGGAGAAAATTCACTGTACTCAAAGATCATAACCCTTTAACATTGCTTAATAGTGACAGTAAACAAAATGCCAAGTTACTGAAGTGGAGTTTCAGATTGCAAGCATATGATATGACCATACAACATCACAGTGGGATTAGTAATGCCAATGCAGATGGATTGTCCAGGAGAAGAGTGGGATAATATTCCCAAGTGGACCCATTTTTTACAAGTGTCGGTTTTCAAGGGTCACTTTAAAATTGTGCTTGAGTCATGGGGGGGGTGTGAAGAAAATGAAAACAACATCATCTGTGTTAGCATGTCTGACAGGAGATTTGTGTATATTTTCATATTAACTTGTTTTGTATGCCAGCATGTCTAGTTGTGTAAATGTAAATAAGTTATTAAAATGTGGCATATTTCCCTGTTTATACAAAATGTTTAAAGAATCTGTCAGTGTTTTGATACATTTCTAATTGCATATGTTTGTGAAGGAGATTCTAAAGTTCAAACTGTCTGTGGAGAATCAGCAGATCAGTAGGTGATGTCATTAGAATGTTCCTGGTTGCGATGTGATTACTTGAACAAATGATTGATAGGAAAAAGAATTGTTTCTAACAGCTATTTTTAAAGTAACACAGTTGAGACTGTTAACCTGGACTATAAGAGAGACTACTGAAGCTAGTTGAAGGGCAGTTAGTTACGTTGCAGTCAGTTGCAGTGCTGTGCAATTCAGTAGATACCCAAAAAAAGAACTCATCAAAAACTGTAAGCCTGCCTTTGCCTTGCTGTTATGATTTAGATTAGATTAGGGACTGTACTCTCTAGTTAGATTAGGAAAGTTTAGATATTTAGATAGAGTTTTTCTAAGATGATGGACTTCTATCCTACAGTTTAATTTTATATTTCTGGTGATTGAATTCTGGTGTTTATTGAAAGTTATTGATGTACATTTTTTAATAATCATTTTACTTATTACTAAATGTTTTTCATTACTTTACATTATGGCTGGACAATCAGTGTATACTTTAGAGTTTAGAGAGGGCTTATACCAGTTTGATAATAATTTATCACCCTTTGTAGGCTGTGTAGACCTGTCTGACTATGGTGGCAGCATTTACCATTTGTACTGGGGAGGGGACACAGTTGGAAATCTGTGTTAGGCTTCAAATATTTGTTAGAGTGTGTAAGACTTAAATTTATTTTGAGTGTGAGTGAGTCAGAGGTGTTAAACTGGAAGACATTGGTCAAATGTATATGATAAGGGATTGCATTTGGGGTGGACAGAGGTATATAGTCCAGTCCCAGGAAATAGAGTGTGTTTCTGTTGTGCTCTAAAGTGAAATTGTAGAATTTTACTCTTGGGTGCTCTGTGCTCTGGTGTTTTCTGTGACACTCCCACCCTGGAGTCAGTAATGAGGATTGAGCTTCCTTATTTAATGACCTGGGTTTTAAGTGAGGGGACGTCACTTATTGGTGGCAGTCTGGTGGGATATTAACCAAATGTCACATTTTGGTGACAGTCTGGTGGGATATTAACTGGACATCACACAGTGATCCTATGTGTTAGAAATGGTAATTTTATGTCTGCATCCCACAAGTCACCATTCACGGATGTAGAAAATGAGGTCATTATCCAGGCCTTATGTCATCATGGAGCTTTTATCTTAGGGATAGACAAAGGTGAGCAATATGCCCAAGAAAGGATATGGCAGGAGGTGGTCAATGACATTAGTGTTGTTGGGAGGAATGGAGAAATTACTCCCAGATATAACACAAGGCAAGTGATATGATAACCTCTACCTAGTGTAGAGTGGATGAAGTTGCCTGTCACAGGTGGCTAATGGGAGGTAGTCTCTCTCCCAAACCACCACTAACTTAAACTGAGGGGTTACAGTTCACTCTCAGAAATCTAGACAATGCAGCAGATGGTTCACACAGAATCCTTCCTGTTTGTGTTGATATGCATGACAGACTCAGACTGTCTCAAGTAGAACTTCCAGGTATGCAAAAGAAAAATAATTGTAAGTGCAATTGTTACATGTTTACATGCATATATCCTATATGTCTGGTATATTTAGATGGAGTGATAAGAATGAGTCAGACAACACAACAAAAGAAAGATAGAGGAGGGTGTTGGGGGGTTCAACTGGTCAGTAGATTTTTGCATGTGAACATTCTTAATCTGTTCATGTAAAGGAAATTGTTTTCTGTTTCTCGTCTCATTTTCAGTTTGATATTTATCAGTCTTCTTCCTCACATACAGAGACATCTGGATTGCAAGCTGCAAGACTGCTTGCACATGGTATTCACACATTTGGTTGTTGTTATTACTGTATATAAGCTGAATTCAGGTCTAAGTGAGAGTAATATTTGTATTGCATTAGCATCTTTTACAGTTAAACATAGCTATCATATATGAAGATATTTGATCAATTGTATTCCCTATTTCTCTGTTTTGTTGTGTTTATTGCTTGTTCTCATAGGTTATCCTGACAGTGGCACTATGGACTTCCTACCACCTGATGTCAGAGTATTGCTAGCCTTTGATGGTGGTGGTGGTGGTGGTTGTGATGAAGAGGCACATTCTGGGGTTGTAGAGGGTCAGTCTAATACTGAGATTGCAGCTCCCACATCCCCTGCTAATATTTCATACTGTCAGTATGCTTACACATACCCATGATATGGAGAACTCTAATACAGAACAGGTTGAAGGTGACACAGTTGATCAGGACAGAGTGGTTACTCTGGCTGCAGAGCCGATTGCTTCTCTCCTTAGCCATTGTGAGAGTGAGGTGCCACATAGGAGGGTTGGTAGAGGTACTCAGATGAGGCCTGCTCTCCACCCTTTTCCTGATGTTGTTGTGTCACTAGCTGCTGCCAAACATATGTGCATGGAGGCACAGGCACATTCCACCAGGGCCTCTGAAGAGATAGTGTGAGTAGTTAATGTCATGGATTCTGGCTTGTGTTATTCACTGAACCATGTAGATGACTCCTTGAACAGAATATATGACACACTGGATCAGTCAGTGTCTACGATGGAACTTCTGCTGGGGCAGGCTAGACATCCATGTGGCTGGAGAGCCACTACATCTTCTGGTGTCAACAGACATGAAGATCTTGCTCTTGTAGTCACATTACTTCCACTGCTGTGTCCATACCCAAACATGGTAGACCATGGGGTTATTGTTCTGGATGTAGTCATCAGGACAGCTCATCCAGCTGACATCATTCATATTCAGGTAGAAAACTGACTTCTAGCCAAGGCCATAGATGTAATACTACAACTCCAGGCAGAGTTGATTCTCATGCTTAGGGACCATGATTCTGAAATTACTACTCTATCATGCATGGCTCACACTTGTCCAAGATGCCAGGACATATTGCTAGCACAGTGCTTGATTGTGTTCATACAGACACACACATTTAAAGAAATAACCAATTGCCCATACCACCTCACACACATGCAATCTATCTAAGCAGTATCGTTAAGTGTTATACATCTGTTGTTACTGGTCCTGAACATTGTATACTCTGATATGTGTTTCTTACTCTCATACACTGAATTCATTGGTGTCTGCCTTGCCCTCCTGCACCTTCCCCTGCTACCCTGTGCAAATGATGATGGCCGTGCCTTGCCCTTTGCACATGTCTTTGTGACTTAGGGTTGCATATATGTCTGATGAACACAGTGGATATCTGATGCTTGCTGACTCAAAAGCTTGCATTCATCAATATGTATTGCAGAAGAAAAGTTTTTGATTTCTTGTTCCTACTCATTTGTGAATGTTTACTTAAATAATTGTTGAACGTCATTGTATTTCAGTTAGTATTGTAGATACAGCGGTGGCACCAGTAGGTACTTCAGTCTTGCTTCTTGACATAGTTGTGAAAATGAGGGTATAATTGACCCGTTCCATGTTTTATAGACAGTGGTCAGTTGAAATGCTTGAAGCACAGTATTGGTTACAATATGTAACTGCATATTGCAAACATGAGACATAGGAAATATTACGGACATAAATTTATACCTCAGACAAATGTTCTGCTTATGGGAATATATATATTTCTTATGAAAACTCTCTGGGGAGGATGGCCTAATGGTTAAGGTGCTTGCCTTATAAACACAAGGTGCAGGGTTTGAGTCTCACAAGGGATAATTGGCTAGGCTTACAATGGTTTGCAAGGGCAGTTAGCTTAGTACTGACCTGTGAACCTGTTATATAACCTTCCTATTGTCTTTACAGGTTCTACACTTAGACCTTTTCATTACTGCAGGTACAAATAGTGTACTTGGGGGTTGTGTCTGTCTGATGCTATCAGAACACAGCCATTACTTGGTTAAGTAAAGGTTGTGGAGTTTGCCAGGCACAGTTTTCTCATGTGTATGTGCATGGGATCTTAGGCTTTGATCTAGGTAGTGAGTATGTATGTGCTATCCTTTGCCTTTTTGCCAGAGCCAGGCCATACTGTGCATGCTTCCATCTACCAGAACTATCTGCAGCTGGTGGTTTTCCCTTGAATTCCTTATCTATATGTACTGCTGCTGTTGGCCCTGTCTATGGTCCTTAAAACTGTGGTCCTGCCCTTTTCTGTCCTTCTTGAAGCTGTTTCCTGACAATTGTATTGTATAACATAGCACAGACTGACATTATTTTAGCAGAGGTGCCTGGGTCATACGGCAGTACATCAGCTGTGTCTAGGCACCAGAACCTTAATTTCAGCAATCCAAACATACATTCTATGGTATTCTGTGCTGGAGCATGGGCCTCATTGTATCCTTGCTCAGTGGGATTGTGCGAATTTCTCATGGGTGTCGTGAACCAGTGCTCCAGTGTATAACCTGCATCCCCCACTAGATGACTTTGAGGAATGTCGGCCCTAGCAAAGCTGGTGTACAGCTCACATGTGTCATATGTGTGAGTCATTGAAACTTCCTGGGTTATCT